>NW_024061884.1:0-600000 GCF_006381635.1 Hibiscus syriacus
CCCATGAGGAATTTATACGAGCTGTGGTGACAGTATTGGTGCACAACTCAATATACTCACATACCTCTATCTCAATAATATACATGGGAAACAACAACGACAATTGAAATATAAATTAAAGTGAAAGTGATGCATAAAGGTAAGTTACATGTGCATAACTTGGTTATATATGTCATAGGAATATATCCATGCATATTGAAATATCATGATCAAATGGGTAAGAATGCATATTCATGAAACTATTGTTACATGTTTATTATTGCCTCACTAATCTATGACTTAGCGTGTAAGTGATTTACACGTAGGTACCAAGAAACGTGAAGAGCAAGAATAGAAGTGGCAGGATATATTTTTACTAGAAGATCAGATCAGAAGTAATCGACAAAGTACGTATTTTGTTGTGTATAGAGTGTTGGCATGTATAAGTCGTTAATATGAGCACTCTGATCGAGTTTGTATTTTGTAGTCTCTTCTATGTAAATTAAAGTATTTTGTTTTAAATAAGTTTTAAAATTCCCGGGAATTTTCTTTAAGTGTCAAGGTTTTAAAAGTCAATGTGACACCTCGGACTCGTATTCGGGTCGGTACGGTTGGGGTGTTACAGTTAATGGCATCAGAGTTAAGGTTTAGTCGATTCTCGACATAAACCGGAGTCTTGAGTGTTTTATAAGGTATACATGCCAACAAAATAGTGAAAACTTCTGATCTGATGGAATAGTAAGTATACTGTTGTGCTAATAGAACTATATGATTGTATTTTATAGATGTCCGGACAAGGTAGTTCAAGAAATGAAGTGGGAGATGATATACCTGCTGAAAGCAATAATTCACCTGCCCTGGCCAGGCAGAGTGAAGAACATACACCCTCTGGAGTGCCTGTGAATGATCAAGATGTATTCTTTAAAACTTTAGACGCGGTATTGACACGTTTTCAACCTCCTGTTACTTCAACTACAAAAATGAATGTTGCAAAAGAGTTGAAGGGTTTAGGAGCTCCAGAGTTTAAAGGGGAAGCTGATGAAGGTTCTGTTACTGCGGACCTTTTGGCTTAATGATGTGAAAATCATGCTTGAGGGACTTCAATGTTTCGATGCTGACAGTTGGATGGAGTCGTCTCCTTGCTTCGAGGGCAAGCGAGAATTTGGTGGACCAACGTACATTGAGAATGTTTGATGATCAAGTAACTTGGTCTTTGTTTTTAGAAGAATTCAAACATAAGTACATCGGAGATCAATTTGTTCGAAAAATGAAGCAAGAGTTCATGAATCTGAAACAATGGAATCGCACTGTATAGGAGTACGAGTGTGAATTCAATAAGTTGAGCCGCTTTGCTGCCGAGCTTGTCCTACTGAGAAGGATGCTTGTGAGTGGTTCGTAGAGGGGTTACATCCTCGGTTGAAGGAGATGTGATTGTATTGAATCTATCCTCATTTCAAGAGGTAGTCAATCGTGCCAAAGCTTTGGAAAGAGCTCGAATGAGAGATTTAAAAATTCAAGGACTCAAACAATCAAGAGAACGGGTGCTTCTTCGAGTTCCACACCGTCAAAAAGAGGTTAGAGATGCTGGTTCTCGCCTCAAGCTAGATCGGAGTTAGTGGTATCCTCAGCTAGAGGATTAAATCCGATGAGAGGAAGACAAACTCAGTCAGCAGGATCTGGAACTGGGAGATTTAACCAGAGTCAGACAGACAATGCCCACATTGTGGAAAAAATCATTCT
The DNA here is from genome assembly GCF_006381635.1 of Hibiscus syriacus. Taxonomy (NCBI): domain Eukaryota; kingdom Viridiplantae; phylum Streptophyta; class Magnoliopsida; order Malvales; family Malvaceae; genus Hibiscus; species Hibiscus syriacus. The sequence goes on from NW_024061884.1 coordinate 1,720, forward strand.
GGGATATGTAGAAGGATTTCTGGAGCTTGCTTTAGATGTGGAGAGACCGGACATTTTGTTCGGGATTGTCCTAGAGTAGTCGATGAATCTGCACAACCAGAGAGGTCTATTTCTTCAGACCAAAGGGGAAGAGGTAGAGGTAGAGGAAGAAATCAGTCAGAGTTCTCTGCTCAACAAGAGATACGTTCCACTGCTCGAGTGTATAATCTCAGGACCAATGAAGATCGGGATGATCCATAAATTATAACAGGTACCTTTCTGCTGTTTGATAAACATGTTATGGTATTGATCGATCCGGGGTCTACATATTCATACATTACTAGTAAGTTAGTGAGAGAATTGAGCATTCCGTTAGAAGCTACTAGTAATGAAATGATAGTGACGAATCCATTAAGACACAGTGCTCGGGTAAATATGGTGAGTCGAGGGTGTCCCATACGAATTCAGGGAATTGAATTCCCTGCTAATTTGATGAAATTACCTTTTGAAGAATTTGAAGTGATACTGGGAATGGATTGGTTATATCGTTATTATGCTAATGTCGATTGTAGACTGAAAAGAGTAACGTTGAGAAGTCCAAAAGAGGTAGAAATCGTGGTGTTTAGTGAAGGGTGGAATCCATTGGCGAATGTGATCTCAGTGATGACGGCAAAGAAGTTACTGTTACAAGGATGTCAAGGGTTCATTGCTAGTGTGTTGTATGTAAGAGCCAAAGACAAAGAGATGGAAGAAATTCCTATCGTTAGAGAGTTCTCTGATATATTCCCTGCAGAATTGCCAGGTTTACCTCCGGACAGAGAGGTAGAATTTCAGATTAAGATAATGCCGGGAACAACGCCCATTGCAATGGCGCCATACAGAATGGCTCCAAAAGAGTTGCAAGAGTTAAAGATTCATTACAGGAATTGCTGGACAAAGGTTTTATTACACCAAGTGTATCACCTTGGGAGCTCCAGTTTTGTTTATTAAGAAGAATGACGGTTCAATGAGTCTCTACATTGACTACAGGCAACTCAATAAAGTGACTATCAAGAATAAATATCCACTTCCTCGAACGATGACTTATTTGATCAATTAAGGGAGCTTCAGTGTTCTAAAAAATTGATCTACGTTCGGGTTATCATTAATTAAAGATTCAAGAGAAAGATGTTCCAAAGACGGCGTTTAGAACAAGATATGGTCACTATGAGTTTATTGTAATGCCGTTTGGAGTTACGAATGCACCAGCTGCTTTCATGGATTTAATGAACAGAATTTTTCAAATCCTATTTGGATCAGTTCGTAGTGGTTTTCATTGATGATATTTTAATATATTCAAAGTCTGAGGAAGAGCATAGTTCTCATTTGAGGACTGTCTTGCAGAATTTACGAGATAAGAAGCTTTATGCTAAATTCTCTAAATGTGAATTTGGTTGAATGAAGTGACATTTCTTGGACATGTAATTTCTGCAGAAGGAGTTCGAGTGGATCCTCAAAGATTAAAGCTATTATGGAGTGGAAGTTCCAAGGAATGTGTCAGAAGTCTGAAGTTTTCTGGGGTTAGCTGGTTATTATCGAAGGTTTGTTAAAAACTTTTCAATAATAGCATTACCCCTAACTAAGCTGTTGAGAAAGGAAGTAAAATTTACTTGGACTCAAGAATGCCAAGAGAGTTTTGAAAAGTTAAAGAAGATTTTGACAGAAGCTCCAGTATTAGTTCAACCTGAGTCTGGCAAGATTTTGTAGTGTATAGTGATGAGTCTCATATGGCTTGGGATGTGTGTTAATGCAAGAAGGCAAGGTGGTGGCCTATGTTTCACGACAATTAAAGCCGCATGAGAAGAATTATCCGACACACGATCTGGAGATGGCTGTAGTAGTGTTTGCTCTTAAGATCTGGCGTCACTACTTGTATGGTGAAAAATGCTACTTGTATACAGATCAAAAGAGTTTAAAGTACTTGATGACCCAGAAAGAGTTGAACTTAAGACAGAGAAGATGGGTAAAATTTCTCAAGGATTATGATGTTGTGATTGATTTTCATCCCGGAAAAGCAAACGTGGTAGCGGATGCCTTAAGTCGAAAGACGTTTGCAGCCTTACGAACTATGGATGCTAAACTATCATTAGGCGGAGATGGTGCAATTTGTGCGGAATTAACTATCAAACCATCATAGTTAGATCGAATTAAAGAATTGCAAACCAAAGATGAAAAGTGTTCAAAGAAGTTGCAGCAAATAAAGAATGGAGAATATATAGATTATGAGATGAAAACTAATGGGAACCTATATTATCAAGGGAGGCTAGTGATTCCAGATGTTAATGAATTAAAGAATGATTTATTAATGGAAGCTCACTGTAGTCCATTAACGATGCATCCAGGAGGAAACAAAATGTATATGGATCTCAAGAGTCGATATTGGTGGCCGGGAATGAAGAAAGACATTACGGAATTTGTATCAAAATGTTTGATTTGTCAGCAAGTTAAAGCTGAGCATCAGGTTCCGTCGGGACTGTTACGATCAATTTCAATTCCTCAATGGAAATTGGAGAATGTAACAATGGATTTTGTGACGGGGTTGCCTTTAACTCCGAACAAAAGAGATTCAATATGGTGATTGTAGACAGGTTGACTAAGTCAGCTCATTTTATTCCGGTACGAACTGATTTCTCTATGGATAAATATGCTGAGTTGTATATCAGAGAGATTATACGGTTACATGGTGTACCTGTTTCCATAGTTTTGATCGGGATCCTAGATTCACGTCACGATTTTGGAAGTCTTTACATGGATCATTGGGCACAAGACTGAATTTTAGCACAGCGTTTCATCCTCAAACAAATGGTCAGTCTGAGCGAACTATCCAAATTCTGGACGATATGTTAAGAGCTTGTGTTATTGAATTTAAAGGATCGTGGGAAAAATATTTGCCACTTGCTGAATTTGCATACAACAATAGTTATCAGTCAAGCATCAAAATGGCTCCCTATGAAGCTTTATATAGGAGAAGATGTTGTACACCCTTGAATTGGTATGAACTTAAGGATAGAGAAGTTATTGGTCCTGAGTTGATTCAGGAAATGGAAGAGAAAGTCCAAGTAATTCAGAATAATCTGAAAGCTGCAGCTGATAGACAGAAATCATATGCTGATTTAAAAAGGAAAGAAATTGAGTTTCAAATCGGAGATAAAGTGTTCTTGAAAATGTCTCCGTGGAAGAAAGTATTGAGATTTGGACGTAAAGGAAAATTGAGTCCTCGGTTTATTGGACCATATGAAATCGTTAAGAGAGTAGGACCAGTGGCATATCAATTAGCTTTGCCACCTGAAATGGAGAAAATTCACAACGTCTTTTATGTCTCCATGCTTAGGAAATATCGATCCGATCCATCTCATATAGTGACTACCGAAGAGATCGAGGTTCAATCAGATTTGACTTATGAGGAAGAACCTGTTCAAATATTGGCTCACGAAGTCAAGCAATTAAGGAACAAGATTATTCCATTAGTCAAAGTGATGTGGAGAAATCACAAGGTGGAAGAAGCGACGTGGGAACGTGAAGAAGACATGAAGATTCAATATCCCTATCTCTTTGTACAATGAAAATTCGAGGACGGTTTTTTTTAAGGGGGAGAGATTTGTAACATCCCAAAATACGGGTTAGTGACTAAATCATAAAACTTCAGAGTTTAGTGATTTAAGTGGGATATTTGTATAGTCCGATGATTTGTTCAAAAATATTTCCTGAAAGTTTTTAGTAATTATCCAAAGAATTAAAGGGCAAAATGGTCATTTAACCATTAAATGATTAATTTGTGTTATGTGGAGGATATATATGGGGGAAAGGGGTAAGAAGAATATATTTTCTTCTCCTCTTTTTCTTCCATACGAGAGAAAGCCATAGCAAAGGTAAGGGTTTTCTGATTTGTTGGTTATTTGTTAAATTAAAGGTTAGGTTTTGATCATTAGATGATAACTAAGCTTAAGTTGTCTTATAATCAAAAGATGAAGAAGTTATAAGAGATTTAAGAAAACGAGTTTTTATATGAAATCTTGAAATAGAGTTGATAAGTTGAATTTGAAGTTAAATTTAACTTGTCATCATGCTAATTAAGGAATATGAGGTGTTAGAATTGTATTTAGAACATATTGAAATTTGAGTATGATTCTTGAATTTTATATGAAGAATAGGATTTTGAAGTTATAGATGATTTTCATGGATATAAGTTGGTTTAAGTAATGGTAGTTGAGTTTAATGACATGATAGGGGTTTAAAATAGAAGAATTAAGTGAAAATTGATGATTTTCGGGCTTAAAATATAATTTCTGGGCATAGGGAACCGATACCCTATGAAGAGGAATCGATTCCCCTTCGAGAATGAGAAAATTTCCAGTATGTCCAGGGGGGTATCGATTCCCCCTGGGGGGGTATCGATTCCCCCTTAAAGGAAAAATGAAATTGGGTTCAATAATCTGGCTTAAGTTGTTAACATCAAGTTTAAGGTTTAGGCTTCTGATAGTTGTTTTGAAATGTTATATTTATGTAGATATTGAGACTAAACAAGTTCCGGAATAATCAAAGGATTATAATCGAATCAAAGCAAGGCTAAGGTGAGTGCAATTTTAATTGTACTTATATTATTGAACATTGGCTTGCGATGAGCTAGTGGTGGAGTTACTATGGTAAAAAGTGACTCTTAAAATGTTAATTGATTTGTGATTCTTATATATGCATGAATACATGAAATGGGTATAGGTTATTATATATGTTATATGATATGCATAGACATAAGAGCATGAAACATAAGATATATGATATTGATATACATGATTATATGCATATGTGATATATGCTATGAGACATGATCAATATGAAATGAGATAAGTCATGTGAATATATATGAAATGATATATGAATATGCAATACATGATACATGTAATATGATATGAAATACATGGCTACACATACATGTGGTATGTGACAGAAAAGAAAGAACAAGTGATGAGAAAAGTATTCATCGTAAATGCCCATAGTATATGATACGAGAGCTATAGGTATAGTTGGCATGCCAAGAGTCGAGGGTATTGTAGTCCTTCGGGACGTAGTGGTCCTACGGGACATATATAGCAGTCCTTCGGGACGAATACTGAACAAATGTTCGGTGCCCCATGAGGGAATTTATATGAGCTGTGGTGACAGCATTGGTGCACAACCTCAATATACTCACATACCTCTATTCTCAATAATATACATGGGCAACAACAACGACAATTGAAATATAAATTAAAGTGAAAGTGATGCATAAAGGTAAGTTTCATGTGTGCATGACTTGGTTATATATGTCATAGGAAATATATCCATGCATATTGAAATATCATGATCAAATGGTAAGAATGCATATTCATGAAACTATTGTTACATATTTATTTATTGCCTCACTAAGTCTATGACTTAGAGTGTAAATGATTTACACGTAGGTACCAAGAAACGTGAAGAGCAAGAATAGAAGTGGCAAGGATAGTATTTTTACTAGAAGATCATATCAGAAGTAATCGACAAAGTATGTATTTTGTTGTGTATAGAGTGTTGGCATGTAATAAGTCGTTAGTTATGAGCACTCTGATCGAGTTTGTATTTTGTAGTCTCTTCTATGTAAATTAAAGTATTTTGTTTTAAATAAAGTTTTAAATTTCTCGGGAATTTTCTTTAAGTGTCAAGGTTTTAAAAGTCAATGTGACACATCGAACTCGTATTCAGGTCGGGTACGGGTTAGGGTGTTACAAGTCAAAATAAAAGGTTTAAGAGGTTAGAAGGATTAATGACAAAGTTGAATTTTTGGTAAGATTTTTAGTTTCAAGTGATTATGTGGGATTTAGGGATGTTTAAGTATATGGAAGTAATATAAATTAGTCTTGATAAGTAGGGTTGTGTTTAATAGCATGAAATGAGTTAAAAGAGTGGGGTTTAAATAATATTTTGTCAAATTTTGAATTGGAACAAGTTCTAGGAAAGAGGTATCAGTACTAGATGAACAATACCAATACTCCAAAGCAAAAATAGGTGATATCTGGGTTTGGGTATCGATACTGGATGAATAGTATCGATACCAATGTACAAGTATTAGTACCATTTTTAGAAGTTGAATTCCAGAATCTTGAAAGGGTATCGATATTGAAGTAAAGTATCGATACCACATGGAGGAAGTGTCAGTACTGTACCTTAGGTATCGATATTATTCAGACGGGAATTGTGAATTAAGTTTTTTGTTTTGGTTATGTTATTAAGGATTAATTATAGTGATATGAATTCTGATATTTATACCAATTGTTTTATTGTGTCGATATTGAACGAAGGCAAGTTTTGGACGATTTGAAGTTATAAGAGTGTTTAAAAGTTACAAGTATTTTGCTTTGACTAGTGAGGCCAAGGTGAGTGCACACTACTATGCATATGATGTTTATGGAAATGAGAGTTGCGATAAGTTTATTTTCGAAGTTTTGATTGCATGATTTCATGAATACAAGCATATTGTTGATATGGTTTCTATGTGTACATGAATACAAGCATATGTCTATGTGTTACATGCATTATTTTATATGATCTATGTGATTATATGAGAATAAGACATAAGCTATGTGAAAATGGTCTATGTGAAAATGGTCTATGTGAATAAATATATATGTGATAAACTATGTGAAAAGATATAAATGGTAAAGCCAATAAGTATGCGACATGAGAGCTAAAGGTATAATTGGCATGCCAAGAGTCGAGGGTTCTACGTGGTCCTTCGGGATAATTCTACGTGGTCCTTCGGGACATTTCTACGCGGTCCTTCAGGACAATACTATGTGGTCCTTTAGGACATTTCTATGTGGCACTTCGGTGCAATTTCTACACGGCACTTCAATGTAATTTATACAAGCTGTGGTGACAGCATTTATGCACAACCTCAATGCACTCGCATACCTTAAGTTCTCAAGAATGTACCTTGGGCTATTAAAAGAAATAACATGAATGAACAGTGCATAATATTACATGTTCTTGTTTGATAAAGTGTATGATAATTTTTGTACTTATTATATTTTTAAAAGTTAATTATGTGACTACATGTTTTAAATGTTCTATTTATGCATTATATGCCTCACTAAGTCAAAGACTTAGCGTGTGAGTGTTTCACATGTAAATTCAAAGAAGACAGAAGACCACAGATTGGATAAGTCAAGACAACATATCTCTACCAGGGATCAAATCAGAAGCATTTAAACAGTAGGTTCTTTGTTGTATTGAATATTGTTGGCATGTAATTAAATGTTTGAATCATATATGCTCTGATCATTTTTGTAAACAAACTTTCGACATTTCTGTAAATTGTTAAGTTTTATTTTAAATTTTAAGTTTGAATAATCTTATTTAATTTTGATCAAGGGTTTCATCATATTTGTACAATTAAATTTTCCACTATCTCTTAAATGTAAAGGTTTTGAAAACTCAATGTGACACCTCGAATTCGTATCCGGGTCAGATACGTGTTGGGGTTGTTACATTTAATGGTACCAGAGCCATTGTTTAGCCGATTCTAGGCATAAATCAAAGTTAAAAGTGTTTTAAATAGTATACATGCCAACAAAATAGTGAAAATTTCTGATATGATAGTGTAAGGAGTGTGTTGTCTTGCTAATAGAGTTGAAATGTTATGTCTTATTAAATGTATGACCACGAGAGCTCCCGAAGTGAAGCGGAAGATGATAGACAAGAAGGTAGTAGCAATTCACCTGCCCTGGTCAGGCAAGGTGAAGAACAACCACCTCAGGGTGTGCTTGTACAAGATCAGGGAGCGTTTTTCAGGATGTTGGATGTTATCTTGATGCGTTTCTAACATCCTGCTCCCTCAACTCCTAGAATGAATATAGCGAATGAGTTAAAAAAGGATTAGGAGCTCCTGAATTCAAGGGTGAAGCTGAGGAAGGTCCTGTTGCTACGAACCTTTGATTAAACGATGTCAAAATCATGTTGGAAGGTCTCCACTATTCTGAAGTGGAGAAGTTAAATGGAGTGGTCTCTTTGCTGTGAGGGCAAGCTCGGGTATGGTGGACTAATGTCACCATGAGAATGATAATTGATCAAGTGACATGGTCTTTGTTCTTAGAAGAGTTTAAACACAAGTATATTGGAGATCAGTTTATAAGGAAAATGAAGCAATATTTTTAAGATCTTGAAGCAAGGAAATTGCACCGTGTATGAGTACAAGTGCAAATTCAATAAGTTGAGTCGATTTGCTGCTGAGCTAGTTCCGACTAAGAAGAATGCGTGCGATTGGTTTGTTGAAGGCTTGCGTCATAGATTGAAAGATATGTTAATAGTCTTGAATTTTTCCTCATTCCAAGAAGTAGTTAACCGTGCTAAAGCTCTTGAGAGAGCTCAGAATGAGAAATTTGGAGAACAAAAAGTTCATATGTCAAAGAGAGCTAGTGTTTCATCGAGTCTAACACCATCAAAGTGAGGCTGAGATTTTGGTTTCTGATCTCAGACTAGGTCTGAGTCAACTGCATCCTCTGCCAGAGGATCAAATCTGATGAGTGCCAGACAGACGCGATCAGTAGGGTCTGGTGCTGGGAGATCGAATCAAGGTCAATCGGGACACCGAACATTTTATCCGTGATTGCCCTATGATGACGGGAGAGACTGCCCAGTCTGAACGAGTTGCTTCTGTATCTTAGAGAGGTAGAGGAAGAGGTAGAAGAAGGAACCAGTCTGAGTCATCCACTCAACAGGAGATGCGTTCAACTGCCCTGAGTTTACAACATTAAGACAAATGAAGTTCGCGATGATCCAGAGATCATTGCATGTACTTTTCAATTATGTGATAAATTTGTTTTGGTATTGATTGATCCGAGTTCCACTTATTCATATTAATAGCAATTTGGTGAGAGAGTTGAGAATACTATTAGAAGTAATAAGTAACGATGTGATAGTGATTAACCCATTAGGGCATAATGCTTGGGTAAATCAGGTGTGTCGATGGTGTCCCATAAGAATTCAGGGAATTGAATTCCCTGCTAATGTGATAGAATTACCCTTTGATAAATTTGAAGTGATTTTGGGAATGGATTGGCTGGATCATTATCATGTCAATGTTGATTGTAGAAGGTAGATAGTAACTTTGATAAGTTCAGAGGGATTAGAAGTGATAGTGATTAGTGAAAGATTTAATTTGTTAACAAACGTAATATCAGTGATGTCGGCAAAGAAGTTATTGTTACAAGGATGTCAAGGTTTCATTGCTAATGTGATTGATACTCGGGTTATGGAAAGAGGACTAGAGGATATTCCGACGGTCAGAGAATTTCACGATGTTTTTCCAACTGAGTTTCCATGATTACCTAAAGACAGGGAAGTTGAGTTTCAAATTAAGGTAATGCCTGGAACATCATCGATTGCAATGGCTCCTTATCGAATGGCTCCGAAAGAATTGAGCGAGTTAAAGACTCAGTTGCAAAAATTGTTGGATAGGGGATTTATAAGACCTAATGTGTCACCTTGGGGAGTGCCAATATTATTTGTAAAGAAGAAAGATGGGTCTATGCGTCTCTACAATGATTATCGACAACTCAACAAGGTGACTATAAAGAACAAGTATCCCCTCCCAAGTTAAAGGGAGCTTTGATATTCTCTACGATCGATTTATGTTCTGGTTATCATCAATTGAAGATTCAGGAAAGAGATATTCCAAAGATGACTTTTAGGATGAGATATGGTCATTATGAATTCATCGTTAGGCCATTTGGGTTGACTAACGCACCTGCTGCGTTTATGGATCTTATGAATAGAGTTTTTCAACCCTATCTTTATAAGTTCATGGTTGTCTTCATTGACGATATTCTGGTGTATTCAAAGTTTAACGAAAAGCATGACACACATCTTAGAGTAGTGTTACAAACTTTACGAGATAAGAAATTGTATGTTAAACTCTCTAAGTGGAGTTATGGTTAACTAAAGTGGCATTTCTTGGTCATGTGATATTTGCAGAGGGAATTCGAGTAGATCCTCAGAAAATACAAGCCATATTAGATTGGGAAATTTCGAAGAATGTGTCAGAAGTTTGGAGTTTCCTCGATCTTACAGGTTATTATCGAAGGTTCATTAAGAACTTTTCAAAGATAAATTTGCCTTTGACCAAGTTACTGAGGAAAAATATGTCTTTTGATTGGACCCCTGAATGTCAAGAGAGTTTCGATGCGTTAAAGTGATTTTTTACAGAAGCTCCAGTATTGGTCCAACCTGAGTCTGGCAAGAACTATGTGGTTTATAGTGACACATCCTATAATAGTTTGAGATTTGTATTAATGCAAGAAGGTAAAGTTGTAGCATATGCATCGAGACAATTGAAACCGCACGAGAAAAATTATCTGACACATGGTTTAGAGTTGGTCGCAGTAGTGTTCGCTCTTAAGATATGACGTCACTACTTATATGGGGAACGTTGCTACCTTTACATTGATCACAAGAGTTTGAAGTATTTGATGACTAAGAAACAGTTAAATTTGAGGCAGAGAAGATGAGTTGAGTTCCTCAAAGATTATGACGTGGTGATTGACTTTCATCCCGAGAAAGCAAATGTGATAGTTGATGCTTTGAGTCAGAAAAAGTTCTCAGCTTTGCGAACTTTAGATGCAAGATTGTCAATGAGTGGAGATGGTGCATTACTTACATAATTAAAGCTTAAGTCAACGTTGCTGGATCGAATCAAATACTTATAAAGCAAAGATGATACGTGTTTGAAAAGGATAGAACAAGTAGAAAATGAATGAATAAGGATTTTGAGATTAAGCTCGATGGAAATTTGTATTATCGTGGGAGGCTTGTTATTCCGGATGATGAAGAATTAAAGAATAACCTGTTGACAAAAGCTTATTATAGTCCATTGACTATGCACCCTGGTGGAAATAATATGTATATGGATCTTAAGAGTCAATATTGATGGCCTAGAATGAAAAGAAATATCAGGGAATTTGTATCTAAGTGTTTAATGTGTCAGCAAGTCAAAGATGAACATTAAGTTCCTTCAGGATTGTTGCAACCAATCTCTATTCCTCAATGGAAATGGGAGAATGTGACGATGAATTTTGTAACGGGGTTACCTTTGACTCCAAAGAAATTAGATTCAATATGGGTGATAGTTGACCGATAGACTAAGTCAGCACATTTCATTCCAGTTCGAGTGGATTTTTCTATGGACAATTATACTGAGCTGTATATCAAAGAAATTATTCGATTGCATGGTGTACCTGTTTCGATAGTTTCTGACTGAGATCCACGATTTACCTCGTGATTTTGGAAGACTTTGCATGGAGCCTTAGGAACTCGATTGAACTTCAGTACAACCTTTCATCCTCAGACAGATGGACAGTCTGAGAGAACCATTCAAATTTTAGAAGATGTGTTAAGAGCTTGTGTAATCGAGTTCAAAGGGGATTGGGAGATATATTTTCCACTTGCCTAATTTGCCTACAATAATAGCTACCAGTCATGCATTAACATGGCTCCCTATGAAGCTTTATACGAGAGAAAATGGCGTACACCATTGAACTGATATGAGCTCAAAGATCGGGATGCTCTTGGTCCTGACTTGATTAAGGAAGTAGAAGAGAAAAGTTCAAGAGATTCAACACAATCTCAAAGTGGCATCCGATAGGTAGAAATCATATGTTGATCTAAAGAGGAAAGAGATTGAGTTTGAAGTTGGAGATAAAGTATCTTGAAAGTGTCTCCGTGGAAGAAAGTTTACGCTTTGGCTGAAAAAGACAACTTAGCCCCAGATTTATTGGGCCATATGAGATTGTTAAGAGAGTGGTACCAGTGACATATCAATTAGCTTTGCCACTGGAAATGGAAAAGATTCATAATGTTTTTCATGTTTCTATGCTTTGAAGATATCAATCTGATCCTTCTCATATCATTGCACCGGAAGAGATAAAATTTCAACATAACTTAACTTACGAGGAAGAAACGGTGAAGATTTTTGCATATGAAGTTAAACAGCTAAGGAATAAAATGATTCCATTGGTCAAAGTTTTATAGAGGAATCACATAGTATATGAGAAAACATGGGAACGTGAAGAGGATATGCATAGATAATTTCCCTATCTCTTTGTGTAGTGAAAATTCAAGGATGAATTTTTTTAAGGGGAAGATTTGCAACATCCCAAAAAATCGGGCTAGTGGCTAAAATGTAAGTTTTTAAAACTTGATGGTTAATTTTGAAGAAATTGAAATGTGCAAGGAGTTAATTTGAAATTATTAGTGTAGGTTGAATAACAAAGATTGAAAGCTGAAAGGGTATAATGATCATTAGACAACGAAATAATTAAAAATTCAATGTTTGGTGTTATATATATCAACGTGAAAAAAGGAAAGAAAGAGTATAGAAAAATCTAGACTTTGGTTCAGCTATCTTCTTCTTCTTCTCTTCCCGTGACTCTATTGGTAAGGTGAGTTGGTCTCCAGTTAATATTTCCTTTCATTTTTAAGTTGCTTTTGATTTTTGAAGTGTTAGGAAAGCTTAAGGAAGTTTAAAGAGAAGTAAAAACTAAAAGATTTACAAGTTATGAGAGATTGAATATAAGGGGTCTTAAGTGAGTTGTTGAAAAAGAGTTAGTAAATGGATTTTGAAGTCATATTTGACTTGTAATCAGTAAGAATAAAAGGTTTAAGAGGTTAGAAAGGATTAATAACAAAGTTAAATTTTTGGTAAGATTTTTAGTTTCAAGTGATTATGTGGAATTTAGGGATGTTTAAGTATATGGAAGTAATATAAATTAGTCTTGATAAGTATGTTGTGTTTAATAGCATGAAATGAGTTAAAAGAGTGGGGTTTAAATAAGTTTTGGTCAAATTTTGAATTGGAACGAGTAAGTTTTAGGTAAAAGGTATCAGTACTGGATGAACAATACGATACTCCAAAGCAAAAATAGGTGATATCTGAGTTTGCGTATCGATACTGGATAAATAGTATCGATACCATAAGGTAAAAGTTGATGAATTCTTAAAAGAGTATCGATACCGAAATAGTAGCATCGATACCAGGGGTATCGATACCAATGTACAAGTATCAATACCATTTTTAGAAGCTGAATTCCAAAATCTAGAAAGGGTATCGATACTGAAGTAAAGTATCGATACCACAGGGAGGAAGTATCGGTACTGTACCTTGGGTATCGATACTATTCATACGTGGATTGTAAATTAAGTGTTTTGTTTAGCTTATGTTATTAATGATTAATTATAGTGATATGAATTTCGATATTTATACCAATTGTATTATTGTGTAGATACTGAACGAAGGCAAGTTTCGAACGATTTGAAGTATAAGAGTGTTCAAGAGTTATAAGTATTTTGCTTTGACTAGTGAGGCAAGGTGAGTGCATACTACAATGTATATGATGTTTATAGAAATGAGACTTGCGATGAGTCTATTTCCAAAGTTTTGATTGCATGAATTCATGAATACAAGCATATTGTTGATATGGTTTCTATGTGTACATGAATACTAGTATATGTCTATGTGTTACATGCAATGTTTTATATGATATATGTGATTATATGAGAATAAGACATAAGCTATGTGAAAAATGGTCTATGTGAATAAATGTATATGTGGTAAGCTATGTGAAATGGTATAAATAATAAAGCCCATAAGTATGTGAAATGAGAGCTAAAGGTATAATTGGCATGCCAAGAGTAGAGGGTTCTACACGATCCTTCGGAACAATTCTACGTGGTCATTTAGGACATTTCTACGCAGTCCTTCGGGACAATACTATATGGTCCTTCAGGACATTTCTATGTGGCACTTTGGTGCAATTTATACGAGTTGTGGTAACAACATTTGTGCACAACCTCAATGCACTCACATACCTTAGGTTCTCAAGAATGTATCATGGGCTATCAAAAGAAATAACACGAATGAACAGTGCATAATATTATATTTTTTTGTTTGATAAAGTGTATGATAGTTTTTGTACTTATCATGTTTTTAAAAGTTAATTATGTGACTACATGTTTTAAATGTTCTATTTATGCATTATACACCTCACTAAGTCAAAGACTTAACGTGTGAGCATTTCACACGTAGGTTCGAAGAAGACAAAGACGAAGGATATGATAAGTCAAGACAACATATCTCTACCAAGGATTAGATCATAATTGATTTAAATAGTAGGTTCTGATTTAAATAGTAGGTTCTTTGTTGTATTGAATATTGTTGGCATGTAATTAAATGTTTGAATAATATATGCTCTGATAAGTTTTGTAAACAAACTTTAAGGCATTTATGTGAATTATTAAGTTTTATTTTAAATTTTAAGTTTTAATCTTCTTATTTAATTTTGATCAAGAGTTTCATCATCTTTATTAAATTTTCCATTATCTCTTAAATGTAAAGGTTTTGAAAAATCAATATGACACCTCGGATTTGTATTTGGGTCGGATACAGGTTGGGGTTGTTACAATCAATTTCATTCATGTGGGTGATTGTTGGAAAAATTCGATAATTTTGGAGCTTCAAATGAGAAATTGATCCAAACGTTGTTAAGGAAAATGTGAAACCAAATGTTGGTTTAAACATGTGCAGACATGCACAATGTGGGTAACGTTAATGTCCGAACCGATAATGCTTTTTGTGGGCTTGCAGATATTTTACCCAAATGTGAAATATTTTTTCCTCAAATAGATCGTATCTTTTCAAAATTTGTTTTGGAATTAAAAGGATAAATATAAAAAAGTTTCTTTAATCAAAACAATAATTTTGGAAACTACTTAATTACTTGATTCTCATTAATGCTTCATTAGGTCAAAAATTTACAATTGTTCAAAATGTGAAATCCCTATAAATAATGTGTTAACCTACTAGGTTAAATACAATTAAAAAACAACTCAAACCAATTCAAATGAATTTTTTCTCTAGTTTTTGGTGATAGGCGAAGACAATGAATAGTTCGTGCTCTCGGCAAGTGTGATATTATGCGCTGATCATCTCATTGTTGTATCCTAGGATACAGACGACCAATGATCTCGAGCACCAAAGAGTGACCGTAAATCTATCTTAAGGAAACTGCGTAGTTGCAGGCCTTAACCCATTTTCAATCAATTATTTCAAAAAAAATTGTGTATTTATTTCTATACCATTTTTTTTTATTTAATATAATACTTTTTTCATGTTACGATGAGATCCTGCGATAGAATTAAATGTTCTTTGCCGCGACTTTTGTGAATCACCATGGAAACACATTGTGAATCTATAAAATATTTGATTTTATGTTTTCTTTTTGTCACAGATTGTTATACTTCTAACAAAAAGAAAATAAATTTTTTTTTAAATATTTTAACGTACAAAAATAATTAATTTAAATTAATATAAACTCTAATTTATATTTTAATTGTAAAAAAAACTCTAACATAATGTATTAAGTAAAAATAAAAAAATAAAGATTACATAAGAAAAAGGTAAAAGAACTCATTTTAACTTTTATCTCACATTGTTAGCAAATATAGCCTAAGCACTCCACCATGCCTATATAAAGTCTATATAAACTAACACCTTTACACACTTTAACTTATGGAACTAATATGTATTAAATTTCATTGTTAGTCCCTATAGTTTTATTTTTTAATTTTTTTAAAGTATATTTTATTAAATATGCTTTATTAAAATTCGAGAAAAGCTCGCCCCTTGGGATGCGTTTCCTAACTGCTCTACCACGTCAGGTAAGGCACTTCCCCTAGGACACGCCTTTTTTCCAGGTGTACAAAGATTGTTTATCCAAACACACCTTTTTACCCCAATTTCAGAAAGGGTGCTACTTTGGTATCATATTGAAGAAAAGGTGTTAGAATGATGTTTTATTTTTTATTTTTTTAGGTGATATTTAGATAAAATTGTCCCATTTCAATTGTAAATGATGAAGTTGACACACATATACATATACATAGACATATATATATATATATATATATATATATATATATATATATATATATATATATATATATATATATATATATTAAGTTTAGGTAATTACAAAGTACTATTTGTTTTAAATATTTCTAACTATTTAACAATGAACACTCAATCACCTCTATTGCAGTTGTTGATGCTCAAATTCAAAATCTCTAGACATAACGATCATTCCTTTAATAACTAAGATATTTTTTTTCAAAAATCATTGTTAGATGTTAAATTGGATTTTCGATCCACCCAACTCTCATGTCTCAAATCTGACCCTAATACATATTGAATACCACAAATGGTTTTTTGGCCCAATACTGAGGGCCCAAAAATTATTTGGCCCAATAGGACACTTCAGATTTTATTTTGCAATCTACGAAAAATATTAAAGTATAGGGGAACTCGTCACCTCGAGGTAACGAGTTCGGTTGAATATATTATTTTAATGATCCTAATTAAGTGGGCCCCATTTAGACCTTTATTTTAATATATTTAACAGGACTCCTCACCTCGAGGTGACGAGTCCCTTAAGAAATTATTTTTTTAATTATTTTTAAAATTAATAAAATAATTTTTAAAAAAAGAAAAAAACGATGAAACTCGTCCCATTGACATGACGAGTTCCCCTGAATTTAAAAAAAACTAGTCGTTTAGAGCCATTGGGCAACTACAACGGTCAACATGGAACTCGTCATCTCGAGGTGACGAGTTCACTTGGAGTTTTGAATAAGATAATCATTTATAGCCATTATGATTGTGGTTATAAATGGGGTTTGGGGTTTAGGAATTTTACTATCTATTGTTACGAAAAATCGTAGTTTTTGAAGAATTCCTAAAAAGTCTACTCGAGAAGAAATATTAAGCTTTGATGACGTCCATATTTCTTCGTTCGAACTCTATCCCGAAGAAGAACGAAGCATTAGTCAACGAGGAATAACATTGAAAGATCTACATCAGCGGATGATTATATATCTACAACAATTTGGCTTGTATCCATCCACATTTCTACGTGATTTTAAGGTGAACCCGACATTGATTTCGGCTCTGATTGAACGTTGGAGGCCCTAGATGCATACTTTTCATTTTATGAGTTGTGAAGCGACGATACATTGGAATATGTCACTTACCAATTGGGTGTTCCGGTTAATGGTACGACCGTCGTGAGTCGAAACTATAATGCCCTGAATCTCGAGTTAGTAGTTTGGGTTAACCCGAGATTCTTAAAACAAGCCCAATGGACTTATAGGATAGTTTGGACCAAGTTAAGCCGGGAGTTGGAGGAGTAAAAGAGAAATTACACCCTCTTTCAAACCAAAGGTTGATTTCTTTTATGAATGATGATGTATTTTCCCTCACCCACCCCTTAATTTGCCTCATTTCTCATCATTTCGTTGTCCTCTCTCTATTCCCTTCTTCTTTAAGAAAATCATTAAAGCTCTTTAAAGAAATTATAAGGTAAGATCATAACCTCTTTACCCAAGCTTTCATTTAAGCTCTCAATCTCTAAGTTTGGTCACCATAGCTATAAGTGGGGGTTTAAGAATCTAGGGACTTCTAGCTCATTTTTTTGGGGTAGGATGAAATTAGGAAAGTGTTCTTAAACTTATTTTAGTTTCATAAACAAGATTGTAGCTCATTTTTCATGTTGTGTTAGTTAGAGAAATGGGAGAAAGTTCCAACACCAAAGCAAAGGAAAAGTTAACTCTTGGGTAATTGGAACATTTTTTCAACAACCAAGACTCCAAGGTAACATATTTCTAACCCTCCTATACCATTTGTAGGCCTCCTAGTGAATTTGCTTAGCTTTCATTAGATTTGAAGCATATGAGCATGTTCATGGAAAATCTTAGATTTATGTGTTTTCAAGCTTGTAAATTGACTCTTCATGACCCTAATAAACTCTCATAAGCTTTTAATAACGTTTAGGAACCTTGGTAGGGTTGTCGGGGTGATTAGAAAGTGAATTTTGAACTAAAATAGGGCATTTATGGGTTTGGGTATCAGTACTGGAATAACAATACCGATATTGTTCTTACGTAAGGCTAAAAATAAACGATTTTGAGGTAGCAGTATCGGTACTCATTCGTTGAGTATAGGTACCAAGGGCCTAATTGCAATACTCGCATAAGGGGTTTTGAGACTAAAATTCCAATGTCTATTTTTGGTATCAGTACTCATGGAAGTATCAATACCAAGGGTATAATATCGATACTCTCTATAGGAGTATCGATATCGAGGTATTTTTCAAAACATCGAAACCCAATTTTGTATTGATACGCCAGTTGGTATCGGTACTCTAGCTGGGGAGTATCGATACTTATAAGCATCAGTACTATCCCTTTATCCTAACCTTCAATTTCATGTATGGTATCAATACCCCGAGTAAAAGTATCAGTACCCATGGGTCAGTACCGATATGAAGAGGCTCAGTATCGGTACCATCGCACATTTTGGGATAAGAAAACAAGGGGAATTAAAGACATAGTTGAGGGACCCAAGAACACCCTAATTACCTCAAATAAAATATCAGGGGAAAACTATAGTAATAAGTGAAATTTACACCTAGAAACCCTATAACTCTGGGAATCATATGACTAGCCTTGTATGATGCTTGGGAAATGAATCGAACACCCGAGTTGCTCTAGTTACAGGATAAACATTTGTATGTTAGAATGTTCGGACAAAACTAATCTAGTGCACAAGGCACTTATCTACTGACCGAGTGTAAATGCCCCAAGTACTCACAAAGAGTTTACTGGTTGGGTGAATGTTCCGATATAGAAATTCCAAACCTCACCCTAGATAGGCTAGAGGAGTGTGCATCTATGAGATGTAGTGAAACCCTCTGACCACACCACAATGCCTACCTATGTGTGTATATTTAGCTTAGCATACTTGTATGCTAACAATTATGTTAACTAACATGTGCATATAGAGGATGCATATAGTATAGTTTGGCTATTAGTGTGGCACTGAACTTGTGAGCTCAATGTTCGAAATTTGTTTATATGCACAGGTCTATAGAAGGAGCGTTGTAGAGCCATCGCAATTACTGCATTCCAGACCAACACCAGCTTCTTGAGTACGTTTTACATATTCGAGTCATAACTATATTGTGGGACTTTTGTAAACTTGATTTGAAATTATTTTAAAGACTCGTATTTTGTAAATCAATTATTATGTGTTTATTTTGTTATTAACGTTATGGATGAATTCTTAAATGGATGTTTATGACAATTTTAAAAGAAATTTTTTTGGGTTAGCCACTCTAATAGTTTCGTGTGATGCCTTCGTTCGTCGATCTTCAGGTCGTACTTGTAACCCATATTACTTGACCTAGACGAAACAAACCAAATCCAGGAAACTCATTAACTAAACTTCCCAAAACATTTCTCAAACATTATTTTAAATACTTTAAAATTTACTCTTGTATTTTCTGATTTCAAATACTGAAAGTAACTTAATTAAATTAACAATAATTAAACATAGATCAAATGTTTATAAAAATCAAATTTAAGTCCCGAAGTCCAAAACAAAGTTTATATCCAATGTCCCCAAAATATTTAACCATAATAAATATTATCCAAAAAATTAATAAAATAATAATCAAAAAGTTCAAATTAATGTCATACTATAAGAATACGAAAACGAAATAATATTGAACTCCAAGTACCAATTCACCTAGCTCGGTAATCTAAAAGAAGAAACTAAGGGGGAGTAAGTGACAAGACTTAATGTATCTCTAAAGTACAACAAGCATAAGTCGCAACATAATCCGAAACAAACAGTAACATTTATATGCCAAATCATCAATTTTAATCACAATGTAAATTATATGCAAATGTTCATGCACACGCCCCTAGTCCTGTCACACCCCGAAGAGTGGGTTCCCAAAACCACACTAATTCCAACCCACACCATATAAGTGAGGTCCTCCACAAAGGCAGAGGAAACTGAATCCGAAAAAGTGACATCCACCTTGTCGAGTGAACGTACTGAACTTCCCCTATCAAAATTTGTCTCAACATGAAATGAAAATGACACGCATATTGATATTCGATCCGATCTCAATAACACATCTGAATAACACATACTCGAATATTATATATCCGAATTCCTATCTGATCCAAATAAGATACAATTACATGATCACAGAATCCAAACTCATAGCATAATCCAAATTCGATAAATATCACATGTCACATAACATAATTTTTTGAATTTCAACTGATACAACAATATCACATAACCATCATGCTCGAAACCAATTTCCAAACAACATGCTTAACCGAATTATATTTAAAGCAATATTACACATAATAGTCAAGCTCATAACCAATTCCAAACAATCAATCAATCAATATGAAATAGATATAGCACTGGGTAGAGAGACACCTTGGCAATAGCTAAGGACGATGGTGACGTTTTCCCACGATCAATTAAAATAATAGGTCTAACCGAATCAACTCTTTCATCAAAAATAATAATAATTTATAATTCTAAAATTAACATCGAACTAAACGAAACTAAGGTGATAACAATCACTCACGGTCTAAACGAGTCGGTTCAAAATTCCCGGGTAATGGCAAAGGAGGCGGTAACTCGGTTTCTAGATAAGAATTTCCTGCAAAATTACGACGTCCGAATCAAACACCAATAAACCAATTTTTGAATTAATGAAATAATTATCGACGACTAAACATAATAATTCCATATCCATTTTGGGGAACTGACAACAGGTTTGGTTCGAATATAACGGACTGGCAGTAACGAAATTACATCAACACAATCCCAAGCCCGACAACAGTGCACAATCGACCTCTCCTAACCCTAATCGACTAGCAAGAACCTAAAAGTTAACTGGCAGTAGGTTATTGTACAAATTAGAAAAAAGGGCAGAAGGGTTTTCACGACTAACCAAGGCCATTCATCCACGACTTAGGCCAACTAGGCCTTCCCCAAACGAACGCCGGTCACACAACGACCATAGATGGTCGAACCAGACCACGATGGTGGCGGAAACAAAACAAGCCGCGGGGTTTCGTATACCCACTGCCCAAGGATGACGGCAGTGGTCGGGTGGTGCAAGGGGAACTAGCTCAATGGTCGACGACCTTACTAGACCAACGATCGAAGATGAAGCGTTGGCGGTGAGCGACAACACAGGGTTAAAAGATGAAGGGAGCGCCGCTAGGCTCTAGGGTTTAAAATAAGAGATAAGGTGAACATGGCAAAAGATATGATCGGGTAAGGGATGGATTTGTTTTAAAACAAATAGTAAATTATAAACTAAGTCCTTATACACTTTAGGGTTTTTGAAACAGTCTCCAACCTTTTCCTTACATACGATTTGGTCACTACTCACAAATTAGAAATTTAGGTTAAAATTTCCCAAATTCCAGTTTTTTTAAATTGAGGAAAAATTGGGGTGTTACAGTACTGGATTAGGAGGTTACATGAATAATTACAATTGATTCGCTATTGTTTACGATGTTTTGGGAAGGATGCAACCACCTGATGTCTTATACGGGAATCAGATATGTATCACTTGGTTGGGGTCTGAATTTCAAGTGGCGAATGACTCTACCGAGGAGGAGGTTATATTTTCAGCCCGAGCATATCTTTTCCAACTGATTAGAGGTATATTATTACTGAATAAATCCGATAATTTGATGCACACTCAGTATCTGTCTATATTGAAAAATTTTACCTAGTGTCGTAATTTTAGTTGGGGCTTAGCGATTTTGGCCTTTTTATATCAAGAGTGGTTTGTCTATTTTTGATACAATCTTGGGCTTGGTATCAGTTCCCTTTTTTATGCCAATTACACTAGCCCCGTTGAGTTTCCTCTGGCTTAGCCATTTTGGCCTTATCAAGGTAATTTTATAGTTTTTAGATGGTGGCATAAAATAACAGAGACTAAGATATCAGGTACAACTAAAAGTGTAATATACAAATCCAATCTGACCTAAGCCTAGTGGGTTTGGATGTTACACAGGACCACTGGAGTGACTAACCCAAAATTTTTCTTGAAAACATGTCAATTTCATAATTTTATATCATCCAATGAGATTAAGTAAGAATAAAATATTTAAGTTTACAAAACAGGGGAGCTCTCAAAATAAATCTCCAATACAAATAACCATCAAGTGTTATGACTCGATTTATACAAGGGTTTATGAAATACATGCCCACTAAGAAAACCAAGACATACTCGACAATCCGTTGATATCCGAAAATCCCACTATCTGGCAATAAGCTCCCTATTCGGCACCTACTAACCTGCGAACAGAAATAATTTTGAAAGCAAAGCTACGAGCTCAGTGCCACATAAACGACTCCATTATACTACATGCATCCATTAGCTATGAATGCTTAACAAGTCAAGTCATGTTGTAACGAAATGCATCAAACATAAAGTATGGTACACTATCTTGCATCAACACATCGTATGAATACATATTATGCCCTTTCCATTTTACCACGGAAGTGCCTTAGCACTAATACTAAAACCTCATCACTGATACGGAAGTGCATATGCACTAATACTAAAATGCCTTAGCACCGAGGGAGAAAATCATGATATCTCTATTCTTAATAACAAATTGCATATGCATATGCTCAAGTAACTCGGGTGTCCTAATCGTTTCTCGAGTAGCAAACAAAGGCTAGTCTTATGACACGTTAATAATCGTTCTCGTTTTCAATAATTTCGAATGATGTTCTCACTTGTAGTCTTATTAGAGAAGTCTTAATGCCCTCAAAACCCCCTTTCCAAGCTCACAAAATTAGTTGGGTTTTCTACCCAAACTAGGATGATGGTATCGATATTGGCCCTGATAACATTGATACTGGCCTTGTGGTATTGATACTGGCCTTGTGGTATTGATACTACCCTGAGTATCGATGCCAAAATCAGCTTCAATGTTGTGGAAAATTACCCAAAAGAGTATTGATGCTCTTCCTTGGGATATCGATACTACCCCGAGTATCAATACCAAAAATGACTTTGATGTTTCAAAATTATTCCTAGTATCGATACCCTTAATGAGAGTATTGAAACTCTACCCCAAATATCGACACTCCCATGAGTATTGAATACCAAAAATCACTACTGAAATTTGCAAAGCATCCATGGTATCAATACTACTTCCCAATGAATGACTATTACTACTACCATAAAATCTCTTTTCCTTAAGGCTATACAAAGAGCAGTATCAATATTGTTCCTCGAGTACCGATAACCCTGTCCAGAAATACCTTATTTAGTCATGAAAATGGTTTCCAAGAACCCCTCACAAGCCTCTTTAAGGGTTCCAAACTTTTGATAAGTTTTATGGGAGTTTGTAGCATCAACATAAGTGATTTTAACAAGTAGAAACATGAAAACACATATCTCCATCAAAACCCACAAAGAAGAAGATGATGAAGATATATGAAAGGAAGAATATGACAAATGGTGAGGAAAATGAAAATAAGAGTTTTCAGCTTCCTCCCCGGTTGAAATCAACAACATTTAGTGAAAAAGTAGCCTTTCAAAACTCTATGGGTTAATTACTACCTTAGTCTTTTCTTTTTTGGCTCCCATTTAAAACCCTTTTTTCTCACCTTATGGGCTTCACTACAAGCCCAACTATTTTATGCTTGTCACAAATATTTAAATTAAGCTTACCTAAGCACTCCAAGTCCAACATTATACTAGAAACTACTAAACCAATTTTTAGGGTGTTACAACTCTCCCCTCATAAAAAGAATTTTGTCCTCGAAATTTACCTGGTCTGAATAAGTACGGGTACTATAGTTTCATAGCTTCTTCAGTTTCCCAAGTTTCTTCCTTAATGTCATGACTCCTCCATAGAACCTTAACTAGTGGAATCTTCTTGTTTCACAGTTCCTTAACCTTTCAGGCCAGAATCTCCACCGACTCCTCAACGTAGGACATATTTGGGCTCACTTCAATTTTTTCTAGCGGAATCATATGGAACAGGTTCAAATGTTATCTCCAAAGCATGTATATATAGAACACGTTATAGATGCGCTCCATCTCATGCGGCAAAGCTAGTTGGTATGCCACGAGACCAACTCTCCCTAGTATCTCATAAGGTCTGATGAAGTGTGGAGTTAATTTTCCCTTTTGGCCAAATCAAAGATCTATACTCTAAGTTGATACTTTAAGAAACACCTTGTCACCTACAACGAACATGATATCCTTCTGCTTTAGATTAACGTAAGATCTTTGTCTATCGAAAGCTTCCTTTAGTCGACCATGAATCAAGAGTACCTATGCCTCTCAAATAAACTCTAAACCAACCTGTTTCCTCTTGCTAGATTGATTCCAACACAAATGAGTCATACACTTTCACTTCTACAACACTTCATAAGGCACCATCTGAACACTAATTGGTAGTTGTTGTACATAAACTCGACCAACAGAAGGTGTTCATCTCAACTACTTGCGAAGTCAATGACGCAGCATCGTAACATATCCTCAAGAATCTGAATCACCTTATTTGACTATCCATCCGTCTATGGGTGAAAGACAATGCTAAAATTTAATCGAGTACCCAAAGCTTCATGCAACACCCTCTAAAATCTAGAAGTGAATGGTATATTTTTATCATAAATGATGGATGTGGGAACTCCATGAAGTCTTACAATATATTTGATGTAGTCCTACACTAAAATTTCCAAAGTAAAATCCATTCGTACGGGTAGGAAATGGGTTGATTTGGTTAATCGTTCTACCACTACCCAAATGACATCATGCTTTTGAAATGTCCTTGGTAACCAATAAAGAAGTCCATTATCACAATATCTCATTTCCACTAAGGTATTTGAATTGGCTGAAGCAAACCAGAGGGAACTTAATGTTTCGCATTCACTTATTCTCAAGCTAAGCACTTGGATACGAACTTAGAGACCTCTCTATCTGTGCCTGGCCACCAATATAGTGTCAAAGTTCTCGGTACATCTTATTGCTTTTGGGGTGCACAAATAATGGGCTACAGTGAGCTTCACCAATTATCTTTTCCCTCAACTCCACATTAACTGGAACACAAAGTCGGTTCCAAGAATACAATACGCTACTATCTCTCAACTCGAATTTTGGTAACTCACCTCGACCGATGATAACTCCCTAAAAAGGCTACTTTCAAGGACTTTTTCACTTAAGTTATTGTTTGTTTAAGGGCTCATTTAGGTCATTTTAGACACATGTAGATGAATATCATTGCATTTGTGGTGGTTGTGTTATTTTATAATGTTAAGGTGTTGTATGAGGAGGAAGGTGTAGTTTTTAGTGATGTGCAGGAAAACAACAAGAAAAAGGGAGAGATGGGAAGGAAATTCATGGCATCACACGTTGCTAAAGTAGATAGAAATGCCTTGGAATTTCTAGCACAGAAAAGGACAAAAAGATATTGTTATAAAATGACAGTTGGCTAGGCACATGTCTGATGGTTATAACCATTTATTGGGGACCACTACCACCTGTGAGGATAGACATCACACCCAAGGAATGAATCTATGGGTATGATTAGTATTTTCGAGTGCTTAATCCCATGAATACCCTTAGATATTTTTATTATTTAATACACCAAACATGAGAGAAGAAAGAGGGGTTACACACTCGCATTCGACAGCTTGAATTTCTTCATCTTCTCCACCATTTTCTTCCCTCCATCTTCTTGGTTGTGTTCCTCCATTGGTGAAGCTCAAGGGAGTGGTGAGCTAGGCATCTGAGAGGAGCTAGCGAGCTAAGGTGGTTCATGGTGGCCGAGGGAAGCTCCGACAACACAAGTCGAAGGCTTTTTCCTCCATCCTTTTGTTGTTTTCTTTCATTTATTTTAGTTATGTTGTTTGGAACGAATGTTTTTCATGTTTTATTTAATGGAATATTCGATCCCCACCATGAACTAACCTTATTTGGTGGGATTGATTTTATGGATGCTTGATTTTGTTTTAATGGTAGATTAAAGTTTATCTTTTGCATTTACTGGTTTTGCTTATGAAGGCTTGATCTTCTAAGTTTGTAGGAGGCATGACAGTGTTCATTACCTAGATGAAGGCTAGGTGTTCAAGAGAAACTCGGTTATTAATACTTGGAGTATTCGAGAGAAATACAAGTAAAATCCACATAAGCAATATGGTGTAGAAGTTTACTTAAGCTTAAACCTGACATAGTAGTACTATATCCTAATCCCTTAGTGCTTGAGAGAGACTAAGATAGGATTTCAACGACTAAAAGGAGTAGTTTTTATCCATAACGTAGGCTTCCATAGTTGAGACTGAGAGGAGATTTTGTGGCATTTTATTCTATTAGGTTCCTTTGACTACATATAACAGGATCACTTTCAGCAAACTCCATCCAGCAAGTGAAGCTTAGATAGATTAAATCTGCTAGAGAGATAAGTTTTAGCATCCTTAAATCATTCCCCGTCACTCATTCTTGAAGTAGTTTCCCTTGTGAGGATAGTCAAGTCATTTTATTTATTTGTTGTTTTTATCATTTTGTATTGCTTTGGCACTGTTATTAATTTTACCTTATAATTTTCTATGTTGCCACTACATTTACATCCATTTTACCTCAACATTACAATTTGCTGCCACATCATACCATCATTTCATCCCCACCAATATCTATTGCCTCGACATCTATTATTAGTGCATATCATTACTAACTATACTTAGATAGAGTAATGCTTTGCTTTAGTTAAACTTTGTAATTTCCACTAATCCATGTGGAGACAATACTCACTCATCACTTTATTACTTGTTCGATTGTATATACTTGCACATATTTCACGTCCATATTTAGTACTCACAAAACTTGAACAAGTTTTTAGTGTTGTTATCTGGGATTGTCAATATGAAGTTAATTAGTTTTCCCAGAGCATTTTATTTTTTTCTTCTTTATTTTTGTATAGTTTACTTGATATTTCTCTTTATTCTTTTTCAGGCTCATTTGGTGTATGCCTAGAAGACATTCTGACGAGCCATTGGAATCGATTGAACTTGAGATTGACTGATTTTTTAGACAGAGGAGACAGACTCAACGTGCTCGAGAAAATATGTATCAAATTAGGAACCAGAGCATTGGTCAAGATGAAAGAAATTATAATACTGAGGCATTACAAAATGTTGGACATACTGATAGGCCTCGTGCTATTCTCAATCATTTAAATACAATGCTAGATGATCTAAATCCTGGAATTGTGGCACCCAAAATTCAAGCTGCACATTTTAAGTTTAAACTAGTCATGATTAATCTGTTGAATTCCATAGGGCAGTTTGGGGGCATGCCAACTAAAGATGCCATGCAGCATATTTGAATATTTTCGGAGGTTTGTGATTCTTTCCGCCAAGAAGGAGTGCACGATGATGTGCTAAAATTAAAATTGTTTCCATATTCTTTGTGTGACTGATCAAGGGCTTGGTTGAGTGTTGTTCTATTTGCTTTGATGGAATCATGGGTGATCTTTGCAAGATTTTCTTATTGTGATATAACCCACCAAACATGAACACTCAGCTAAGGAATGGCATAGCATCCTTTCGCCAGGGAAACGATGAATCTATGTATGAGTGTTGGGATCATTACAAGAGTTTACTTTGAAATTTCTTAAATCATGGTTTTCACGATTGGACTCAAGTAATGTTTTACAATTGAGTCAATGCACCCACGAGGATGATGCTTGATTCCATGATAAATGGGACATTGTTGAATAAATCACCTGCTGAGGCATTTACTATTTTGGATAGAATTACCAATAATGACTATCAATTTCCTTTCTCAAGGCTTGGGAGTGGGAGAAAAGCACTTGGAACATTCAAGTTAGATACCAAGGACTCAGTGTCTGATCAACTCTCGACTATTACTAATATGCTGAAAAATTTACAATGCTCCCCTAAGGTAAATGAAATAAAAGCAGCAGCTTGGCATGTCTGTTATGCCAAGGCAATCATCACGAGAGCGAATGCCCAACCAATCATGACTCAATCAAATTTGTAGGTAATTTCAATAAAAATAATAACAATCCCTATTCTAACACTTATAATTCAGGATAACATAAGCATCCCAATTTCTCATGGGTTAATCAAGGAGCTAATAATGCTAATCAACATACTCGTCAGCAGAATCACATTGAATCTCAAGGCTACCAAAATACTATGACATGGTATAATGCTAACAAAAGATCATCATCTTCAGCGAGCATGAGTTCTTTGGAAGCTACAATTTAAGATTTCTTATCTACCACGAAGACAATGCTGCAAGACCATTCTACTGCAATTAAAAATCAAGGAGCTTTGCTTCATAGTCAACACTCGTTACTTCAAAGCCATAGCTCATCTTTGAGAGTTTTTGAAGGTCAAGTTGGTCAGATTGCTACGACATTACAAGAGAATCAACAAGGACGTTTGCCAAGTGAAACTGAGGTCACAAAAATGCATGGAAAAGAACAACACAATGTGTTGACTCTTAGGAGTAGAATGGAAATTAACCAACAAGTCAAGGTTGGGGGAACGCAACATGATAATTCTACCCCCATTTCCAAATAAGTTAAAGTTGAATTACACGATGATATCATTGTCAAGAAGGACAAGGTGAAAGACTCTACTAGTGAGCCTTTTGAAGCTCAAAATTATGATGCCAAGTCAAAAGTAATTCCGACTCTATCAGTTAAAAAAGCTAGAGCCCCTCCACCATTCCCGCAAAGATTGAAGAAGCATAATGATGAAGTTCAGTTCAAGAAGTTTGTGAACATTCTTGATCAACTCCATATCAATGTACCTTCTTTGGAAGCTATTGAACAGATGCTGACGTATGCCAAATTTCTCAAGGAAATTTGCACCAAGAAAAGGAAAGTGGAGAAGTACGAGACAGTTGCCACGGCAACAAAATTTTGCTCTTCATTTAGTAAATTGCAACCAAAGCAAAATGATTCGGGTAACTTCATTATTCACTGTTTTATAGGAGCTAATTTTGTTGGAAAGGCACTATGTGATCTTGGTTCAAGTCTGAACTTAATGACGAAGTCCATATTCTTGAAGCTTGGCATAGGAGATTCGAGATCTACCTCTGTGATTTTATAACTTACTGACTGACCCATATTAAACCTGAAAGGAGAGTCGAGGATGTCATAGTAAGGGTGGATAAATTTGTATTTCCAATCGACTTCCTTGTTCTTGATTGTGAAGTTGATGCCAAGGCACCCATTATTCTGGGTAGAAATTTCCTAGCAACATATCGTATTTTGATAGATTGAAAAAAAGGTGAACTCATCGTGAGAGTGGTCGATCTGTGTGTGATTGTCAATGTGTTTCATACTCTCAAGTATGCTGATGACTCTGAAAAATACCAAGGCATGCCTGAATTGAACTCATTAATTAAAGAAGAAACCAAACACCTTTGCCAGAATAATTTCATTCAGCTAGAAAACAAGGAAAGTCCAATTAATGATGAAAGCTTAGAGAACTATGACAAAATTCCAATTGGGGTGAAAAAATCTAGTTTACTACTAGCTAGATCAGGTATGAACTTTAAATCCTTGAATTTTGATGAATTTATTCCTCCTAAGCCATCATTATTGCATGCACATACCTAGAGCTTAAACCCTTGTCAGGGCATCTTAAATATGTTTATTTGGGTAACAATAATACTTTACCTATGATTATTTCCTCTAACCTTACTACTAACCAAGAGCAAAGTTTGTTAAGAGTTTTAATGTAGAATAAGAAAGCACTTGGTTGGACTACGACTGATTTGAAGGGAATTAGTCCCACGATTTGCATGCACAAAGAATGCCATGGTAACTCGATAGAACCACAGCGAAGACTCAACCCTTTTATGAAAAAAGTGGTATTGAAAGAAATTCTGAAATGGCTTGATGATGGAGTGATTTACCCTATATCGAATAGCTCATGGGTGAGCCCTGTCCAATGTGTACCAAAGAAAGGTGGCACAACTGTGGTCACAAATGAGGATAATGAGCTATTACCCACTCACACTGTCACCGGATGAAGGATGTGTATGGATTATCGTAAGCTCAATAAAGCTATAAAGAATGACCATTTTTCTCTACCCTTCATCGACCAAATGTTAGATCGATTGGCAGGCAAAGCATTCTACTACTTTTTAGATGGGTATTCTGGGTATAATCAAATTGCCACCGCACCAGAGGACCATGAGAAGACTACATTGACTTGTCCCTATGACACTTTTGCTTTTAGGAGGGTACATTTTGGACTCTGTAATACCCCGAAAACTTTTCAGCGTTGCATGCAAGAAATTTTTTATGATATGGTTGAGGACTTCCTTGAGATATTCATGGATGATTTCTACATTTCTGGAGACGATTTCGAGCGATGCCTTGGCAACATGGAAAAAGTTCTCAAAAGTTGTGAGAAGGCTGATTTGGTCTTAAATTGGGAGAAATGTCACTTCATGGTGATTGAAGGCATTGTATTAGCGAACAATTGAGGTGGATAAAGCAAAAATTAAAGTAATTGAAAATTTGTCACAGCTAACCTCTATCAAGGGCATAAGGAGTTTTTTGGACATGTTGACTTTTATAGAATATTCATCAAGGAATTCTCCAAAATCTCTAACCCCTTATGCACTTTACTTCAACAAAACCAACCCTTTGTGTTTGACGAGTTATGCATCGGTGCATTCACTAAGTTAAAGCAACGATTGATCTCAGCGCCCATTGTAGTATCTACTGACTGGACATCACCATTTGAGTTGATGTGTGTGACAACTCCGTAAAAAGAATTAATTTATAGTCTTTTCACTTAAGTTATTTCTCGTCTAAACAAAGTATGCATTGCATTTTTAGTTGCATTTAGTTACATATAGGTTATATTTGCTTGTGGTGGATAATTTTGCCTAGGCAAGATTTATTTGGCTTAACTAATGCTGCTGAGGAGAAGGGATTGTTTTAGTTGTGTTTGTGTAGGAACTCTACAGAGGAAGAACATTTCAATCGTGACAATGAAAAGTTGCAAAGGCCAATGGAGTAGATGAGAACGTGAGGATCAAATTTATCTCGCTGAGGTAAGATTTATCTGAAGAAGTCTGAAGCACATGTGGCGAAATCGCCTATGTCATATGCCAACTGGATGACCTACTTCACGTGCAAGCAAGCCTTGATTATTCTGATAGCCGCCAGCCACCTTTTCTTTTTAAGTTTGGGAAATTAATAACAGCTAATTAAGGAAACTCTAAAAGTATACAAAGCCCTAGGAGATTATCCTTATAATTACCAGTCGTAGCCACAAAAAGAAGAAGGCAAGGAAGAGGAAAGAAGAGCTTTACCTTAGGCGTGAGCAAGCAGCTGCAGTGCTTTCCCTACGTCTACCCCCCAGTCTTCCTTGGTGTCCTCCATAGCCAGACGATAACAGAACTGTGATCAGGCCTCGAGAGAGGGTGATCACCAAGGCAGACGTGGTGTTGATCAGGCTTATCGCGACAAAGCCCCAGCTTTGGGAGTCGTTCTTCCTTTATTCCTAAACTCTAATTCTATTTGGGGTTGTATTAAACGGTTTAATCTTGGATGATCTTTGATAACACCATGAATAATTTACTTGGTGTTAAACTTTGTTTACCTGAACAATATTTTTATGTTTATGAATGATGAATTATGTTTGCTTATGATTGTTTTGCACATAGTTTAAATATTTTGCATTAACACTATAAGAGCATCAAGAGACTGCCTGGGGTTTCGGTAAAACATGTATGGGCATTGTAAGAGTATCGAGAGATATCCTTTTGTCTAGAAAGTGATTCTTGAATTCGAGAGAATTAATAGAGATCAACGTGAGAAAAGTAATGAATCCGGGATGGTAAAGTTCTAACTTGTCTACCTTAGAGATAAGGAGTGAGTTTCAAACGACTAAAAGGGATAAAGGCTAGAGTAGTTTAAGACAACGTCTATAGTTAACGCCGAGAGGTATTGCCATAGCAACCATCTAAGAATACCTAGTAATCCTATCGGGCAGTTTAGTGAGTCATAATAATTCATTCCGGGCTTAAAATAATTGTTGCCGAGACAATAGTTTAGCATCAGTGCTCTGTGACACGTCTAAATATGTGAGGTTGTTTGCATTATATTTAATCCAATACTTGTTTTGTTTTGTTTTATCTGTTTGCATATTTTCTTTGTCTCGACCACACTTGTCTGCAATCATTGAATCATTATTCTTAGCTCCTTAATATTAGTGTTTAGCTTTAATACTTAGTAGGATTAATTTGTGGCATTAGTTCTAGTTGTGGTGAAAAGATATTTATAATCCAATCTCTGTTGAGACGATACTCATTCACTACTATATTACTTGCATCGATTGTGTATACTTGCATAGATTAGCTTGCCTTAGCATATACATTCACAAGCGATCAAGTTTTTGGCGTCGTTGCCAGGGATTGGCAACTGACGAAATTTCTAGCCATAACAAGTTCTTTGTGTCACTTTATAATTATTTAGTCTAACGTAGTTTATTATTTTCTTTTATAGGTTTTTATTATTGCATGACCTTGAGATCTACTGGTAAGCCTTTGGAACCATTCAACCCCGAAGTTGAGCAATCGTTCAGACAAAGGTTGCGTGCCCAAAGAACTAGAGAACAATTGAATCAAATGCAAAACGACATGGGAGATTTAGGAGATCAAGTTGTAAGACCAAGAGCGATACGAGATCACTTGAACCCAATTCTTGAAGACCTCAATCCTGGCATAGTGGCATATGAGATACAAGCCACTCATTTTGAACTCAAACCGATGATGTTTAATATACTGAACTCTATCGGCCAATTTGGTGGTACACCCAATGAAGACGCTAGACAGCATGTGCGTGCTTTCCTTGAAGTATGTGATTCATTTAGACAATAAGGAGTACATGAAGATGTGCTCAAACTGAAGCTTTTTCCTTACTCCTTACGTGATAGACCAAAAGCTTGGGTCAGCGGAGTTCCTTCCGGATCAATGGAGTCATAGGCAGATTTATGCAAGAGTTTCTTACTCTGATATAATCCGCCCAATATGAATACACAGCTTCGGAATGACATTGCAAGTTTTCGCCAAGGCGATGATGAATCAATGTATGAATGTTGGGATAGATATAAAAGTTTACTTCACAAATGTGTTAATCATGGATTTCATGATTGGACGCAAATGGTGATGTTTTACAATGGAGTCAACGCACTAACTCGAATGATGTTAGATTCCTCAGCAAATGGCATCCTACTAGACGAATTACCCGAGGAAGCTTTTGACATCCACGACAGGATAGTGAATAATAACTATCAATTTCCAAGTGCAAGATTGGGAATTGGTAGAAAAACCTCTGGAGCATATGAATCAGAAAGCAAAGATTCAGTAGCAACCCAACTTTCTGCCATAACCAATATGTTGAAAAATTTTCAACATCCTAATGAGGTAAGAGAAGTCAAGGCGACCAATAATGTATGCCTATTCTGTCACGGCAACCATCATGAGAGTGAATGTCCTGAAAACCATGAGTAAACTAATTTTGTGGGCAACTATAATCAAAACAACAATAATCCCTATTCGAACACGTACAACCCTGGTTGGAGACAACACCCAAATTTTTCATGAAATAATCAAGGGAATACCAATAATCAAGCCACAAATTATAGGCCACAACAAAATAATTCGGACCATCAGCATATTCAGAATAAGCATCAGCATCATCAGCAGCTCTGGCAGAACAATAAAGGTATAGCTTCTTCCTCTAACACTTATTCCAATACTAACTCCTTGGAATATCCTTGCAGGAATTCATGGCCTCGACAAAAGATTTCATGGCATCTACAAAGACCTTGATGCATGAACATTCTACAATAATAAAAAATCAAGGAAATTTGTTACAAAGCCAGGAAACACTTTTGCAAAGCCATAGTTCATCTCTAAAACATTAGAGAATCAAGTGGGATAGATTGCCACGACATTACATTCTCGCCCACACGGAAATCTCCCTAGTGATACTGAAGTCACTAAGCATCATGGAAAGGAGCAATTCAATATACTTACGCAAAGGAGTGGAAAACAAGTTGATCAAGATGACAAGTTTGGGGGAGAACAGCTGAACAATTCTCGCCAAGGCGTAACACAACCGGATGAGGAATCTGAGAATGCTGAACAAGAGAAAGTGCATGAAGAAAAGGAAAGAAGTGAAGGCTCAGAAAAGTATCAACCAAATAACAAGAAATTCATGGTCAAGGCCAGCGATTACCCTGCACCATCAGTAGTCGATGTGAGACCTCCACCATTGCTCCCTCAACGGTTGAAGAAACATGATGATGACATCCAGTTCAAGAAATTCGTTGATGTTCTTGACCAGTTGTGTATCAATGTGCCCCTACTCGAATCCATTGAGCAAATGCCTTCCTATGCCAAGTATCTGAAAGAAATTATTACAAAGAAAATGAAGGTAGAACGTGTCACCACAGCAATAGAAATCTGCTCAGCAGTTAGCAAACTCCCACCAAAGCAAGAAGACTCTGATAGCTTTGTAATACCATGTTCCATTGGTAATGACTTCATCGAATGAGCTCTCATTGACTTGGGATCAAGTGTAAACTTGATACCAAAATCAATATTCATGAAACTATACGGGTATCACGCCCATCCCACCTCGGTCATTCTACAGTTGGCTGATCGGTCTTATGTGCGACCTGAGGGTAGAATTGAAGACGTTGCTGTAAAGGTGGATAAATTTGTATTTCCAGTGGATTTTCTCATTCTGGATTGCGAAGCCAATGAAAATGCACCAATCATTTTGGGACGCCCATTCTTAGCCACCGGGAGAATTTTAATAGATTGTGAAAAGGGAGAATTCACTATGAGAGTTGGCGAGCAAAGCGTCACAATCAATGTTTTCAACTCTATGAAATACGTAGATGATCTAGAGGAATGTCAATGCATTAGTAAGATTGAAGAAAAGGTAATCCTTGGACGAGGCGAATCTCTAAGGCTCGATGAGTACAATACTTTGTACCATGAACCTACAACCGAGATGAATGAAGCAAAAAACTTTGGCCCAAACGAACTATTTTCATAAGACGGTTCTGACAATCATGGCCACGACAACAGAAATCTGCACAATGAACACCCTGAAAACGATGACAATGCAAAATACAGAGGAAAGACAAATGACCAATTGAGATTTCTTTATAGGTCAGGTATGAAATTCGAACCTTTAGATTATGATGAAGTTAAATCTCAAGAGTCATCTTCACAACATGCACCGAAATTGGAGCTTAAGACTTTACCATCACATTTGAAATATGCTTATCTAGGAGTTGATGAAACTTTACCAGTGATAATCTCTACCAACTTAACCTCCGAACAGAGAAGAGTTTGTTGCATGTTTTGTCACAGCACAGAAAAGCTATAGGATGGACGATGGCAGACTTGAAAGGAATCAGTCCAACTATATGCATGCATAAAATCAATCTTGAAGATAGCCATAGCACCTTGGTGAAACCCCAAAGACAACTCAACCCAATCATAAACAAGGTTATCATGAAGGAAATAATAAAATGGCTGGATGCAGGAGTGATTTATCCTATATCCGATAGTTCATGGGTTAGCCCAGTCCAATACGTACGAAAGAAAGGTGGTGTAACCGTGGTTAAAAGCGAACATGATGAGTTACTCACCACGAGAACAGTCATGAGCTGGCGCATATGCATGGATTATAGAAAGCTCAATAAAGCCATAAAGAAGGATCATTTTCTCTCCCTTTTATCGATCAAATATTGGATAGATTAGTAGGAAAGGAATTTTATTGCTTCATCGATGGATACTCGGGGTATAATCAAATTGCTATAGCACCCGAAGACCAAAAGAAAACAATGTTCACATGCACGTATGGTATCTATGCATTTAGGCGAATGTTGTTTGGACTATGTAACGGTCCAGCTACATTCCAACGATGCATTATGACAATCTTTTCAGAAATGGTGGAAGAGTGCATGGAAATATTTATGGACGACTTCTCCGTTTCGGGTGATGACTTTGACCGATGCCTCGGCAATTTATCCAAGGTGTTGAAACGTTGTGAAGAAGCCAACCTAGTACTGAATTGGGAAAAATGACATTTTATGGTAACTGAAGGAATAGTGTTGGGACACAAAATTTCATGCCAAGGCATCGAAGTCGACAAAGTCAAGGTGGATGTAATTGCAAATCTTCCCCTACCCACTAATGTGCGAGGTGTACGTAGGTTCCTTAGACATGCAGGATTCTATAGGTGGTTCATAAAAGAATTTTCTCAAATCTCTAAACACGTATGTCTTTTGCTCCAAAAAAATCATCCATTTAAGTTTACTAATGATTGTTTGAATGCCTTCACAGATTTGAAGAAAAAGCTTTCAGCAGCGCCAATAGTTATTCCACCAGACTGAAACGAACCATTTGAGCTTATGTGCGATGCTAGTGACTACACAGTCGGAGCAGTGCTAGGGTAACGAAAAAGTAAAATTTTCATGTTATCTACTATGCAAGCTGAACGCTTAATGATGCTCAAGTGAACTATACCACCACTGAAAAGGAACTCTTAGCAGTAGTATTTGCATTCGATAAGTTTAGGCCATATCTAATAGGCATTAAGGTAATTGTGCACATAGATCACTCAACTATTAAATATTTGATTAATAAAAAAGATGCAAAGCCTAGACTAATTTGGTGGATATTATTACTGCAAGAATTTGATTTAGAGATCAATGATAGAAAATGTATAAAAAATCAAGTAGCAGACCATTTGTCTAGGCTAGATAACAAATCTGATTGTACTGACATCGCAGATATTAAAGATGATTTCCTTGATAAAAAAATATTATTTGTCACGGCTGCACCGTGGTATGCTGACATCGTTAATTTTCTTGTTAGTGGTATTGTTCCTCTTGATTTATCTAGCTAGAGAAAACGAAATTTCGACACGATGTGCGACATTACTACTGGGACGAACCATTTCTATTCAAGCAGTGCGGAGACCAAATAATCCGAAAGTGCATTCCAGAAGAAGAGCAACAACATATCCTACTCCAATGCCACTCGTCACCATATGAAGGGCATTTTGGTGGGATGAGAACAGCAGCAAAAGTGCTTCAGTCGGAATTTTATTGGCCAACCCTGTTCAAAGACGTGCATGAATTCTACAAGTCATGTGATAGATGTCAAGAACAGGAAACATCTCGAAACGGCATGAGATGCCATGGCAAAACATTCTAGAGATCGAACTTTTTGACGTATGGGACATAGATTTCATGGGACCTTTTCCAACATCATTCGGAGATATATACATTCTCTTGGCAGTGGATTACATATCAAAATGGGTTGAAGCCATTGCAACACCTAAGAACGATTCCAAAACGGTGTTCAAGCTCTTGCACAAAAATATATTCACCCGATTTGGGACACCACGAGCTCTCATTAGCGATGAAGGGACATATTTTGATAATAAATTGATTGCCAAGGCACTGAAAAGATATGGAGCACGACATAGAATTGCTATGGTGTATCACCCTCGAAAAAGTGTCAACCAAGTCGAAAAGATTGGTCGCCGAAGCTAGATGAAGCACTATGGGCGTATCGCACAGCATTCAAGACACCGCTGAGAATGTCCCCATTCAAGCTAGTCTATGGAAATGAATTCATCTACCGGTTGAACTCGAACACAAAGCTGTTGATACACCCCATAGGAGTATCGATACCAAGGTATTTTTCAAAACATCACACCTGTTTTTGGTATCGATACTCAGGGTAAATATTAATATTTAAGGGTCAATATCGATACTACTGGCATAATATCGATACCATCGTTGATTTTTGGGTATTTTGGTTCAATCAGTTTAGAGGTTCAGTCTTGGGTATTTTGAGATCGTACAAGCTTTATGTAACATCCCAGATACTGGGTTAGTGATCATAATGTAAGATTTTGAAACTTTGTGATCAATTTTGATAAATTGAAAAGTTTAGACTTAATTGGAAATATTATTGTGTAGGATTGAATAACAAAGGAGAAATGATGGAAGGACATAATGGTCATTTGATATAAAAATGAATAAAAAATTCATTATGGATGTTTTATATATACACGTGGAGAATGGAAGAAATGAAAGAAAAATCTGGAGACTTTGGTTCAACTATATTCTTCTTCTCTTCCCGTGAATCCTTTCGTAAGGTGAACTAGTCTCAAGTTAATATTTTCTTTCATTTTTAAGTTGGCTTTGATTCTTGGAGTAATAGGAAAGCTTAAGTAAGCTTAAAGAGAAGTAGAAACTCAAAGATTTATAACTTATGAGATTTTGAATATAAAGGGTTTTTAAGTGAATTATTGAGAAAGAGTTGATAAATGGATTTTGAAGTGAAATTTGACTTGTCATGAGCTGAAATAAGAAATCTAAAGTGTTATTAATGGATTTAGAACATGTTGAATAATTGGTAAGATTTTTAGTTTTAAGTGATATGGTTGAATTTTGGATGTTGAAGTGTGTTAAAGTGACATAAGTTAGTTCTAATAAGTGTAGTTAAGTTTGTATGCTTAAAAAGATATCAAAATGGAAGATTTAAATGTTGGTAAATTTTCAGGTTGAAATGAGTAAATTCTGGGCAAGGGGTATCGGTACTGGATAACAATACCGATACTTCAAAGTAAGAATAGGTGAATATGGGTTTGGGTATCGATACTGGAAGAAAAGTATCAATACCATAAGGTAAAATTTGATGAAATGCTTTAATCAGTATCGATACCAATGGAGTAGCTTCGATACCAAGGGTATCGATACTAATGGACAAGTATCGGTACCATTTTTAGACATTGAATTTCAGAATGAAGAATGGGTATCGATACTAAAGTATAGTATCGATACCATAATGAGGAAGTATTGGTATTAGGCCTGGGGTACCGATACTATTCAGAATAAATTTGTGAATCAAGTGTCTCTTTGAGCTTAACTTTGGATGATTGATTATTAGTGATTCAAATTCTGATATTCATATCGATCATATATTTGTGTAGATATCGAACGAAGGCAAGTCCAAGATGATTCAAAGCTATAAGATCGTTCAAGAGTCATAAGCGTTGCTTTGACTAGTGAACCAGGTGAGTGCATATTACTATGAAATATGGTCATATGGAAAGAAGACTTGCAATGTGTCTATTTCAAATGTTTTGATTGTATGAGTTCATGAATACAAGTATATTGTTGATATAATTTCTATGTGTACATGAGTATAAGTATATGTTTATATGTGACATGCATTGATATACATGAGATGTGTGTTACATGATCTATGTGGATATATATGAATAAGATACAAGCTATGTGAAAATGGTCTATGTGAGTACATGTCGATGTGATAAGCTATGTGAAATGGTATAAAAATAAAGCCCATAAGTATGTGATATGAGAGCTAAAGCTATAATTGGTATGCCAAGAGTCAAGTGTTCTACGCGGTCCTCTGGGATAATTCTATGTGGTCCTTTGGGACATTTTTACGTGGTCCTTCGGGACAATACTATGTGGTCCTTTGGGACATTTCTATGTGGCACTTCGGTGCAATTTCTACGTGGCACTTTGGTGCAATTTGTACGACCTGTGGTGACAACATTTGTGCACAACCTCAATGCACTAACATACCTTAAGTTCTCAATGATGTACCACGGGCTATTAAAAGAAAAGATATAAATGAACATTGCATTATAATGTTGGTATGTCTACATGTTTGCATTTCATTATCTGATATATTCTATGATTTTTGTAATATATGGTGGTATTAAATGCTTAGATTACGTCAGGTGTTTAAAGTTTTATTTTGTACTTCATATACCTCATTAAGTTCGTGAGTTAGTGTGTGAGTGTTTCACACGTAGGTTCAAAGAAGCGGGACGAGCAAAGTTAAGATTCGACAAGATAACATACTCATACGAGAAGATCAAATTAGAATCAACTTATATAGTATATTATTTTGTGGTATTAAGGTGTTGGCATGTAATTAAAGTTTTGAATCACATATGCTCTTATCGTTTTTGTAGACATACATTACTATATTTATGTAAATTATTGAGTTTTTAATTTCAATATAAGTTAAATTATGTTTATTTACTTTTGATCAAATGTTTCACCACTTTTTTTTCAAATGTATGTTTAAATTTCAACTATCTATTAAAAATAAATGTTTTGAAAAGTCAATGTGACACCTCGGATTCGTATCTGGGTCGAATACGAGTTGGGGTGTTACACTTTAAGTATTCGATACAAGTAAAAACAATCAAGATAATTGAAATTTCACACTTAGAAGTCAAGCAAGTTAGGATGACATAAGATTGACCTTATATGATGCTCAAGAAATGGCTAGGACACCCGAGTCACTCTATATTTATGACGATTGTCCTCTATCCGTAAAATATTTGGATATTGTTTGAAGAGGTATCCGATGCACATAAAATTCTAGATCGTACCCTATGTTTGAATAGGTTTATAATGCAAGCTTCTGATGCACGTAAAATTCCGGTCCTCAACTCGACCTCTCGAGTATTAGAGATAGACTAGGGCTATAAGTTCTGATGCACGTAAAATTTTGGTTCTTACTGAAGCTATCACGTTCTAGATAGGTTGGTATTCTATCCGAGATGCATGTAATATTGCTCCGACCACATCACTAGGTCTATCTCATGTTTGTCTGTATACTTTGCATGTTTATGACTTTACACATCGGTATGTTCATGTAATGAATGCATGTTGTATTGCATAGTTATTTTCATGGCACTGAGCTTGCGAGCTCGACGTATAGAATGTGTTTCTATGTGCAGGTCAGTAGAGGATCGACGAGGAGCCTATCGCATAGATACACTCCAGACCAGACATTTAAAAAGTATGTCTTGAGTATATTTTCGAGGGCATGAATTTTATGTGGACCTTGTATTATTTGAGTCATAACTCTATTTTTATTTAAACTCTATGGTTGTATTTGTACGTATTTGGGATACTCTCATATTTTGTAAACTTGAACTCGATTCCACTTATATTATGACGAATGATTTTGTTTATTATAAATATTTTAAATATAATTTTATGGGTTGACAATTTCGGTGGTCCCGTGTGACATCTTAATCCATGGATCTTCGGGTCAGACTAAATTAGAGTATTACATTTAGTGGTATTAGAGCGTCCAGGTTTAGTCGTTCCTAGGACCCCGCGAGTCAGAGTTAGTAAGTATCTGTACAAGTACATGCCCCTAGAGTATCAATGATACTTAAGTTTATGGAATGGCAATAATGACCTCTCTTTTCTTTCTAATTGCAGGCTTAGATCATGGACGACGACACCGTTCCTAGTTATGAGGGCCAAGAAGAGAGTTGAGACTCCCTGATAGAGATTCCGATGATGATTTTACCCTTGAACTCTAAGCACGAGATACTTATGGACATAGAAGTCGATGGGGTGACATTCTTCTACGATCTGACTTTGACTTATAGGCAGATTATTTATGCTATTTTGAACCCAGCCACTATGCAACCTTCCCCACTGTGGCTCCGGTCAATCCTGCCGTGGCATCTTAGGAGCCCTTGTTGAGAGGCTCCATAGGTACATGACTACTGACTTCTATGGATATGGGAACGACGACTCCATCTCTGTAGATCTGTGGCTCAGTGAGATACTTCATACTTTGTACTAGTTGTATTTCACTCCCGAAGACAAGCTAGAGTGTGTCACTATCCTTCTGAAAGGTGACGCGATCGACTGGTGGGAGATCGTAGAGAGGGCAAGCCAAAGAGACTCACTTGGGAGTACTTCCTTTTAGAGTTTAGGTAGAAGTATATAGAGAAGACACATACCAATGATTTGAGAGACCAATTCCAGCACCTGGCCCAGGGCGATAGGACTGTGCTAGAGTACGAGAAAGTGCTCATCCGGTTGAGTATATGCACCAGAGCTCGTTTAGAATAAGGCTCACCGTTCCATAAGGTTTATGGAGGGCCTCCACTTGGATATCCTCACTCAATTGATAGCCAACCCTCATCATGTCTTTGTAGACTTGACTCGCCAGGGAAAAATAGTAGAAATAATTTTGTACAAGAAGGCTCAAGAGATGAGTGATTCAGTGGGTCAAAGCCAGATGGCTCTAGAGACAGCTGGGTCATCACAGTCATTAGTGAAGTAAGCCAGAGGCCCCTATATTTCAGGGAGAACACCATAAAGGTCGTATAGGGGAGCAACTCAAGGTTAAGAATGCGGGGGTAGATATGGCTCTCATAGGAGACCTTTGTCATCAGCTGCTAGATAGAGTGCCAGTATGTTTGAGTAAACACCAGTTCACCCAGTTGATTGACTTGTAGGTGTAGACACCATAGAGAGTGTTATCGGGCAACATGAGGTTGCTTTAGTTGTGGGTCTTGGACCATTTTGTCAGAAACTGTCCCCGAGCTCAGAGTTCAACCCCCGCATCATCGTAAAGATATGTGTCATCTATTCAGTGAGATAGAGGGTCCTTGAGGGATGGCAGAGCTACTTCAAGATAATACAGTAGGGGTAACACCAGATTTGAGACCGGCTAAGAGTCTAGATTAACCTCGTGCTAGTATGTCATGCGAGACCAGGAGAAGTGCGATGTTGCTTACGTGATTTTAGGTATATTTATAGCCTTTTCAATTCTTGTTATTGCATTATTAGATCCGAGTTCCACCCACTCCTACGTTTTCTATGACCTTGTTCAAGAGAGAAATATTCTAGTCGAAGATTTAGAGATAGGGGTCAGAGTGTCTAGTCGTAGGGGATTAGATGTTTTGATTGATAAGGTTCACTGTCGTTGCCCCGTAGAGCTTCATGGTAAAGTGTT
This sequence comes from Hibiscus syriacus, assembly GCF_006381635.1. Taxonomy (NCBI): domain Eukaryota; kingdom Viridiplantae; phylum Streptophyta; class Magnoliopsida; order Malvales; family Malvaceae; genus Hibiscus; species Hibiscus syriacus. The sequence continues at coordinate 44,559 of NW_024061884.1, forward strand.
CTCGGTCGATTTAATGGAAATACCATTATAGAAGTTTAATTTGACCCTAGGCATGGATTGGCTGACAAAGCATGATGTAAGTTTGAGATGTAAGCCGAGATAACTTAAACTTTGAAAAGATGATGGAACCAAAGTAGTGATGACCATTGAGATATCGGGTTACATTACGAAGGTTGTTTTTGCAGTCAGGGCTCAGAGATTATTGAGTCAAGGGTGGGTGCGAAGCCTTCTTGGCTCATGTGGTATACATGCAAGGTTATATTCCAATGCTGGAGGTATTCGTACCGTGCAAGAGTTCTCTGATATATTTTCGAATGAGTTACCGGGGTTACCACCAGACCGTGAGGTTGAGTTCAGCATAAAGGTTTTTCCAGGTTCAACTCTGGTGTCCATTACACCCTATCATATGGCACAAACAAAGTTGAAGGAGTTAAAGAATCAAATTCATGAGTTGTTGGGGAGGGGTTTCATTCGATCAAGCATTTCGCCTTAGGGAGCGCTGGTCCTTTTTTTCAAGAAAAATGATAAGTCGATGAGGTTGTGCATCAACTACCGGTAACTAAATAAGTTAATTATCAAGAACCGCTACCCTCTCCCTATGATAGATGATCTGTTCAACCAACTCAAGGGAGCATTTGTGTTTTCTAAGATAGACTTGAGGTTATGATATTATCAGTTGAAAGTCAAGGATGCTGACATTGCCAAGACTGTTTTCAGGACAAGGAACAACCATTATGAGTTTCTCGTAATATCATTTAGACTCACCAATGCCTCGGCGATATTCATGGATTTGATGAACTGTGTATTATATCTCTATCTAGATTAGTTTTTTGTGGTCTTTATCGATGATATTCTTATGTACTCTCGGTCCGAAGAAGGGCATGATCATCACCTCCGCATCATTCTGCAAACACTTCAGGAGTGTCAGTTTATATGAAAAGTTTGGGGAGAGTTAATTTTGGTTGACCAAAGTTGTATTTTTGGGTCATGTTATAGCAACTGATGGCATCTGAGTAAACCCTCAGAAGATTTAGACAGTGTTAGAGTGGGAACCGCCTAATAATGTTACCAATGTGCACAGTTTCTTAGGCCTTGCAGGGTACTACCATTGTTTCATCAAGTGTTTCTCAATGATTACAGCACCGTTAACCAAGTTAATTTAGAAAAGAGTTCTTTTCATATGGAATGATAAGCGTCAAGAGAGTTTTGACTAATTGAAAGAAAACCTCAGTCAAGCTCCCATTTTAACGTAACTGGAATCAAGTAAAGACTTTACCGTATTTAGTGATACGTCATTAAATGGATTTGGGTGTGTCTAGATACAAGAAAGAAAAGTTTTGGCCTATGCGACTCGTCAACTAAAGCCTCACGAGCGAAACAAATTTTGGAGACATTACTTGTTTGGGGAGAAGTGTCACATCTTTATGGATCACAAGAGCTTTAAATATATGCTTAGTCAAAATGAGTTGAACTTGAGGCAACGAAGATGTGTAGATCTTCTAAAGGATTATTATTGTGTGATCGACTATCATTCCGATAAAGCAAACTTTGTTGCAGATACTTTGAGCAAGAAGACCATTGTAGAGTTACGAGCTTTACTAGCGCGTCTGAGTTTGATTGACTCGGGTAATTTATTAGTCAAGTTGTGGGTTGAACATGAGTTAGTGGGTTAAGTTAAGAGATTGCAAAGTTCAGATGATCGGTTGAAGACCTGAGTATAGCAAGTCATTCGAGGTGAGGCCTCAGGTTATGAGTTGAGCAATGAGAGTGTGCTACAATTTAAAGGATATTTGTGTGTGCCCACAGACAAGAAACTACGTTACAAGATCCTTCATGAAGTGTATTACAGCCCCCTTTCTATCAATCCGGGTAGTATCAAGATGTATCAAGAACTCTGACCCTTGTATTAGTGGCCAGGCATAAAGAGGGAAGTATTCGAGTTTGTTGTTAAATGCTTAATGTGTTAGCAAGTAAAGGCGGAGCATAAGGTTCCCTCAGGATTACTACAACCGATTCAGATACGATAATGGAAGTGGGAACATGTGACTATAGACTTTGTAACTAGTCTACCGATGATGAGATTTTGGCATGATGCAGTGTGGATTAAAGTGGACTGCCTGACCAAATCTGATCACTTTCTTCCGGTTCGGATAGACTTCACATTAGAGAGATTGGAACAACTATACATCCGCGAAATTGTAAGGTTGCATGGAGTTTCTATCTCGATTTTATTCGACAAAGATCAGTGTTTAACCTCTCGATTCTAGAAAGCACTACATGGAGCTTTGGGTACTAAACTGCTCTCTTTAGCATTCTTCTATCCTCAGATAGATGAACCATTCAAGCGCGTCATTTAGATCTTTTAAGATATGCTTAGGTGCAATGTTTAGATCTTAAGGGCAGTTGGGAGGATCACTTTCCATTAGTGGAATTTGCGTACAAAATAGTTATCAGGTAAGTATTCAAATGGATCTTTATGAAGCCTTGTATGGCACAAGTGTAGGACTCCGTTGTGTTGGATAAGCTTAGTGAGGGTAAGACCATAGGCCACGACTTAATTCAAAAAACCGAACAAAAAGTTCAGTTGATTCAGAATCTGTTGAAAGAGGCTTGGACAGACAGAGGCTGTACGCTGATATGAAATGCAAAGATATAGAGTTTATAGTGGGAAATAAGGTATTCCTAAAGGTTTCACCATAGAAAAAAGGTACTTCAATTTGGACAGAAGGGTAAATTGACTCCACGATTCATCAAACCATATGAGATTTTAGAGAGTTGGGTCAGTGGCTTATCGATTAATGTTGCCTTTGGAGCTTGAGTGCATCCACAATGCGTTTCATGTATCCATGCTTCGAAGATACCGATTTAATCCGTCCCATGTTATACCCCTTAAGCAAGTTAAAGTGGGGCAATATCTGGCTTATTAGGAAGAACCGATCAGAATCTTTGCTAGAGATGTCAAGGAACTGAGGAACAAAATAATACTGTTAGTGAAGGTTTTGTGGAGGAACCATGGCATAGAGGAGGCGACATGGGAGCTCGAAGAGGATATACAACTTCAGTATCCTCATCTTTTCTCTTCAGGTAAATTTTGAGGATGAAATTTCTTTTTAGGAGAGGGAGTTGTAACACCTTGAATTTCGAGTTAGGAGTTTCAAGTTTATTCAAATGGACCTTAGAATAATTTCCTCTTAGTTGTACATCCGCAAGATTGTGAGGTTGCATGGAGTTCCTATCTCGATCATATCTGACAAAGATCAACGTTTTGCCTCTCTATTATGGAAAGCACTACATGGATATTTGGGTACTAAATTTCTCTCTTTAGCACTGTCTTTCATCCTCAGACAGATGGACCATCCAAGCGTGTCATTCAGATCTTTTAAGATATGTTTAGGTGCACTGTTTTAGAACTTTAGAGTAGTTGGGAAGATCACTTGCCATTGGTGGAATTCACGTACAATAATAGTTATCAGGTAAGTATTCAGATGGATCTTTATGAAGCCTTGTATGGGTGCAAGTGTAGGACTCCGTTATGTTGGACGGACCTCAGTGAGGGTAAGATCGTAGGTTCCGACTTGATTCGAGAAACCAAATAAAATGTTTAATTGATTTAGAGTCGATTGAAAGAGGCTTGGATAGATAGAGGTCGTATGCTGATCTGAAGCGTAAGGATATATAGTTTGCAGTGGGAGATAAGGTATGCCTAAAGGTTTCCCCATAGAAAAAGGTAATTCGGTTTGGTCACAAGGGTAAATTGACTCCACGATTCATCAAACCATATGAGATTTTACAAAGAGTTGGGCCAGTGGCATATCGATTAACGTCGAGCTTGAGCGCATCCGCAATGTGTTTCACGTATCCATGCTTCGAATATATCGATTTGATCCATCCCATGTTATACCCTTTGAGCAAGTTAAAGTGAGGCAAGATCTGACTTATTAAGAAGAATCAATCTGAATCCTTGCCAGAGATGTCAAGGAACTAAAGAACAAAATGATTTTATTAGTGAAGGTTTTGTGGAGGAACCATGGAGTAAAGGAGGGGACTAGGAGCCCGAAGAGGATATACAGCTTCAATATCCCCATCTCTTCTCTTTTGGTAAATTTTGAGGATAAAATATTTTTAGGAAGGGGAGTTGTAACACCCTGAATTTTGGGTTTGGAGTTTCGGGTTTATTCAAATGGACCTTAGAATAATTTCCCCTTATCTTGTGAAGTTTTGGACCCAACTGAAATTGATTTGGGCCTAAGATGAGCCCATTAGGTGTTAAAATGTTATCTTTGAATATAACCCAAATGAGGAAGGACTAGGTGGATAATTAACCCATTTATTTGAATCAAAGTTGATTTCCCATCAAGAGTGATGACTTAATGTCTGAAACACCCCACCCTTTGATATCTCATTTTCACCATATCTCATTTTCACCATTTTCTTGTCTTCTTCCTCTTGTTTCAAACTCTCATTGTTCTCTAAAATTTCAAGAGAATATGAGAACTTTATCTCATTTCAAACCCACTCAGTTATACTAAGGTGGAATCTTATTCTTCTTCCTCCAAGCTCTTATTCAAGCTTCCATTTGCAAGTTTTGGTTGAGTTAGTCAAAAATGGGTTTAAGTAGGGTTTAGGAAACCTTAAGGTTTCAGTCCATTTTTTGGGAGTTTTATGTTGTAGAAATCATTTCTAATACTCCTTTAAATTCTAAAATGAGTTAACACCTCATTTTCATGGTTTTGATTAGTGTCAAAGAAGGGTGAGAGCTCCAAGGCAAGGAGAAGCTAACTCTTGGGTGATTTAAAGACTTTTTTTAGTCACCTAGCATCAAGGTAACACGATTCTGACTTGAACATACCACATGTAGGTCATTATATGTGCATATATGGTTTGTTTAGCTCACGAAGCATGGTCGAGTAATTTCATGGTAAAACCCGCATTTGATGTTTGTAAGCATGAAAGATGATACCTTTCGACCTCTAAGACCTTAAAAAACTTTAATAAGCTTTTCTAGTCTTATGGGAGTGAATGGGTGAGATTTAGATGCAATTTCGTGCCTAGAACAGGGCACTCCAGGCCTTCGACATATGTACTATAAGAACATTACCGATATTGTTCTTTGTATAAGGCAAAAATAAGGCAAGTTTGTGAAAAAAAATATCAATAATCCTTCAAGGGGTATCGATACTTGGGTTCAATGAAGGAGTATTGATATTTTTTTCACAAACTTGCCTTATATTTCAAAACATCGAAGCTTTTTTTTGGCATCGATACTCAAGGTGAGTATCGAACCCAATAGTCAGTATCGATATTGTTGGCACAATATCGATACCATTGTTGATTTTTGGGCATTTTGGTTCAATCAATTTGGATGTTCAGGCTTGGGTGTTTTGATATCATACAACCTTTAAGTATTCGATCAAAGTGAAGACAATCAAGATAACTGAAAATTCACACTTAGAAATCAAGCAAGTTAGGATGCCATAAGATTGGCCTCATATGATGCTCGGGAAACGGCTAGAAAACTCGAGTCATTCTAGTTTTGTGAAGATCATCCTCTATTTGTGAAATATTTGGATATTTTTTGAATAGGTATGCATCAGATGCAAGTAAAATTTCGGATCGCACCCTACGCTCGAATAGGTTTGGGAAGTCAGCTTTCGATGCACGTAAAATTCTGGTCTTCACCCTGAACTCTCGGGTATTTGAGATAGACTAGGGCTATAAGTTACGATGCACGTAAAATTTCATTTCTTACCCTGAAGCTATCACGTTATAGATAGGCCAGTATGTTATCCGAGATGCACGTAAAATTCCTCCAACCACATCACTAGGTCTATCTCATGTTTGCCTCTATAGTTTACTTGTTTATAACTTTACGCATCAACATGTTCATGTAATGAATGCATGTAGTATTGTATAGTTATTTCGTGGCACTGAACTTGTGAGCTCTCCTTATGGAATGTGTTTCTGTGCGCAGGTCAGTAGAGGATCGACGTGGAACCTATCGTACATATACATTCAAGACCAGACATCTACAGAGTATGTCTTGAGTATATTTTAGAGGGCATATATTTTATGTGGACCTGTATTATTCAAATCATAACTCTATTTTGATTTAAACTCTATGGTTTTATTTGTATGTATTTGGGAGACTCCCATATTTTATAAACTTGATTTCGATTCCTCTTATATTATGACAAATGATTTTGATGATTATAAATGTTTTGAAAAAAAATTGGGGCTCGTGTGGCATTGTAATCCATGGATCTTCGGGTCAAACTGGATTAGAGTGTTACAACATACACACTGATACTAATGTGCTTCAGCACTGAGGGAGAAAATCTAGATATCTCTATTCTCAATCACAAATTGCATATGCATACGCTCAAGTAACTCGAGTGTCCTCGTCATTTCACGAGCGACAGAAAAAGGCTAGTCTTATGCCACATTAATAATCATTATCATTTTCAACAATTTCGAATGATGTTCTCACTTGTAATCTTATTAGATAAGTCTCGATACCCTCAAAACCCCCTTTCCAAGCTCACAAAATTAGTTGAGTTTTCTACCCAAACCGACGACTGCAAAGTAAAATTTGAAATATCCTATTAGGCCAAATAATTTTTGGACTCTTGATATTGGGCCAAAAAAACCTACTACAAATACTCATTGTAGGTCAAACCTTTGGACCCAATTTCCTCTATTTTTAAAGGCAGGATTCGAACCCAATATTGCTCAAACAAAATTTCCTTTAAAAATTCCCGGCCCACCACAAGTCGTCTTTCTTCACACATCACCGCCGCTAGACGAGCCTCTCTCCACCGCTCTTGTTTTTTCAAGTCTCGGCCAGATCAAGAAACTAGATAAGGTAATTTCTGAAACCCCAAACTTAACTTGAAGATTGGTTTCTACTTGAGCCATTGGATTTTGGGTTATTACTCGATTTGTGTTACCTGCTCTCTGCCTCTGTATCACTCTGTTGCATTTTCTGTTTGATTTAACCTGTAAAGGGCTTTTCATTTTCGTTTGATTTGTGAAAAAGTAATTCATACTTTTTTTTCTCGAGGCTGAAATTGAATTACTTGCAAAAAAGTTACGGTTGCAATTGCTAATCTCTGCTTCATTGATTCATTTCTTACTTGTAGTTATACAGGATTTAAACAGCGGTAGCGGTGTCGTCCGTGACCCATTTTTTTTACCGCGATCACCGCAACAGCGCCCGCTATGTCCGTAATAGCCATAAACATGACCGAAACTCGAGCACAACCACAATTTGAATTATGTTATTGTTATATATGATTTGGCTTGTTTGATGATATTTGGATTATGCAGTGTTAAGTATGAAGGTGCGAGCATCAGTGAAAAAGATGTGCGAGTTCTGCAGAACCGTTAAGCGCCGCGGACGAGTATATGTACTATGCACTTCTAACCCTAAACACAAGCAATGACAAGGCCTTTCCACATTTGCTTCTGAAGGCATGGTGCCTCCCACGTATGGGTCTCTCTCTTTACGGTTGCTTTATCTTTTGTTTGTTTTTGTTAGCATATTTCCCGTATGAATTTATTGGCAGCTTAGTTCGGATCCATTAATGGCGACTATTCTGCAGATACTTTGAAATGTTCAGGCAATTATGTTATTTGTTATCTGAATATGGTTGCTGGTGTTTTCACTTGCCGACTGAGTCTTGTTAATAGTGATTAGGGTTGTTTTTGATAAAATTCACAAAGAACAAATACACATAATTTATTTGTTTTTGGAAATTTAGGCTGATATATTACCTTCACTTTGTTATGATTTTTTTTTCTTTAAATATGATTTCATAATCCTTAATTAAGCGCCGGTGCATGCTTTTACCGGACAAAAATTTTCTTTTAACCATTTGCGCTCTGAGCCAAGGTTTCAAATAGCGGCCGAATATCGCAGTCGCAGCAGTGTCCGAAACCACTATCGCGGAAAATAACGGTGTGAAGCAGGATCACACCAATAGCGGCGGATCGTGGCCGCAATTTAATGGATCGCGGCTAATTGCGGCAATAGTGGACCGCTATTCCGCTATTATTCCGTTATTTTAATTTTTTTTATTAAAAAACCGGTTTTTTTAAAAAAAAATCAGCTCCTTCGAAAATAATTGACGATCGCGATATCCGCAATGACCACAATAGTATCCGTTATATCTGCAACCGTGATAAACGCGACGCGACCGAAAATGTGACCGCGAATGCCATTTAAAACCCTGCTCTGAGCCACATGCATTTCCTTGACCATCCTGTCCAAAATATTTCCCGAGTACTAAGTTAAGTACATGTTATTTCTTTGTTTTAAGCACACCTAAGGGAACTGATCCTTTCTTTTTTGGAAGAAGGTAGGGTTGACTACCTTTATCTTTACACTGGTTAGTTGATTTAAAGCCGTTAGCTTCTTCTTAAGTTGACTGCAGGGCTTTGACATTCGGAGAAGACAGCAGAGAAAAGCTTTTCCTTTATTAATCTCTTTACATTTAGAGAGGGTCAAGTGGCATCTTCAATCATACTGAATCTTTGATTGAGCCAGGTTTTTGGTGCTTAGAGAATTGCTAGCATTATGATTTGGACTAATATGGACCTGTTTCTCTAGCTGATGATTTTCCCATTGTGCCAACTCTTTTAAAGCACAATTTTTTTGCAGTAATCTTGAGTCTTGACTGCATATGGATTTAGCTCCCTTACAGTACAGTTGAGGACTTCCAGTAGTATGCCTATCATGATGACTGATTTTATACTTTTACACATTATTTACTGCAATAAAAACTCTTCAAACTTTTTTGAAATCTTTAGGGTTAATTGTAAGTTCTACCCAGGAATCGATTTTAGTTTTTGTCTCCATGTCCAGCTTTCGTGTCATAAAATTAGAAGTTATTGAAGTCTTTGATTTCATTTCTATGATCTCTTCATTTCTTTAATCTTGTTTGAAGATTTATTAACTTTTCATACTTATTTTATACCTTGTTTCCTTTCCTTCTGTCACACCAGTTTGTATTATTGATGTACGATGTGCGTGATGATACACTTTCATACTTCTATATCTCGGTTCCTTTCCTAGTCTGCACAAACGTTTTCTTAGTGAGTCTTTATTGGAAGAGTGGACTCTGAGTTAAGCAATGCTTTGGTGATTTGGTAATGTGCTTGTTGAACCTCTTCCAGGATGGCAGAGACAAATGTCAAGCATCCAATCGTGCCCGGTTACAGCATGTGTCCGGGACTAGCTTCCCTTCTCCTAAAACGCAAGCACCGTCGTCGTTGATTATTGGGTGGAGGGCTAACCTGGCATCTCTCATATTCAAACGTGGTAATTAGGAGAACCACAAGAAGTTAATATATTACATTTGTCGAGTTGATCTTCAACCGATTCAGCAGGAGCTAGGGTTCTATGAATTTTTTTCAATTACACATATTGAATGGTGATGATACATTTGGAACCGTGTTTGGTACTTTGTTGCATCCGTATGCTATAACTGATGTTGCATTCCTAAAATAGCTGTTTGAACACGGATAAATGTTGAAACGGCAGTGCCCTTGGACTCTTTTGATGCGTCGGCATGCATTTATGGGCATTCCCTAATAAGAGCAAAGAGCTGCCGAAAGTATAAAAAGGGTATTTTAAATCATTTCTTAACAAAGTATTTTTTTAAAATCTTTGTATGTAAGAGTATTTTATTATTTATTTTAAATTTAGACCGATTGCATAGGTGTTTCTTCAACAGGTTCATTTGACCATAATGCATTCATGTTTTATTTTATTCATTCGTATGATTGAGAAATGTGGTTGGTAATTTATATCTAGTAAAGTCGAAGAATATTAAACTTTGAAGATAAACGATGTGCATGTCCACAGATTTGTATTCAAATTCAATGCATTTTTATTTCTTTTACTTCGTCTTCAACTTCAGGGCCATGCATGCATCTCTCTCCATCCTTTGATTTATGTCCAAAATTAAGTGTACACATAGGTTGGCTCATTGGATTAGCAGTGTTGGAATTTGGGCTTATAACATAATGGTAAAGAATGCAAATGATCACTAAATCATGTAGAAATGATTTTTTAGTTGATAAATTTATTGATGCTACAAAATTATTATTAATACATGTTATAAAACAGTGATAATTTTATGATTATTTTGTAATAGTTTGATAAGTTCAATGATCATTTTGTAATAATTTGATAAATTTAATGATTATTTTATAATAAGTTAATATATTTAATGAGTATTTTATAACTTTTGAAAACTTAATAGGTAAAAAGATCATTTGAATATAATACATGAACCTCTAGTAAACTTTACCCAATAAATAAACAGGCGCGTCAGCCGTCATCCATATCATCAACCGGCGCCATGTTTATCCATCTATATACTCATAGAAAAAACGAGGAAACTGCCGTTGCCTTTTTGTACTTTGTGAGCCCATAAAAAGAATACTTTTCTTTTTTATTTAAAAAAAAATTTGGTGGTAAAGGAATGATTATATGAGGTTTTGAATTATGAAAATATCAAAAGTGTGAATGTTCAATGTTAAATGGTTGAGAGTTATCTTTGAATTGATTTTGTTTTATATTTACTCTAAATTAATAAAAAGAACTTATATAATGTTTATTAAATTAAATCATTTTTAAATAAAAATATAATTTTAGTATCATTTATTTATGATATTCGAATGATACAATATTCTATTTGCAAAACATAATTGATTTATTTTGCGTTTAAACTAAAATAATTTTACTTTAAAGATTTTGACTTATTTCAAGAAATCCCTTTAAAATTTGGCTTTTATATTGATTTTCCAACCATAGGATGACCGACATAGAGATGAATTCACAGTCATAATTAAACTAAAGAGAAAAGGGTATTCAAAATCCTTTTCCAAGAGAACCCAAACGCACTTGCATTTTCTCTAAATGGCCCCTCTCTCCCACCGTTTGCTTCTTATTTATTTGCCAATTTTATCTATTTATTTTGTTTTGTTTTGTTTTGTCCCAAGTCAACACAACCACCCTGACTTTCTCTTATAATTTTGAGTTATTATTATTTTTTTCTACTATTCTTTGGCGAGTTCATTGTTCGGCAATTTGGACCGTTTATTAAATTCAGCTCCAAGAGTAGGCCTAAATTCATCGATTGATGTTGTCCAATTTTGTGGAACATAAGCTGAAATTTTCCTAAAACCTTTTCGTAACTCATTAACCTACAAAATTTAACACCTTTGAGGGTTTGGAAGCATTCCCAAATTTGAGAGATTTAGGGTTGTTTGTTCGAAAGACATGCATTCTTTCTATAAAGTTGAACCGTATATCTAAAATTTAGTTTTATTAGACGAACGTTAAAGGAGAGTAGGGCATTAGAATGCATAACATTTAGATGGATTTTCATTAATTTTGAGGTGGTTTCGTGAAAAACTATTCTAAACATAAGAAAATGAAATGAAATATAAATATTTTGATATTAATCGTATTGTGAATGATGACCGATGATACGAGATGGTCGACCAACACAGATTATCGAGATAATTAATATTTTTTTTATCAAAACAACATGAAAAAGATGATAACTTCATCACGAATTTATAGACTAAAGATGTAGTTTAACATATCAAATTTTTTATTTAATTTAGGGTGAATACATAATATTTTTTGTTCAAATATAACTATCATCCATTTGATATTGAACACTCATATACAACATTCTTAGTGTTTGAATTCAGACCTCGAAGAATAATAATAATTCATTTACCACCTCAGTCCGTTGGTGCAACCTACCAAATTTTAATAAAAGTACAAACGCTAGTTGCTACTAATAAAATTTTCTTGATAAGTATGATTAGCATTTGCTTGCTTTTATCAAAGGGTAATCAAATCGTAGAGAGCAGCCTCTTTATTAGTCATAAGTGTATACGATAATTAAAGATAATAAAATCACCCACTTGTTCAACTTGTTCATCATTAATTAACCATCAAACTACCATTGCTTCCCTTCTTTCTAATCTAATAAGCTTTGAAAGTAATCATTTTGGTCATTTTTCCATTAATCCAACCAATTAATAAGTGCATCTTTCAAAAAAAAAAGTTAATTAGTTAAAGTAGATTTAAACCACACAGATTATACCAATCAAATCTTCAATTAATCAGGAGTTAATTGTTAAGAGTTCCCCATACTATACTCTCATTTGAAATTGGTTCTTAAACTCTAAAACATTCTATATCGGTCCTCAAACTATAACCTCATTCTAAATTGGTCTGTAAACTTTAGAACATTCTTTATCAATCCTCAAACTATCAATATTATTCAATTTAGGTAATTTCGTTAATGTTTTTTAACTCTTGATTTTTGAATTCCTGGAAATTGAATCTATATCATTTAAAAAAATTGAACATGTTATCTTCTAAAAAAATTAATCTATTTTTGAAGATCCTGAATTTTTTTTAGAAGATCATAAATTCAACTATCATAACCTTCAAAATAGATAATTTTAACGCTAATAGCTTGAGAATTGATATAAAATATTTTTAAAATATAAAGACTAATTTTAAAGGTTATAATTTAAAAAAAATATAAAACTTTTTATATTTGGAAACTAATTTAAAATAAAATCATAATTAAAAGAACTATATTATTATTTCATAATCAAGGTGCTAAGGGAAAACCCTAGAATCTTGCATGTTTCTGTTGCATGCTAGGTCTGGAAATAATTACTTTATACACCTTCCAAAATTCAATTTAATGTTAATTAAGAGGCAACATTGGGGATTTCTTTATTTCAAAGGCAAGCAAAGTAGAATAAACTTTACACGAAAACCTAGATTTCGTGATTGCTCATTTTGTTAATTTTTATTTAGTTAATTAATTTATATATTAATTAAAATAATTTTATTTAATTTAAAGGCGAAAGTGAAACAAATAAATTCAATAACAGGATATAGATGAAAAATATTTAGGGATTAACGTGAGATAAATAGTGAAATTCAGGAATTAACCAAAACTTTATCCTTTAAAATATTTTATAATATTATATAAATTTTAATATATTATAATGTATTTTAAAGGGTTGTCAGCGGAAAGTTATTCTGTGAGACAGTTAAAATACGATTAAAAAACGACATGTCTAATTAAATAAGTGATCGGTTAAAATTGATATCGAAAATGTTATATGATTTCATCAAAAATATTATTTTTGTTGGTAATAATAATGGTAATAACCGGTTATGTTATCATCGTATGTAAAATACGCCAAAAAAATATTGACAATAACATAACCACTTAATTATTGGAAACATTATCAAATATAATAACATATTAGGTAGCGCTTATGTAACGTAATAGGTAGCGCCTTTTTAAAGCTGGTGGGGCCTTAGAAATCCGACGATAACAAAATAGGTTTATTACTTAATTTGTTATCAGTATTATCAACATATTAGGTAACGCCTAAAATGTTACCAAAATTTAAGCTGATGGAGCCTTAGGAATCCGACGATAACATAATCGGCTAATTGCTGGAAACATTATCAATCATAATAACATATTAGGTAGCGCTTATTTAACGTAATAGATAGCGCCTTTTTAAAGCTGATGGGGCTTTAAAAATCTGACGATAACAAAATAGATTAATTACTTAATTTGTTATCAGTATTATCAACATATTAGGTAACACCTAAAATGTTACCAAAGTTTAAGCTGATGGAGCCTTAGGAATCTGACGATAACATAACCGGTTAATTACTGGAAACATTATCAAGCATAATAACATATTAGGTAGTGCTTATGTAACGTAATAGGTAGCGCCTTTTTAAAGCTGATGAGATTTTAGAAATCCGACGATAACAAAATAGGTTAATTAATTTGTTATTAGTATTATCAACATATTAGGTAACGCCTAAAATGTTACCAAAGTTTAAGCTGATGGAACCTTATAAATATGATGATAACATAACCAGTTAATTACTGGAAACATTATCATGTATAATAACATATTAGGTAGCGCTTATGTAACGTAATAGGTAGCTCCTTTTTTAAAGCTGATGGGGCTTTAGAAATCTGACGATAACAAAATATGTTAATTACTTAATTTGTTATTAGTATTATCAACATATTAGGTAACTCCTAAACTGTTACCAAAGTTTAAGCTGATGGAGCCTTAGAAATCCGACGATAACATAATTGGTTAATTACTTGAATTGTTATCAAGCTTTGTCAACATATTACCATGTACATTGTTTACACATTTTATCATGACACCGATAGACTTTAACCGTTTTCATTGGAAATTAACCTATTACTTTAAAGTAATAGGTTTCGAAATTATATATGTGTGTGTGTGTGTGTATCGATACATTTTCCATGCAGATTGTTTGAGCCTTTATGTGTAATTAACCAAAGTTAAAGCTGATGGAGCCTTAGAAATCCGACGATAACATAACTAATTAATTACTTGATTTGTTATCAAGCTTTATTAACATATTACCGTGTACATTGTTTACGCATATTATCATGATACCGATTGATTTTTAACCATTTTCATTGGAAATTAACCTATTACTTTAAAGTAATAGGTTCAGAATTATAAGCATGGAATATATATATATGTGTGTGTGTGTGTATTTGTGTGTGTGTATCGATACATTTTGCGTGCACATTGTTTGAGCCTTTATATGGAATTAAAGTATCGAGACCGATATAACAAAGTATTGATACATATACAAAAGTTTATGATATTATCATTATACCGATATACTTTTCCATGTACATTGTAAATTTACCTATTACTTCTACAATGCTCTTTATATATGGGTTATCATAATGTTGGATTTACACAAAAAGACATCTACAATGCACTTGAAAAAGGTAAAGTAAAGGAAATTGTCAATGGGGATGTCAATGCACTAATTGCTTACTTCAAACGGGTACTTGGAGTATCGATACTTGGAATTTCGAAACCTATTACTTTAAAGTAATAGGCAAATTAAAATTGTAAATGGATAAGTCCATTTTTTTTCTTAGAATCCCTCCATGTTTTATGCAACTACGAAACCTATTGTGTACTTGAACCTTGCCAAACAGTCTGTAGAATAGAGTATCCCGCAAGTCGTGGCCGGAATTAGTTATGTAGTTAGGATTATCTAGATTAATCATGTTGACTACATAGCCAATAAAAACCCCTTGCAGGGTCCAAATGGCAAGCTTACTTTGAGGGTTTAGGGACTCAACCCTTCCCAGGTAAGGATTGCATGATTAAACATTACATGGAATAGTTGTATTCCGTTCTTGAAGAATTGTTCTTCATTATATATAAGAACAATTGTAATGATATTCGTTCACGTTTACAAACCAATAAGTATCATGCATGCAGTACCCTATATACTCGAGACAGAGGATAAGAAATCAGACACTTAAAGATTTACCAAGAGCGGTAGCTTCTGCTCTACATGAAGACCGAACCTAGAATCAACTTCGCCATTATCCCCATATTGCTCAAGAGAACCTACTGAATAAAGGGATTTGCACACAACTACGAGCATTTTATGGGAAACCCCAAGTATGGGTTTCCCCGGACATCTCTATTATAGGATTTTAACAGAGTACTTGGGGTTTCCCATAAAATGCTCACAGTTATGTGAAAATCCTATCATTCAGCAGGTTCTCTTAAGCAGTATAGGCATAATGACAAAGTTGATTCTAGGTTAGGTCTTCATGTAGAGTAAAAGCTACCTCTCTTGGTAAATCTTTAAGTGGTAGATTTCTTGTTGTCTGCCTCGGGGATATAGGGTACTGCATGCATGATACTTATTGGTTTGGAAAAGTTAATGGAGATCATTACAACTATTCTTATATACAATGAAGAACAGTTCTTCAAGAACCGAATACAATTATTCTATGTAATGTTCAAACATGCAATCCTTATCTGGGAGGGGTTAAGTCACTAAACCCTCAAAGAAAACTTTTCTTACCAATTCCTACCTTACCATTTGGACCCTGCCCTCCTGGTTTTATTTGCTATGCAGTCTACATGATTACCGACTTCCTGCATCCTTTTTCATTCAGTATAAGCAATTTCATATAAGCAGGTAGAATTTTGTGTCATACCTAAAGCATTTTCCTCTCAATATGAAGCGTCAAAGGGATGTGGACATATGCAATTATATTGCTATATAAATACATAAATTGTTAATCAACCAATGTAAGAACATTTATCTTAACCAAAAAACATATGGCAAACATGTAACTTATCGGATTATAAATCATTTTTTCCGTTGAATCATCGACTAACAGTGTATTTCCCGTGTTAAATTGAGGAAACATATTCCAAACATCATGGAGATCTTTACACTAGGTAACACTATCTTTTTTTTGCACTTTCCTTGATCATGTTTATACATACAATCGAACATAAATTTCCAGGAATCATAAACAAATAAAAGTAAGCAAAGTATAATGACATTCATCTTACCCAAATGAATATAAAGTTGTAACACAATAAAGGTAGTTTATGAAGTACACGATTAATGTTATGCCTGATATTGTTAACAATTTCAAAGATTAACATCTAATTATAGATTATCCATTTTTCTATAGTAATTCAATTGCTTAATAGTGCTTACCTCATCTTGGAAGACCAAATGGAAACAACAAAATTTTCTAAACAAAAATGAAGAAATTCATATACTTCTGGTCTCAGTATAACATCTACAACATGAACAAAATGACATTAAAGTTCTACGTTTATAGGTTAAAATAATGTATAGAAATGAACAAATTAAAACCTTTTGGATTTCTTCAGAAGTAGGCAAGGACTCCATTGACATAAAAAATAACAAGTTTTCTTGACGGTGGTGTTGCAGGCACGATATACTTGTTTGGATCTTCATCGTCATCATCATCATCTGTAATGTCATCATCTTCATTCAACAATTGGTTGTCCACCGCTGTTGTAAGAAAATCAAATACATTTTACAACATGTAAATGTTTATAACATAAATAATGAGTTACCTAACTCGTTTGATGTTGTTGACAGAATTCGTTACGCAAGCTGGAGACTTCATCATGCAATGATGAAATATCAGCTCGCATTTCCCCGAGTTGGTCATTAATGTGGCCTATACAAGAATCAAAATGCTTCCAGAAATTCAACATGTATTCCATCATTGTATTCATTGTAATATTCTCTCCAGCTGTAACGTCTTTCATCGGTTGGTGGTCGTCATCGTCAATGGGGTCCAATTGTTATTTCTCTGGTTCTACTCCAATGCCATCTTTTTTACTCTAACTGACATTTTCAATAGATTCGTATCCCGCTCTAATCATGGATAAAATTTCATTCTTCTAGGATAATCGAACAGGGGAGTCAAGCGAAAAATCAACTTCATTCTTCTTCAACAGATGGGTAATGACACATCCATATGGTAGTGAAGTTGTGATAGATTCTCCCTTTTTGACTATATTAACAATTTTCTAAAACATCAGTTGTGCAATATTTGGAGCGGTTTTGGAGCTATACTTCGCTAACCACCAATAATAGCAATCTCGAAGTACGAATAATTTCCCCCATAAGGCCGAATAAATCAAGTGAGCATTTTGTGAAACAATATAGCCTCCACATCTAGGTGAATGATGTTATTTGTGTCAACGAGTTTTATTGTATGATCGATATTAGTTTCATAGGAATCCCCTTTATTCTCGGCACATATACCCGCAACAATAGATTCCGGAGATATATATATATATATCCCCATGACATGTTTATAAATTCTGATGATGTTATTTCTATTAGGCTCATGGTGGAATAAAGCATTATTGTAGAACACTCTAACTAGATTTGGGAAATATTTTGGTTCTACACCAAGAAATTCAAGCCAACCCCAAGATGTAAATATCGATTTAAAACTAAAATTATATTTTTCATCGAACATGAAATCCATGTCAATAACATGTTCGAGACTAATCTTTCTTACTTTGAAATGTCGATGCCATTTTTCTTTCTCTTCGTCGGTTCTAAAGTTGTTTGTATCAAACGACCTGATTTGGTCAGAATCCCTTACATGATAAGAAGAGCTTGGTTGAGAAAAAGGTTTTAGTGGAGAAGAATTGCGCCTCAAACTTTTTGGAGCCATTTTTATGTGTGGATGTTGTTACATGGAACACAAGCACATTAAGGAAAAAACTGTCGAATCCTTAAATCAATAAAACCCTAATTTAGGGTAAAATATCAATGAATTTACGTGCAAATCTTATCGTAATAGTTGTAAGGGATATTTTAGGAAGCTTGAATGGTGCAATATTTCTGAATGCTAGTATTCTTCGGAGTGGAAGAGTTTTCTTGTGCTTTTTGGGTTTAGGGTTTTTGATATGGAGTAAAGGATCGATTCTTTTTTCTTTTAAATAATGAAGACAAAAAAACATGCGTGGTCGGTTTGTTTATAGGTTAATATTAATGAAACTAGTTAAAAAATGTTAACTTAACCAGTTAATATCCTAATATCGGTAATTGTGTTGAAAGTATCAGTGTTTTTATACTGGACTAAAAGTATCGATACATATACAAAAAGTGTAACACCCATTTCTCGTATACGCTTCCGTACACAAGTCATAGGTGTCACATAACTTTTAAAAACATTTCCTTATTTGTAAACCCATAAAAAATTGTTTCAAAAATAAAAAAAATATTTAATATAATAATAATAATAAAACGTTCGTTGTAACATATTACAAAAATTACAACTTTAATACATTCCAGAGCATTTTCATAAGTACAAATACATGCTAGATAATTATAAAAAATAGACATAAATGTTCTACAGTTATTGATGAGGCAACCTTTGATTGATGATAACCACTGCACTCCTTACTCCGCTACTCTTTGCTATTTCCTACATGTGAAATCAACACATGCTAAGTATTAACTTAGTGAGGTATAGTAATATAAAATGAACTATACTTAAATATAATCATATCATAAAATATGGAAATACGAATGAAAATCATATAAATCATATCAATACATCAAATTGGCTTGGTGAACCAATCTTCATTCAAATAGCTTGATAAACTATATTTAGTATGCTTTTCAATTTATGCTTTATTTTCCCAATGTATGCCAAATGAGAATGCAAGGTACATGCATTGCACCAAAGTGCCAAAATGGAAATTAAAAAACTTATTATGAATTCCATGGATGCACGCATAGTGTCGAAAGTACACACAATACTGATATGAAAATGTACCGTCATGCATTAAACAAAATGGATTGATAACTTTTATACATCACTGTATATCGAAATAGTCATTCAAAAACTCATTATGAATACCATGATTGCACATCTAGTGCCAAAAATACACACAATACTGATACAAAAATGTATCTTTATGCATTAAAAAAATCGATCGATAACTATTATATACAATTTATGTCGAAATACACCTTTTCCTCTCAATGCACATACAATGGGCTATTCAGTAAACTTAGTAGATTACACAACATAAACATTCATCTATTCAGTTTAGAGCAATTTATACTCTACAATTATTCTTGTATCAATTCCATAAACATTATGAAAACATCTTGAAATACTGTAAAACATAATTTAATCAAACATTCAAGGTTAACTCATCACTAGTCATCCTCATCTCATATAAGTACAATAAATGCACTCACCTGGTATGCCTCACTATTATGCCTTAATGATGTCCAACTACTCGACAACTTTATCCTTGCCCTTTTGCTTGCTTGATTCAGGAGCTTGATTACGATCTACACAAGCATCTATATTCACACACATGCAATACAAATTTTAGTATACTTTCTAACATTTATACAAAATAATAATACTCAAAAGTACTATTATTCTTGAATTCTATTAGTTCATCCTAACTTAAAATTTCAGGCTGAGTAGTATCAGTACCCCTCCTATGGTATCGATACTTCTATACTATAGTACCGATACTCCCTTCAGTATCGATACCATTTTTGCATTATGGAATCCATTTTTCAATAATGGTATCGATACCCCACTTTAGTATCGATACTAATTGTATCAGTATCGATACTGTTCATCGTGTTCATCCTCTTTCCTCAAATTTAACCCTATAGTATTGGTATTATTCTTCTAGTACCGATACCCTTACCCAAAATTTACATATTTCACTTCAATTGTTACCACATTTTCGCCTAAATCTGTTACTTTTACTCCCAACTATACCAGTAAACTAAAAATCACACCCATAAATCTCCCTATAATATCCAATAACTCTCAAGAACCTTTGAAACTAAAAATCACACCCAAATTTCAAACATGTTTCTAACCCCTTATAAGGCTCTCAATCTCTTATTTAACTCTTTGACAAGTCAAATATACCTTTAAACTTTAATATCAGACTAAATTTCATCAAATCATTTTAAAACCCATTTTCTTGAATCTCAAATAAATCATTCATCTTTTAGTTTTTAATCCTTCTTGAACTTTCCTTAAGCCTCTATAACACTTAAGGTTTCAGAACCAACCCAAAAATGAAAGGAAAAACTAACTAGATGAAACCTTACCTTTGCTATTGGGGGCACGGGACGTGAAGAAGAAGAAGAGAGAACCCTTTCAAAACTTATCTCTTATTTATCCTCTTTACCTTTATTAAATAACCCAATAAAAATGAATATTAAATTCATTCCATCTAAAGGACCAAATTGCCCCTCCATTCTTCCATTCTTACTAATAAGTTTCAAACACAATATCCTAAATCATTCCTTATACTTTTTAATTTACTTAATTTGACCCACCAAATTTTAAATTCTTTCACTATGATCACTTACCCGAAAATTGGGGTATTACAATTTTCCCCTTTAAGAAAATTGTCCTCAAATTTTAACATGTACCTTATGCGAAGAGGAGTGGAACCTGCTTCCTCATGTCCTCTTCTCTTTCCCAAGTAGCTTCCTTAACTTTATGATTTTCCCAAAGTACATTAACTAGAGGAATCTTCTTGTTACGCAGTTCTTTGTTTTCTTGTACCAAGATCCACACTGGTTCTTCCTTGTAAGTCAAATATGGTCGGATATCTATTTCCTCTGGTGTGATGATATGCGATGGATTTGATCGGTACTTCATGAGCATCGACACATGAAAAATATTATGGATCTTGTCTATATCGAGAGGCAAATCTAATTGATAAGCTACTAGTCCGACCCTTTTTAGAATTTCAAAAGGTCCAATAAATCTCGGACTCAACTTTCCTTTGCATCCAAACTGAAACACTTTATTCTAAGGCGATACTTTCAGAAATACCTTATCCCCCACGTGATATTCAATCTCTTTTCTTTTTAGATCAACATAAAACTTTTTTCAATCAGAGGCTATTTTAAGGTTAACCTGGATAACTTTTACTTTATCTTCCATTTCATTCATTAAATTCGGGCCCACCAGATCTCAATCTTTTAATTCAAACTAATTTAAGGATGTTATGCACTTCTTCCCATACAAGTCTTCATACGGGGCCATCTTAATACTCATTTGGTAACTGTTATTATAAGCAAATTCCACTAAAGGAAAATATCTTTCCCATTATCCCTTGAATTAAATCACGCATGCCCTTAGCATATCCTCTAATACCTAACTAGTTCATTATGACTGCCCATCTGTCTGCGGATGAAAAGTCGTACTAAAATTCAATCGAGTACCTAATGCCTCATGTAAAGACTTCTAGAATCTTGAAGTAAACATGGGATCTCGATCGGATACTATCAAAACTGGAACTCCATGCAGCCGAACTATCTCTTTTACATATAACTCCGCATATTTATCCATCGAAAAATCTACCCAAACTAGAATAAAGTGAGCTTTCTTGGTTAATATGTCCACAATTACCCATATTGAATCCTTTTTATTGGGTGCCAAAGGTAGCCCTTAAACGAAATCCATTATAACTCATTCCCACTTCCACTCGGGAATGAATATCGGTTGTAGCAATCCGAAATACACTTGATGTTTAGCTTTCACTTGCTGACATGTCAGGCATTTTACAACAAACTCTGATACAACTCTTTTCAAGGAAGGCCACCAATAACGACTCTTTACATACTGATACATCTTATTCCTGCCTGGATGCATCATAAAATGACTATTATGTGCCTCAAAAATAATATTCTTCTTTAGTTATTCATTATATAGAATGCAAAGTCTTCCACGATAATATAAACATCCATTAGTCCTCATTTTGAAGTCCTTGGCCTCACCTTTTTCTACTTGTTTAATTTTTTCCAAGCATATATCATCTTGTCCTTGTATCTATTTTATCCGATCCAAGAGCATCAGCTTTAACTTAAGCTCAACAATTAAGGTGCCATCCTCCTTTAAAGACATATTGACGCCGGACAGGATGGCGATTATCCTGCAGGCTAGTTCCAACAGATGATTCACAGGGGAAAATTCACCCAAAACCAGAGAAAAGTGTCTCTAGGGTTTAACATAATATTATAAAATTAAACAATGCAAAAATCAGTCCACAAGACGGACTGTTATAGCCAAAAATCATGTTTATCCGAATTTTGCCAAAAATAGCAAAATATAATAAATAACTCTAAATTAAAATTCAAAATAAAATATGCAATCTCCAAAAAATCTGACCCAAATCGGATTTAAAATGACTTCCTAATTGACAATTGAAATATTACCATAAATAGTAAAAAATAAATAAAACTAGTGATTTGGAGGGGAAAATAGCAGAATTTGAGGTCGAAAAAAAGGCCACATAGAGCCAAACTCTATGTGGACAAAATGCGCGTCGAAAGGGGCTTTTTGAATTGGGGTCTTATACGCGATTTCGACACCTGTAGCCAAAGTTATGGCCAAGAAACTGAAACGCACTCAAAACGGCCCCAATGAAGAACATATCGGAATCAACTCCGCCTTTGCGTTGATCTTCCAACTCATGGTATCTCAGCGCCATCAAGGTGCAATCTGACAGCTCAACATCATCTGTCTCGGATCCCCCTGCATCACATATGTGCATCCAAAGCCCGTAAAGGTGTAAAAGTCTTTCGGCTAAGTGCATCAGCTACCACATTTGCCTTCCATGTATGATAATCGATGATCACATCATAATCTTTTAAAAGCTTGATCCATCTTCTCTACCTCAAGTTCAGTTCTTTTTTAGTCAAAAATACTTTAGACTCTTATGATCTATATAAATATGGCATCGCTCACCGTACATATAATGACGTCAAATTTTCAAAGCAAACACGACCGCTGCCAATTTAAATCATGTGTCAGGTAATTTCTCTCATGAGTTTTCAGCTTTCTTGACGCATAGGCCACAACTTTCCCCTTTGCATAAGAACACATCCTAATCCATTATAGGATGCATCACTGAAGATGACATAGTCTTTACCCGACTCAGGTTGTAGAAGCATTGGTGCCTCTGTTACAATCCTCTTTAGCATTTCGAAACTTTCTTGACATTTCTCCGACCAAACAAAAGGTACCTCTTTTTCGTAGAAACTTAGTTAGCGGCAAAGCTAACATTGAAAAGTTCTTCACGAACCGCCTATAATAACCAGCAAGCCCCAAAAAACTCCAAACTTCAGAAAAATTCCTTGGGGTTGCCAATCCACTATAGCTTAATCTTTTTGGGATCTACTCTTATGCCTTTTGCGGAGACTATATGGCCAAGGAAAACAACCTCATCTAACTAGAATTCACACTTGGATAATTTGGCATACAACTTCTTCTCTCAGAGAGTTTGAAGGACAACACAAAGATGAGCATCATGCTCATCTATTGATTTTGAATACACCAAAATATCATCGATAAATACCACCACAAAATGATCTAGGCAGGGTTGGAATAATTGGTTCGTCAAATCCATAATTATTGCAGAAGCATTAGTCAATCCGAATGGCATCACCACAAATTCGTAATGTCCATACCGAGTCCAAAAAGCTATCTTTGATATATCATCATCTTTAATCTTTAATTGGTGGTATCTTGATCGCAGGTCTATCTTAGAGAACACTGATGCGCATTTCAGTTGATCGAACATATCATCAATCCTCGGAAGAGGATACTTATTATTTATTGTTATTTTATTTAGCTGTCGGTAATCTATGCATAATCACATAGACCTGTCCTTTTTTATAAAAAGTACATGTGCTCCTCAAGGAGAAACACTGGGTCTAATAAATTCCCTATCGAGCAGTTCCTATAATTGGACCATTAATTCTCTTAACTATGTTCGAGCCATTCGATATGGATCCATAGAAATAGGTTCAGTACTCGAGTAAACATCAATCTAGAATTCTACCTCGCGGTCTAGAGGTAATCCTAATAACTATTCCGGAAAAACATCCATAAACTCCTTAACTGTTAGAACATCAACTAATATTGCTTCTGATATTCGAGTGTCTATTATGTTATAAAGAAAATCTATACATCCTTCCGACATCATTTTCTTTGCATTCATTGTTGATATCACATTGGATGGTGACTTCACTTTTTCGCCAATCACTACTATTTCCGAGTCTTCCGTATCCTTAAAAAATAATCGCTTCTTGTGACAATCCACCCATCCATGATAAGGAGACAACTAATCCATGCCAAAAATAATTTCAAATTCGTCGAAATACAATTCTATTAAGTTTTCCTGGAACACAATCCCTTGATCTTTATCGGGCATTTTCTACATTCTTGCATTACTCTTGCACTATGACCTATAGGGTTTACCGCTATCATCTCACTAAAAATTGGTTCTAAAGGAATTCATTTAGTTCTAACCAACTTTGTACTAATATAAGAGTGTGTAGAACTAGGGTCAACCAAAAAAATACAAGCTCATCGAAAAGATGGAATGTACCTGTTAAGATCTCCAGGTCATCCCGATCCTCATTAGTCTTAATGTTATAAATTATGTCTACTCCATGAGTCTTGAGTTTTCGGATTATCTCATATTATCCTCTGGATCTACATCTTCGTCTGCTTCTATCCAAGGCTGCTACAGATTTCTCAGTTTACACTGAATTATCCCCGGATTTCTTGGGACAATTTTGAGCATAGTGACCAATTTCACCACATTGAAAATAAACTCCACTGAAATCTACATTCTCCACGGTGAAATTTGCCACAAGTCTGACATGGATTGTTTCTTTCTCCAAATGCTCTACCCGAGCCAGCAGAAAAAGATTGTGACTGCTTACTTTTCTGCGAAGCTGCAACATAACTATCTCTATTATTGTATCGAGAACTCGAACCCTTGCCTCTCTTAGCATGATGAGAAGTTGAAGACATTTTAACTCTTTTTCCCATCTGCATACCTTGCTCCGCTGCTAGAGTCTCCTCTTGAGCTCTTTCAATAGCCTTAGCTCGGTTTATAACTTCTTGCAGGCTAGGCAAGTTTAAAGACAACATCATCTCTTTCAACATTGGCCTCAAACCCTCGATGAACCAATCACGTCGTGCTTTGTCATTGGGAACTACCTCAGTAGAAAAGCGACTCAGCTTATTGTACTCAACTTCTCATGTACTTGATATGATCCAAACTAGCTCCAACTTTCTCCACCACTTGATCACACAATGATGTTATTCAAAGCTGATTCTAAGGGAGTTCTTCCTTACTTTATTCTTTATTATCTTCTATATGCATCACTTGATGTTATAAGCATACTTTTTCTCCATAAACTATGCTTGAATAATCATATGTTATCATTCACTTGCAAATTATATGATTTTCATGCATAACATATGTTTCCACATATTTACTAAGCTTTATATTATGTTTACATATGTTTTAGATTTATTTATTGTGTTTTACATATCATTTACATATCATGGCATCATGTATTCATTCATCCATTCATTAACTCATGTCATGTTATTCTAGCTTATGTTATGTTTACATTAGCTCACTGGCTTTAAAACCATGTTTCTTTTGCTCATTTGCATGAATACATCTATTTTCTAGCTCATATATGTTTTCTTAAAGGTCTTGAACATCCTATGCCTTCTATCTAGCTTATATACATGTTATCTTAGCTTCTAGACGATCATTCATAGCTCATATCACTCAAACACTTTAAGACAGCATGTATTTTACCTTAAATGAGCTCACACATTACCTACTTTATTTTTTTGTTGATTCCTATAGGTGAAACACAAAGCAAGGCATATTATGGTAGCTTGGATAGCTAAAAGGACAAGCATAGCAGCTCACACTAGCTCATGAACGTTATGTCAGATCATTTCATAACTTAAGGAGCTTCAACTTAGCTGGAGGAGCTAACATGTAGCTAAACTTAGCTGGAGGAGAGATTTGGACCAAATTGTTGAAAAGTGGACTCGAGGTAGCTGGAAGTAGCTGGGAGAGTAGGTGAGGAGCTGAAAATACCAAAGTTAACTAGTTTGAGTTCATCAAGCTATAGCTCACCTAGTTAGCTACCAAGATACTCACCTAGCTTACCATTGAAGCTAGTTCATCTCTAGGCTGCCCATAGACTTCAAGACATCATCCTATGGTTGTAACCTCACCAAAGCATTGCAAGAAGACCCATGTGCATTCAAGTAGGCTGACATGTGCATCATTCAAGCATGTACACTCCATGTGACATCATATGGGTGCCAAAACACCAAGGGATGCTTCCTATTCGGCCAAAGACTTCTTCCTCTTCATTTTGGCACCAAATAACTTCTAAATGTATTCCAAACATCCTTAGGGCCGAACCAACACCTTACCATTCGACCAAGAGCATGTATCTTCATTAAAATAATGTATTTTCATTAAAAATCATGTATTTTCATTAAAAATCATGTATTTTCAAAGGGGTTTCAACCTTAGTCGAACCATCATATATCTATTCAGCCTAAACCCTTTTAAAACTATAAATAGGCTATTGCATTTCATTTGTAATACAACCCTTTGATTAATATAAACTCTTTGTGAAAATTCTCTCTTGCAAGTTCTTTAAGAACTTTATCGATTAAGAAAACTTTTCAAAGTTTGTTGCATCAATCCTTTCCTTGATACTTTGAGTTCCTAGTTTCCATAACTAGAGGGTTCAAGTCATGTCCTACCATCCCTTACTTAAGTTTATAAAGAACGGGGTTAAACTTTCTATAGTTTTTCTTCTTCTTTGGCTTATTTAAGATACTATCCTCAACCATTCCATTATCCATCTTCTTCATGCCAACACCATCACCATTTTCATAAACTTTTCATCACCATTGAACCATTCCTTCATTCATCATTAAGGCAACGTCCAACAACATCACTGGAGGACGAATTCATGTTCCATTGAAGGATACTTATAAATCACTTCCGCAACCAACTTTGATAACAATTATATACTTTTTTTCTTTATCATTTTCATTCATTTTCTTAGTTTATCATTCTATTAACCATTTATTTCTATAATTTGTGTAGATTACTTATAATTCAAGTGTGACATTTGATGTCTCTCCTAGATCGGGAAACAACAAGGCTGTCATCTTCTCCATCATTGAAGAAGCTTGGATAGCCTTACATCAGTATTGTTCGATCAACTTGTTTTAGATTAAGAAACTTTAGCAGCATCACCTGCCTAAACTACTCACCAATGTACTTGTTCCTAAATTCCTCCTGGAAGAACTGCCAGGTTACTTGCTCCAGTGGTGCATACATCATAGTATTGGTCCACCACACTCGAAATGATCCTCGAAGTAAAGATACAACTCCACCCAACTTTTCAGAATTCGACCAGTGAAGACTTTCCAACATCAACTTAATATCATTTAACCATAGATCTGCGGTGCTAAAGGAGTAGGGGAAGGTGGAGGTGGTTAGAACTGAGTCAAAATAGCATCGAGAGCTTGTATAAAAGCTCCAAACTCTGGCACTGGCATACCCTGATGTGCCGGTGCACTAGCCTTTTAGGTCGGGATCAAATGCTCACTATTAGCTTATAGTTCTCGCTACCCGACCCTTCTCTATCTTCTTCATCAGTCACTCTTCGTGAATTCAAAGATTCTACATCTATTAGTACATACATAATAATAACACTCAAGTTAGTAAGGAGTGGCATCAATCATATTTCTAACTATACCATATCAGTAACCTTGATATCTTAACGGTATGTAAACCCTTTTTAAAGAAAAATACACTCGGTTTAGGATGAGAATTTGCTAAACCTATAGCTCTGATACCAATAAATGTAACACCCATTTCTTGGATACTCTTCCGTATACAAGTCACAGGTGTCATATAACTTTCAAAAACATTTCCTTATTTGTAAACCCATAAAAATTTGTTTCAAAAACAAAACAAAACATTTTAATATAATAATAATAATAATAATAATAATAATAATAAAACATTTTGTAATATATTACAAAAATTATAACTTTAATACATTCCATAGCATTTTCATAAGTCCAAATACATGCCAACTAATTATCAAAAATATACATAAATGTCCTACAGTTACTGACGAGGCAACCTTTGATTGATGATGACCACTGCACTCCTGACTCCGCTACTTTTTGTTATTTCCTACATGTAAAATCAACACATGCTAAGTATTTACTTAGTGAGGCATAGTAATACAAAATAAACTATACTTAAATATAAGCATATCATAAAATATCAAAATACGAATGAAAATCGTATAAATCATATCAATACATCAAATTGGCTTGGCAAACCAATCTTCATTCAAATAGCCTGACAAACTATATATAGTATGCCCAGCATACCTATCAATCAATAGTTTCCAATTTATTCTTTATTAACCCAATGTATTCCAAATAAGAATGCAAGGTACATGCATTGCATCGAAGTGTCGAAATGGAAATTCACAAACTTATTATGAATTCCATGGATGCACACATAGTACCGAAAGTACACATAGTACTGATACGAAAATGCACTGTTATGCATTAAACAAAATCCATCGATAACTTTTATACATCATTGTATAATGAAATGGTGATTCACAAACTTATTATGAATACCATGATTGCACATCTAGTGCCAAAAGTACACACAATACTGATATGAAAATGCATCGTTATGCATTAAACAAAATCGATTGAGAACTATTATATACAATTTATGTCGAAATGCACCTTTGCCTCTTAATTCATATACAATGGGCTACTCAATCAACTTAGTAGATTACACAACATAAACATTCATCTATTCATTTTAGAGCAGTTTATACTCTACAATTATTCTTGTATCAATTCCATAAACATTATGAAAACATATCGAAATACTGTAAAACATACTTTAATCAAACATTGAAGGTTGACTCATCGCGAGTCATCCTCATATCATATAAGTACAATAAATGCACTCACCTTGTATGCCTCATTATTATGCTTTAATGATGTCCAACTACTCGACAACTTTATCTTTGCCCTTTTTCTTTCTTGATTCAGGATTTTGATTACGATCTACACAAGCATTCATATTCACACACATAAAATACAAATGTTAGTATATTTTTAACATTTATACAAACTAATAATACTCAAAATTATTATTATTCTTGAATTCTATTATAGTTCATCCTAACTTAAAATTCCAGGCTGATAGTATCGGTACCACTCCTATGGTATCGATACTTCTATATTATGGTACCAATACTCCCTTCAGTATCGATACCATTTTTGCATTCTAGAATCCATTTTTCAATTATGGTATCTATACCTTCCTCTTGGTATCGATACCTCACTTCAGTATCTATACAACTTGCATCAATATCGATATTATTCATCGTGTTCATCATCTTTCCTCATATTTAACCCTATAGTATCGGTACTGTTCTTCCAGTACCGATACCCTTACCCATATTTTACATATTTCACTTCGCTTTTTACCACAGTTTCACCTAAATCTCTTACTTTTACTCCCAGCTATACCAGTAAACTAATAATCACTTAATCCAACTAATATACATCCATAAATATCCCAATAATATCTAATAACTCTCAAGAATCTTTAAAACTAAAAATCACACCCAAATTTAAAACATGTTTCTAACCCATTATAAGGCTCCCAATCTTTTATTTACCTCTTTGACAAGTCAAATATACATTTAAACTTCAATATCAGACCAAATTTCATCAAATCATTTAAAAATTCATTTTCTTAAATCTCAAATAAATCATTCATCTTTTAGTTTTAGTCCTCCTTGAACTTTCTTTAAGCCTCTATAACACTTAAGGTTTCAAAACCAACCCAAAAATGAAAGGAAAAACTAACTAGATGAAACCTTACCTTTGCTATTGGGGGCACGGGACGTGAAGAAGAAGAAGAGATAACTCTTTCAAAACTTATCTCTTATTTCTCCTATTCACTTTTATTAAATAACCCAATATAAATTAATATTAAATTTATTCCATCTAAAGGACCAAATTGTCCCTCTATTCTTCCATTCTTACTAATAAGTCTCAAACACAATATCCTATTTTTCAATTTACTCAATTTAACCCACCAAATTTTAAATTCTTTCACTATGATCACTTACCCGAAAATTGGGGTATTACAAAAAGTATATATACTTTATGTTTACGTATTTTGTCATTACACCGATATATTTTTATAACTTACATTGTAAATTTACCTATTACTTTAAATTAATCAGTTTTGAAGTTTTAATAATCGATACTTTTCATACGTGTATCGATACTTTCTGCGTACATCTACTTTGGGAAGCATACTGGACCAAAAGTATCGATACATATACAAAATGTATCGAAACTTTATGTTTATGTATTTTTTCATTAACAGTGCTTATTTTTACCGCTAACATTTTAAATTTATCTATTACTTTAAATTAATCGATTTTGAAGTTTTAGGAATCGATACTTTTCATAAGTGTATCGATACTTTCTGCGTGCATCTTGTTTGGGAAGCATACTGGACCAAAAGTATCGATACATATATAAAAAGTATCGAAACTTTATGTTTACGTATTTTTTCATTAAACCGGTATATGTTTACAGCTTACATAGTAAATTTACCTATTACTTTAAATTAATCGGTTTCGAAGTTTTAAGAATTGATACTTTTCATACGTGTATCGATACTTTCTGCGTGCATCTCGTTCGGGAAGCATATTGGACAAAGAGTATCGATACATATACAAAAAGGATCAAAACTTTATGTTTACGTATTTTGTCATTAAATGGGTATATTTTTACCACTTACATTGTAAATTTATCTATTACTTTAAATTAATTGGTTTCAAAGTTTTAAGAATCGATACTTTTTATACGTGTATCAATATTTTCTGCGTACATCTCATTTGGGAAGCATAATGGACAAAAAATATCGATACATATACAAAAAGTATCGAAACTTTATGTTTACACATTTTGTCATTAATCGATATATTTTTACCTCTTACGTTGTAAATTTACCTATTACTTTAAATTAATAAATGTTGAATTTAGTACTTATTAATTGTACAGAACTAAAAATGTCCTAAGAAAATAATGTTGTACCCACCCTTCAACTACCACATCCTAATATAATTGAAAGCACCACTAAAGCATGTTGTTTTATGAACCTCTACTTACTTACATCTACATGTACTCATGTTGGGACAACTGAAATTTCCTAAAATAAGAAAACTTTTGTCGTACTTTTGAACCATTAGTTATGGATCATACTGCATCAGACAATGTTAAGCCAACCGAGGAATACCATAAAGTACTTATTCTTAATGAATCTGAAAGATTGATTGGTCAGCTCTTCTCTTCACGTGAGGAAGTTTAGGACTTTTATAAGGAATACACACGAAAACATGGTTTTAGTGCACGTCGGGGAACAACACGCCTTGATAGGGAAGAGAATGTGAAGACACTAGAATTTTGTTGTTCAAAAGAAGGATTTCAAGTATCCAAAGGCAATACTGTTGATCGTCAACGTGCTCATACACCAGTCACAAGAACCGAATGCAAGGAAAAAGTCTTCACTACAACAACAAATACAAATGATCAGTAGGTTCTAAGTAAGTCTTTTCAGGAACACAATCATGCATTGTGCACAACTGCTATGAACCATTTATGCGTTCAAATAGAGATGTAAGGTTGATGTGGATGAGGCAACAACATTGAAAGTCATCGGTGTTGGGACATCACAAGTAATGAATTATTTAACGCATCAGGTAAGGGGTTATCGTAATGTTGGATTTACACATAAAGACCTATACAATCCACTTCAAAGAGACAAAGAAAAAGAAATCCTCAATGGGGATGTCAATACGCTAATTGCTTAGTTTGATTATAAGAAATATGATGATCCCATGTTTTTATGACATACTTGGCAGATGAATCAGGGGCATTGCATAATCTTATTTGGTCTAATTCTACATCGAGATCATATTACACGTGCTTCGGTGATGTAATTGTATTCGACACAACGTACAAAGATAATTTGTATGGTCAACCAATTATGCCTATTGTCGGTGTCATTCATCACCATAACACAATAATGTTTGCTACTACCATAATCGCTGACGAAATGTCTCAATCTTTCGAGTGGGTGCTAAAGATTTTTTTAGAAACCATGATAAATAAATCGCCTATTTTAGTTGTCACTTATGGGATAGGGCAAAGCAGAGGGCTATCAAATCAGTTATCCCTTCTGCTAAGCACAAATTATGTTCTTGGTATCTTTCTCACCATGCACAAGCTAACATTAGAGACCCAAAATTTACAGCAACATTCTCAAAATGCATGGATTCTTGGTGGACAAAAGAGGAATTTGATACTCAACGGCGTTAAATTATTTCGGAATTCAATGTCAAAAAGAATTCATAGGTGATTGAGAAGGGAAATACTCGACACTTATTAGCACAATCTTATCTAACTGATCATTTCTTTGCCAATGTTCACTTAACACAAAGGTGCGGGTCTATGAATACTTCACCCGTGATTGTATTGAATAACAAGAAGACATATTTAGATGTTGTTCATGCATTTGAAGAATAAATTAGTAGAATGCGTATCATCGAGTTGAAAGCAGATTACTTAAGTTCCCAGAAAAAAGCCCTTCCATATCACAAAATTGATTAACCTTGAAAGCCATGCTGCTGAAATTTATATGTGCGAATCATTTCGTTTATTCCAAGAAGAACTTCAATGGGAGACATTCTACAAGCTTCAGGAAGAGATTCACTCCTTCTCATATGAATGTTAAAATTATATTTTGACAAAGTAGAAAGAAAAAAAACAAGAGATTTGAAATCGGTTTTGATGTCGGTACAGAAACCCTAACATGCTTGTGTAGAAAATTCAAGAACGTAGGAATTCCATGTCGCCATCAACATCACGTTTTGAAGCACTTGGATTACACATCTTTGTATAATTTGATTCTAAGTAGGTGGAATAAGGATGTGAAGGCTTGTGCACCAAGTTTTGTTAACTTGAATGTACCCCCAGAAGTAATGCAAATGGCAAAGTTCACTTCTCTACATGCAACGTCAAGTTTATTATGCTATATTGCATCAAAGACAGATGTTTCTTTCAAAATTGCAAGAGATGAGATAAAAAGACTAACGGTCGAATTTGAAAACTCACTTGGTTTGAATGGTTCAGTCAATCGAATCAGTGTAGTAAACAACGTTTGTGACCCTAAACAAAAACAACAAAAGCAAAAAGAAGTAGCAAAGAACAAGGTCGAGAAGAAAATTAGGCGATGTGGGTTTTGCAACGATGAGGGACATAACAAACTAACATGTCCTTAAGTCAAGATCAGTTTGAAAACAAGCACACATCCTACATCAATTGATTTTTTGAGGACGGAATGGAATGGTGGACAAGTCCCGTAAATGATGACAATGATGTGAGTTACTATACCTATTTTACTATGATGTCTTCAATTTTCAATGCTTATTTATAATTTCAATCTATCTATTACGTCTCAGGACAACGACGACATTTGGAATAATGTAAGTCCATATCTATATATATCGTAAGTATCATCATAACTCGTGGTATGTATCATAAACATGTACAACAACCTATTGCTAACTTTTCTCATCTCATACTTAATTTCATTCACATACAAAATTATAATTCACATACAAAATTTGGCTTATATCATCACATATGTTTTTTCATGTAACTCATGCAAGCCACTGTCAACGCATCTATCCTTGTATTTTGATCGTGGCTTATGAGATCGTTTAATATTCTCATACGATCCCAATCTCCAACAACCTATATTCAAATTGTCAGTATGTTAACCACATCATTCAATCTACGACTTTTAACATTTTAATTGCAAAGTAATTTTTCATTCCACTTACCAAATCATCCGTTAACCCTCTAGAAATGATCCCTTCCATCCACATAATCACATAAATGTCGCAATCATGCCTGTTAAAAAATTTGAATACCACACATATAAAATATGAAACTCGGATAAATTGCGCGTTCAATTTATGCTAACATTACATACCCATTTAATTACGCATTCATCTTATACTCCTCAAATTTGAAATCTTTCAATGGGACTTTCAGATGCCCAAATGTATTTACAAAAATGTCTTCCTTATTATATTTATCTAATATGGTCATCTGCGTGAAAAAATATCAAGTTATATTATTAAACAAATTATGCATTATAAATTATTGTTTCATTTCATACATACCAATTTCTTAGCATCTTTCACTCTCTTTTTGGTCCATGACGTTATAAATAGACTATCATAAACCGTTGTAACACAAGAAACCATATTCAACACCAACAGATACCAATGGGAAGCATTGTCATTTATTGTCATAAGGATCTGCAATAAATGTCACACCCAATTTGAAAAAATTCAACATTTCTTTATAAATAATTACATACAAAACATCATTTGCAATTCGTATGGTATCTTACTATGTCACAGTCGGTTAATTTTGAATAGTCTTTCAATATCATCTCCCAAAAGCCCACAACATGGTCAACACTTGCCATTTCTTCCAACGCCATATTCTGCATTTCCTCGACAATCATTATTAATTGGCCATCTATAACACTATTTTCAACATTTATTAATTTAACTCACCGCTAAGTTGTATGGAATGTAGTCAATCTTCCACTTTCCCGGTATATTATTCGAATCGTAAACCAACACCCAGCCGACCAAATCAATAACATAACAAAATTAATTACACAATTACAACATATTTACTAGGTTTTAACAATTTATACTTTCTACTTACCACACCGTTAACCCATGTCATAGGCTTTAACGTTGCAACGTCAGATGTTGTGGCATATTGATTTTCCAATTGGATTACAACATCGTTGTATGAGGAATTTGGATTAATATTTTTTTCATGAAATATTTAAATATCACTCCCAAAGTAATATATATCACTGACCTCGATTGTAACCCACTATTCCATATATATTCACACATTCCACTTTCATATGCATCAATTTCTCTTAGTATTTTCACTTTTTCAACCTACAATTTTGCTTACAAATATTAGTCTCAACACAATAATAAAAATCAAATTCAGTTTTCTTTTATTTATCTTACCTTCTGCTTCTTCTTCTTAGGTACAGGACATTCTAAATCCAGCTCAGCATCAATTACAATCTCCGGTGTCCGCATAACATTAACATCCTTCCTCCTCACTTTATCCATCTTTTCTTCTTCATCTTTTTTAAATTCATTGTATTTTTTCTCCACATAACTCTTCATATCTTTTATTTCAGCCTTCATTTTTCCCCTTCATCCAATTTTTTCTCAACCACTCTAATCACCCCTTAAATTCACCCCTCAATTCCACCACTTCTTTCACCACTCCATCAATTTTTCCACCCACTTCTCCCTTAAGGCTCTCAATTGCCTCTTCGATTCTGGATTGTCTTTGCAAACAATCAGAAACTACATTTTTTAGCTCCACCAACTCAGACATCAAAATGTCAAATTTACTTGAATCGCCTTGACCATAATCCCCCTACTACCTTCTCTTCTTCCTTCTCCTCTTCCTCCTCTACATCCTTTCCAATAACATTCAAAATTAAATTCAATATTAATACATTGGATTATATTCTTAATATTATATAATTACTTTTGTTACCCTTTCTTGCTTGCTCGGTCTTTCAAACTTCAACTTCGCCATCACTCTAACTACTTCTTCTTTCCCTCATGCACAGATGCGTGCCACTCCGATTCTTTGGAATACTGGCACACTTGCATAGTCAAACCAAAAATCGAACAATACAACATGCATTTATAATGAAATTTATCATTTTATATAATAACTATACTTACAAGTTTTCTAACCCAACACATTCTTCAACTTATTTACCTCTAAGATTGTTATGCACCCTTTGAGGTATGTCTGGCTTCGGCCCTTCTGGAAGCTAATTATTGATTCAATCAATCTGACATGGACATATTCAACCCAATTCAATTCACCTTTCAAGCCTTCATCGCAAATCAACTTCATATAGTCCTTGCTCGAGGTTGTATCACCCGTTGGACAAAGAAAGATTTCGACAAGGTACAATAGTACTTGGGCCTTCAGGTTATCACCTTCATCTTTAAATCATATTTCATCGCAAGTGCTTTCCAGTTATTCATCTTAATGACTTCTTCAACACTATTGTCTTTATCTTCTAGCCCCAAGATGGCTACAACACATGGGACCCCTAGAGGAAATGAATAATCACCATATTTAACTCTACATTTTTTTTACATTAACATCCTCCATCAATGATCGATATAATTCCCTCCAAATTGGTCGATCTCTTACTCTGATCAAATATCCAAACCCCATTTCTTACAACACAAGAACTTTATTCTTCTCCTTCAGGTGTTCAATTATGGAGTTCAGTCTTTTGATGCTACACCTTGTCGACACTTCCTACATTTTTAAAAATATATAATGTTATTGTTTTTATATATCTTTTATCATAGTATTTACAAGTTTAATGAATACATTCTTTTCATGTGCTTTCCTCCAAGCTTTGTATTGTTGTCTATCCTTTTTGGACCGTGTCACATACGGTTCCTTCTTAGCATCACTCATCAACTTCCATTTCTCCAACACCTCATGTTTCACCTGAAATTAAGCATAAACGTTTTTAATCAATACATTAACGCTAAATAATACTCAATGTCAATTTCATATTACATAGCGAACCGATGTTGTGATTACCAACTTCCTTCATCCTTTGGCATTCAATCATACTTTCAACATTTAAAATTTGTAATCAATTTAAAGTACTTAAATACTTTAATCCAATTACCATTTCAACAACAATTACACAAATACATTGATACTTACTAGAAGTACATATATCTACCCAGTGGTTTTCAATTTACTTCATTGTTGATACTCTCGGACTCCATTTAAATTTCATCTTCACGAACAACAATTGCAAGATCCATTGACTTTGTTTTTCCTTCATATATCAGTTTATGAACATTCAAGCATTAAAGTAGCGCAAATCAAATCAAATACAAGTTACATACAGTTTATTCAATATACAAGTATCGATAACTAACTTATAGTAAAACGGTTTCCTTCAAAGGAATGAGAATACTCTCTACTACAAGTATCGATACATTTATAAAACCTACAATATCATTTTCTACCTATAGTATTATATAAAAGTATCAATATTTATTTTCTACCTAGAATATCACTTTCTAACTCTAATCGGTCCCAAATTCTTCTTTGCTTCGAAATCCCTAAACCCATAAACATTAATCCCTATTTCTAAATACTGTAATAATAATAAAAAAACTAGGGTTTTCTTCAAAGGAATGAGAATACTCTCTACTACAAGTATCGGCACATTTATACAACCTGCAATATCATTTTCTATCTATAATATTATATTAAAGTATCAATATTTATTTTTTATCCAGAATATCACTTTCTATCTGTAACAAGTCCCAAATGCTTCTTTACTTTGAAAACATCAAACCCATAAAACCCCTATTTTCGATTACTGTAATATTAAAAAATTTGGGTTTCGACAACGTACTTTTCGATTAGTTTGTAGCAACAAACAAACAACTACGCTTTCAAAAACGTCTTCCTTCTATTTCGCAGCAACTAATACGCTTCGATTTCGAAAACTACGGCCATGTTCTATTTATTTTCAGAGGAAATGTAGCTATGCCTTTGAGATTTTAACCAGATATGTTATTTATATTTAATCGATACAATTACCCAAGTTTTGATACTTTTGTGTAACATGTTGATACTTTCGATACGTTTTCATTTTTTTCTTTTAAAAGTATCAATAATATGATAAATATACTTGTAAAAGTATCGATACCTTCAACATATCCAATAGCGCTTTACCGATTTTATCAAATTTTAACATGTTATATTTTCATGTATCGATACATGTTTCTAAAGTATCGATACTTTCTATGCGCTATTATTACAATTCTTTTAAATTTCTAAAGTATCGATAATTTGGTTCATATACTTAGAAAAGTATCGATACAAATTTTAACAATTTCGATATCTCTACCGGTTTTGTCAAACTTTAATCTGTTATACTGTTATGTATCGATACTTTTGTGCAATATATTAATACCTACAAATAAACTAAGTTTGTCGATTGACAAATTTTTAAATATATCTCAATATTTTCCACCTACAACATTATTATTATTCAACATTTTCGATAACACTAAATCAATTTTATTAAATATCTTAATATATTTCAAATAACGTCGTATATTAGACATATATTAGTTCACATTTACTGAGACAACCCCGTTGTCAGTTAAAGAATCTGAAACAATAAGAAATAAAATTAAAATAACAGAAGAAATGGAAATTTCTTAACACTGGCATTTTATTTCTCTTCTTCCAACCAAATAAATACCACTCGTGTCCTGTTTTTTTCTTCATCTAGACTCAAACTTATTGTCTTTCAATCTTCTTCTTCTTCCTTCTTTTGCCCTGCTTTAGTGGGGTTACGGAATTCATTCTTCTGATACATTTCAAGCTTTCAAGGTCTATACTTGGTCTGCGTTTTTCTAGCGTTTTCTCTTGTTGGGTGTCGCGTTTTGGGGTTGGAGGTGTCTTATTTGGGATTCAATCATGCCTGCTCTTGTTATTTACGCTGGTAATCTTCTTTTCTCTTCGTATTTATTGGCTTTGAGTTTCTAGATATGGAGATCAATTTTTGATACCCAAGGTTCTGTTTTTAAGCCATGGTGTGGTTTGTTTTAGCTGGTTTTAGCTTTGAACATGAAAAATAAAGATAAAGGATGTAGGAATCATTCGTTATGTGAATATGTGTTGTAACTTGCGAGGATTGTAATTTGGATCCTTGAGGGTTTGCATCAAAGATGAAAGCTTTTAGATTTTGTAAAAGGGAATTTTATCAAATTTCTGTATAATTGATTGTTCTTGAGATGATATATAAATCGTTGTGAGAACATGTCTGATTTATGCTTACACTGTTTCGAAATATACTTGGGGTTGTTTTAGCTTATTAGAGTTCTTGTTTATTGGAATTTCAGGTGATGATGTTTTCTGTGTTGGGGGTTCCTTTTATACAAATTCCAGAGACTCGGGTAGATCACGTTCAATCAGTTTCCAAGTGGATCTCTATTGCCCTTCTCGTAAAAGAGCTCGTATTACCACCCCTTTTCTCTTTGGGGAAACTGAGTTTGAGCAGAATAATCAACCATCAATCAATGTCCTGCCTGATGAATGTCTTTTTGATATCTTCAAACACCTTTCTGGGGGCAAAGAAAGGAGCTCCTCTGCTTGTGTTTCGAAGCACTGGCTTATACTTTTGATCGGTATTCGTAAGAGCGAGTACGAGTCATCTAAGGTCGTCAAGGAGAATATCGGTTCAGATGATCTCATCTGATGAAGGTGATGGGTATCTTACAAGGTCCTTGGAAGGGAAGAAAGCAACTGACATGAGGCTTGCTGTGGTCGCTATTGGAACGAGCGGTCATGGTGGTCTTGGAAAGCTTTCGATTAGGGGAAGTACCTCTTCATGTGGAGTAACTGATTTCAGGCTATCTACTGTTGCCCGTGGTCGCCCTTCTCTAAAGGCTCTTTCTTTGTGGAGTGTACCACGTGTTGGAGACAAAGGTTTGTCTGAAATAGCTACTGAATGCCATTTGTTGGAGAAGCTTGACCTTTTCCAGTGCCCTTCAATTTCAGACAAGGGTTTGACTGCAATTGTAGAGCACTGCCCTAATTTGACCGCTTTGAGCATCGAATCTTGCCCAAAGATCGGTAATGAGGGCCTCCAAGCTATTGGAAAGCTTTGCCTCAAGCTGCAGTCCATTTCTATCAAGTACTGCCCACTTGTTGGGGATAACGGAGTTTTGTGTCTGTTTTCACAGCACATTCTATCCTTTCAAAGGTGAAGCTTCAGAGATTGAACATCACATATTTTTCTCTTGCTGTGATTGGGAATTATGCAAAGTCCGTGACAAATCTAATGCTTAGTGGTCTACGAAATGTGAGCGAGAAGGGATTGTGGGTCATGGGGAATGCTAAGGGTCTGCACAAGTTGGTCTCTTTGATGATTACTTCTTGCTGGGGGTAACAGATGTGAGTCTTGAAGCCATGGGAAAGGGATGCCCGAACCTTAAGCAGATGAGCCTTCGCAGGTGTTGCTTTGTTTCTGATCATGG
The DNA here is from genome assembly GCF_006381635.1 of Hibiscus syriacus. Classification (NCBI taxonomy): domain Eukaryota; kingdom Viridiplantae; phylum Streptophyta; class Magnoliopsida; order Malvales; family Malvaceae; genus Hibiscus; species Hibiscus syriacus. The sequence continues at coordinate 85,171 of NW_024061884.1, forward strand.
ATTGGTGGCTTTTGCCAAGTTTGCAGGTTCTCTTGAGGGCCTGCAATTGGAGGAATGAAACAAGGTCACACAGTTTGGGATTATTGGTGCCCTCTCAAACTGTGGATTGAAATATCTGGCCCTAGTGAAGTGCATGGGAATTAAGGATGTGTCCTTGGAAGCTCCTTTGTCCTCCCCTTGCAGTTCCCTTAAATCCTTATCGGTAAGGAATTGTGAAGGCTTCGGGACTTCCAGCCTGGCTATGGTGGGAAAATTGTGCCCTGAGCTTCAGCATGTAGATTTGAGTGGGCTTTATGGCATCACAGATGCCAGTCTTCTACCTCTTCTCGAGTCTTGTGAAGATGAATCTGAGTGACTGCTTAAATTTGACCGACGAGGTAGTTTTGGCCTTGGCCAGGCCACATGGCGGTACCCTCGAGTTGCTCAATCTCGATGGTTGTAGGAGGATTACTGATGCAAGTTTGGTGGCAGTTGCAGACAATTGTGTCTTCCTCGGTGATCTGGATGTATCAAGGTGTGCAATCGCCGATGCTGGTGTTGCCACCTTGTCCCGTGCAGAACAACTAAATTTGCAAGTACTTTCTTTATCTGGTTGTTCCAGAGTGTCAAACAAAGCATCCCATTCCTAAAAAGATTAGGAAAGAACCCTCTTGGGGTCGACTCTCCAGCACTGCAATTCAATCAGTAGTCGAACTGTTGAGCTCCTTGTAGAGAGCTTGTGGAGATGTGACGTCATTTTCTAATATTATAATTCAGCACACGTTTCCTATTAGGACAAAACTTATTCATTAACATGAGGGTAATAAACGCTTTTGATCCTGCTGTTTGCAAGCTAGGAATTCATGGTCCATAAATCTGGGTTCGATCATAGTGTGAGCGTTTAATGTTAAATGATTGAGAATTATCTTTAAAAATTTATCTTGTATTTACCTCGGATTAATTTAAAAAAATCTTCTAAGAACACTAGGATTTGCATCTTCCGCCTTTGGTTTTTCACATGAAATTTTCAGTTTAGCACATAAATTCTTGAAACAAAACCTTAGTCAGTGGTGCATATTGAACGAGTTGAGCACTCTCAACTCGTACTCGTTAAAATAGTTTATTATTTGATTTGAATCGTGTTTATTAAAACAATTTGTTATTCGATTATTTCCACGTTAATTTCAATAAAGTTTTATTTGTTTTTGTACTGGTTAAAAAATTTATTGTTCGTTTTATTCGTTGCCCAACTCAAAACATGAACACGTGAACAGGGATGGTTCACCTCGAAGGCCTATATGACAGACTTAGAACCAACTTCGAAACATGTCACATTATGCGTGGACGCGCATCTTTGGGAATATATTATACATACTTATAGTTTTGAATTTAAATATTTGTTAAGTCCTTCCATTTTTAAATTTCAATAATTCTGATTTCTTCCGTTGTTTGATCATAACATCGTCCTTGTATATGCGTGGCTTTAGGATTAGAGTGTCTGGCAATAATACTTGAGATTATAACTTCCTGATTCTAACACTTGAACTATTTGGTTTTTATAAAATGCAAGAACTTTTCATGTTAAAACAAGTTCTTGGCCTATCCATTTGATCATTGCAATCTCAATGATTGAAGTCGTATTTAAATTGCGGCTGCAGTCGTATTTTTACTGCATTGCGTTTACTGCGATTACGTTAATAACGTGTACTGTTGCGGTTATTGGGGTATCGCGATTGTGCAACAACGATTTCGAACGACACCTTTATAGTTATGTAACGGTTGTTATAACATTGTAGGTACTCCTATGTCTTGCCATACACCTCAGCCTTCTCCTGTGTATCCTATTCCCCAAAGTTCCTCTCCTCCTATTTCTACTTCTCCACAACAGTCTTTTGTCCCCGCCCCACCATCACCTGTTCTTCGTAATTCTATTCGAGTATCTCGGCCACCAGCTTGGTTACATGGTTTTGTTCATCCTTATCAATCTACTTCAGCTCCTTCATCTTCAGGGAAGTACAATCTCCAATTCCATTACCTATTCTCATTTACAAAATCACACAAACTTTTTCATCTTCCACTTCAACCACTATTGAACCTACATATTCAGAAGCCATTAAAGATCCTTTGTGGATTTAGGCCATGAAAGAAGAAATATTAGCCTTGGAATCAAATAATACATGGAAAGTCGTTCTTTGCCCTCGAATAAGTCTCCCATTGGATGTAAATGGGTCGTCGCATGAAGTACAAGGCGTCTGGTGAAATTGAGCGTTATAAAGCGCGTCTCGTGGCTAAGGGTTACACTCAACAAGAAGGTGTTGATTATGGTGATACCTTCTCTCCGGTTAAATTAACAACTGTACGTCTTGTCCTCGCCCTTGCTGCTATGTTTGACTGGTCTTTACATCAAATGGATGTTCACAATGCATTCTTGCAAGGTGATCTTGCTGAAGAAGTCTATATGTGGCTGCCTGAGGGATTTTGCAGCCAGGGGGAGCACATGGTTTGTAGGCTGCAAAAGTCCTTGTATGGACTTAAGCAGGCCTCGAGAAAATGGAATCTAAATCTAACTGAAACTCTGTTAAATGCTGGTTACAAACAGAGCAGGCATGACTATTCGTTATTCACCAAGAAAGAAAGAAGTAGCCTAGTGGTCATGCTTATATACGTGATGACCTGATGATCATTGGAAATAGTATGGAAATGATTAATGAACTTAAAGCGATTTTAAATCGAAGTTTCAAAATGAAGGACCTAGGGGAGTTAAAATACTTCCTGGAATTGTAAGTTTTGAGAAAAGCAGAAGGGATATTGATTAACCAAAAAAAGTATGCCCTTGAACTTATTGAAAGCACGGGATTAGGAGGAGCAAAACCAGCAGCCTCTCCATTGGTGCAGAACTTGATGCTTACCTCAACAGAACTGGATGAAGGAGCAGATGGAGAAGACAAAAGAGTCGAGGATAAGACAGTGTACCAAAGGTTAATTGAACGGCTTATTTATTTAATGCATACGAGACTAGAGATAACATTTGTTTTCCAACACTCGAGTCAATTTATGCAGGATCCCAAGGATTCACATTTCGAAGCTGCTCTTAGATTGGTGCAATACATAAAGAGTAGTCCAGGACAAGGACTCGAGGGGGAGTGTTGAAATCAGTTAGTATGTTTGTAATTAGTTACTCAGTTAGGTTATCTTTTTATATATATTTGGGCTTGTAATTGTAAATTGATATGAGAAAATGTAGTTCATTTTCCCAAATATCGTCTGTTTTAACATTTTGATTGTTGGTTTCTTCAACAATCAACATTCTGTGGATTCACCAGACTCGGAGTATAGGCATTGAAGCACTCTGATGGGAAGTACTCAGGGCCAATGCAGTGAGTAGTTTAGGTTTTTGAGAAGTATTTGGAAGTTATGGACATGGAGATACAGGATAATGCAATACATATGTTGTAAACATTTGTCACACGTCAAAGTCTATTGTAATTATTTATTGGGTAAACTATGCATTTAGTGTCTAAACTATCAGTTTTGGTTCATTTTACAACTTAAACTTTCAATTTTTTGAAAATCATACCTAACGTTTAGTTTTTATTTCATTTTAATACATCGCCATTAAAAACTTAAATCATTTAGTACTTAAACTATCAATTTTGGTCCGCTTTAATACCTAAACTTTCAATTGTTTCCAAAACTTAATGTTAAATTTTAAATGTGATACTAAAATGAAACAAAAACTAAACCTTAGATGTAAAATTAAAAGTTTAATTACTAAAACATACCGGAACTAATAGTTTAGGTACTAAACTCATAATTAATCCTTATTTATTACTAGTGGATATTCATTAGGTGACATCTTCAAGTTGTCTTATAAAAAATAAAAGGGTAAACTATGCATTTAGTATCTAAATTGTCAGCTTTAGTATGTTTTAATACATAAACTTTCAATATTTTCAAAATCATACATAACATTTAGATTTCATTTTAGTATCCCGCCCTTAAAAAATTAACGCATTTGATACCTAAACTATCTTTTTTTTTGTTTTAGTACCTAAACTTAATATAAATTTTGAATGGGGTTCTAAATGAAACAAAAACTAAGGATTTGTTTGTTTCCCTACAATTGATTTTCCGAAAAATATTTTCCTCATTTTCCAGTGTTTGGTTGGTGGAAAACACATAGTCAATGTAATTCATTTTGTTGGTCAACTGAAATTCCTTTGCATACTCTAGAAAGTGACTTACGGTCTAATTTTCCGCAAGTCATTTTATGAACTTTTCATTTCAAGCATACAAACTGAAAATATTATTATTTTTTATATTTAATATTAATATATTATTTTAGTATATTTTAATAAAATTATTAATTATTAAATTATATTTATTGATAATTTTAATAATATTTATATATTTTATTGTTATAATATATTATTATAATCTCTAGTATAAAATATAATAATCTTAATATTTTTATTTATAAATTTTAGATATAATATCTTAATAAACTATTGATATAAATAATATTAAATAAATTATTATAATATTTTTTTAAAAACCTATTATTATTTTATTAATAAATAATACTATTTATTGTATTTGATGTTTATAATAAATAATTTTAAAAAAAATTATCAATTTATGGAAAATGAATTACACAACATCATCCAAACACCGTAAAATGGGGTTCCAGGAAATGTAATTCATTTTCCGGAATCTGTTTTCTATAAAAATAAACGAACCCTAAAGTTTTTAATAGAGGAGTATTAAAATGAAACAAAAATAAAAATTTAGATATGATTTTGAAAAAAATTAATTTTTTATATTAAAGTGGATCAAAACTAATAATTTAAATATATAAGCATAATTTACCCAAAACAAAATTAAGCACAAACTAGTGTCAACTAGAGCTGGGTATACGGGCTACCTGCACGTTTAGCCCGCAGGATTTGACGGTGTAGGCTTAAACGGAGCGGTTTAAAAAATCGCAATCATAAACGGTATTGAATTCTAAAGCCCGCGGCCCGTCCGTTTAACCCGCGGGCTAAATGAGCTTACCTACGGTCCGTTAAATAATAATAATTTTAAATGCTTTAAATACAATAAAAAATAATGTTCTAACTTGCTACACCTTTAAAAATGATCCAACAACTTAAAAATGAATATAACAACAAAAGTTTCAATAAGTCTCAAGATAAACAAGTAAATAAAAAACACCATAACACCATTAAGTCTCAATATGTCTAAAATAAATAACACCATAACACCATTAAGTCTCAATAAGTCTAAAATAAATAACACCATAACACTATTAAGTCTCAATAAGTCTAAAATAAATAACAACAAAGCACCATTAAATCTCAATAAGTTTAAAATAATAATAAACCTAAATATAATAATAAATATTAATTTTGAATCCATTAAATAATCCCAATGGTAAAAATGAATGTTATTCTCTTTAGAATATTTGGATTCGAATAGCTACATTTATAATATATATGTACGTTATGTTAGAAAAAATATGAATAACTACTACCTTATAACCATCTCATACTATTTAAATAAAATATATAAATATTAATTTTATTATTTAGATTTTAATTTAAATTGGATCAAATTAACTCAAATTTTAACATTTTTATCCAGTCCAGCCCTAGTCAGGTCCTTACCTGATTGGCCCTTGGTGGTCCTTACCCGCGAGCTAAATTTGAGTAAATAAGGAACTTAACCCACACGGGCCACAGGTTAAATGGATAATCCGCGGGCCTTAACCCATATACCCAGCTCTGGTGTCAACCATGTTTACGGCTCCAGCCAAGGATTGTGACGTCTATTGTATACGTTATAAGGAACTAAATAATGTATACAATTGAGGATAAACAAGAACATTTTTTTTGTTGCCCTCTAAGGCTTTGTCCTGATTAATTTGGGTCGACTCGGGTTGCACGTATAACTTTATTAGATAAGTTTCTTAGTCATGGTTTTTTATATACACAAAGACTAAAACCTAAAACTTTATTTAAATTAATTACTTACTACTTTAATCAACCTTTAAAAACAAATTTGCTTTCATTACCCTTTAACAAAATCAAATTGTGGACAGACATCAATATTTGGTACTGTAATTATTGATGCAAGTAACGACAATATATGCCAAAAAAGTAAAAGGAAAATGGCATGACAAGTACTATCAATGTGCCCTACCATATTTAAATAAATTACTTACTACTTTAATCAACCTTTAAAAACAAATTTGCTTTCATTACCCTTTAACAAAATCAAATTGTGGACAGACATCAATATTTGGTACTGTAATTATTGATGCAAGTAACGACAATATATGCCAAAAAAGTAAAAGGAAAATGGCATGACAAGTACTATCAATGTGCCCTACCACTCACCGTTTTCTATTTCTGATTGCAGGGTTCTAACATGTTACCATAGGAGGCTGATTATGAAACAATTCCATTTTCCTACTTTTGTAATATTTTGTATATTATTATTGTAGCCAATGATTTTGTAGTTTATTTATAGTTTGTATCCTTAATTTTTATATCTATAAACAGGAACACACGTATGATTAGAGGTGGACTTCTAAAATTTTAAGAAAAATTAAACTTATAAAACTTCAGGAGAAGAAAACAGATTTTTAATAGAAAATACATAAAAAAATTTAAAATATATGATAATTTAAAATTTTTTAAGAACGATTACCCTCACATGTCTCCCTTCGATCCATCATTGTCTACTGTTTTGATACGACTCTTTGAATCGATAAACTAAATCAATTAATTTATTGATTACTTTTCATTGTTAATTCTAAATAGTTTCTTTCTAAGATAATAATTGTCTTCGATTGAGTTTTAGAGTTGTTAATTAATTTTTGAAGGTAGTTTGCTTAAATATAACTTCAAAAATTTATGACAATAACTTAGATATTGTATAAAAATAAAACTAATTAATCAAACAGATTATATCATTGGTCCTGAAAGTGCTGCATGAGGCTTAAATTAAGCAGTCAAGATGATGGTGAGGGAACACAAACTTGGTTTCAATGAACACTCATATCTCTCTCTAAATGTTTTGGCTACTGCCATGATGGTTCAACCAACAATTGTTAGATCTCTTCATAATCTTTGGTGCTTGCCAAACACCTTTAATATACTCATTTTTTTAAATTGATTATTTATCAAAATAATATTATTTTATTAAAATTTTGGATGTATTTTTACATGCAGAATATCAAAGATATAATTGATTAGTCGTGTTTTCACTGATATGAAAAACTTTTTAAAAAATACAGCTTAATAAACTTACCTTTGTCTACCTCTCACTAAAACTCAAGTTTATTTGGTATATCTATATTCCTTTCATATATTTTCAATAAAGTTGTCATATTTAATCTATATTTTTGGTTTATTTTAAGAATGATGATACGATAAGTTAAATTTTTGATCCATTTAAAAATGACGAGTATAACATTTTTTATCTATTATCTGAATGAAATTAAGTTTGATGAAAAAAACCTCACCCGATTTAATTTAGGGTAAATTATACTTAAACTATCAATTTAACTCTATTTCAGTACCTAAACTTTCAATTTTTTCAAAATCATTCCTAAAGTTAGTTTTTGTTTCATTTTAGTACCTCTTCGTTAAAAACTTTAGTTTTTATTTCATTTTAGTACCCTCGTTCAAAATTTAACGTTAAGTTTTGAAAAAAATCGAAAGTTTAGGTACTAAAACAGACCAAAACTGATAGTTTATATATTAAACGTGCTAAGTTGTTAAACATGGGGTAAACATTAGGTATGACTTTAAAAAATTGAAAGTTTAAATATTAAAACATATCAAAACTAATAAATTAATTACTAAATGTGCAGTTTACCCTTAATTTATAATTAAAGGCTTAAGCTTACCTCCAATTTAACCCAATATAAATATATAAATAAATATATATATATATATATATATATGGCAAAATTGCCCAGAATAATGTACTTGGGAATATTTAATTCCCATAATAATGCTCTCCCCAGATTATTTTCCCATCTAGGGTGAAATCTACAGTATCGAGCCAAAGACTCCAAGATTACCTGGTGTCTTTAGGCCGACTCCATGAGTGCACAGAGTCTTCAGGCAAAATAGGAAGACTCCAAGCTTACCTGGAGTCTTCAGGCAAAATAGAAAGACTCCAAGCTTACCTGTCGTCTTCAGTCTATGGTGGTAGGTTGCCTCCGACTGGGAAACATGTAAGTAATAATGACACTATTAATTATACATTAATAACCCGTGTAGGTTGGTGGTTTGTGGTTGAATGAGAAATTATAATAAATACTCGAGATGTCATAAAATGGTGTGTTTTGATTGAGAATTGAGGAGTAAAGTAATGGTGAGGAAAGGGGAGAAGATGCAAAATCTGGAGAAGATTTGAAAGAGTGAGCATCCGAGAAGAATATTAGAGAAAATTTTGAACGAAAGTTTCTTCCAATATTTAATCTGTAAGTATTATTCAAATAAAATTTTATTCGTATTCGAATAAAATATCTCTATTTCGTATTATTTAATATTACAATATTAATTTTAATATGTTGTTGCATGTAACAAAAGAAGTGAATGAGAAATTAAAAAAGGTTTTTTTATAACATCAACTTGTCAGAAGAAACTCTCAAGTAAGTGTAAAAATATGTTATTTAAAGTATTTTACGATTTATTGTTAGTTACATATTAACTTAGTAAATATCAATTTATAATTTATTGTTATGTAGATATCATTATTATAATTTTAACATTATTGATTTAGTATTTGTAGTAGAAATGTTAAGATAATTAGATGAACATATTTGATTTAATATTTGTAGTAGAAAAATAATATTTATTATAATACGAAAAATAATGACATCATTAATTATCCATTAATAACACGGATAGCTTAGTGGTTGGTGGTTAAACATGAAGTATAATGAATACCCCGGGATGTTATAAAATGGAGTGTTTTGGTTGAATATTAGGGAGTAATAAATTTGAAGTAATAATAAGTAATTATAAAAAATTTGAAGTAATAAATTTAATCATTATTATAATGTAATCATAATATTTAATCATTATTTTTATAAAAAAATATTGTTAATATATTTACATTTTTTGCAAGGTTAAATAATATTAATTTTAATTTTTCGTCATTAGTATAATTGTACATTTTTACCTTACGAATCATTAGAATAATTTGAATAAGACTGGTTTAGTATTTGTAGTAAAAATGTTAAAATAATTAGATCAACATTTGATTTAGCATTTCTAGTAAAAATATTAAAACATATTGTTAATATATTTACATTTTTCAAAACTTTAATAATATTTATTATAATTTATAATTAATTTATTTTCATTATAATCATAAATGTAATTTATCGTCATTACTATAATTTATTTTAATTTATTTTGAATATCTATATTTTTATGTGTGGAGAAAATGAGCAACAAATTTTTTACGATTGTCCATTACAATTGACAGATTATGGAAAATGAGGTCGGAGTTATTTTTCAGTCTGAAGCACCTATAAATATGATGTTTAAAAGGGACATCGCATTTGTAGAAATAAAGGAGATGATAGAAAGGAAAATCCGAGCTACAGTTGATGGTTTGAGATACAGGTTTATGTATGTCCCAATCCAGTAAGGTATACTGCAATACCACTTGAAGAAGATGATGATATTATAGCTATGATTGAATTACATGACTCAACAAATATTCTAATTATTGAGGTATTTGTTGAGGTGTGTAATATATCTGATGTGTCTGGGTCATCAAGAAATATGGTTGGAACTTCATCTCAAATGGCTTTCGAAAGTCAGTTTGATAACCCGGCATATAGGTCGATAAACAACTTTGTGGCGATGTTAGAAAGTGCAAATGAAGTCGATGGAACATTTGGAGCCGCAGAGTATGAGGTAATTGTTGGGACCGTCGGCGCACCCCATGGTGCAGCGGAAACAAAACTCGACAGTCTCACCAGCGATCCAAGTACGAAAAACTAAAATCGGGAGGAAGAGATGCGAATACTTACAGTGGGTTCCTTGAAAAACAACAAGGACAACAGTGAATACTGGTGGTGTAGATCGGTTCAAATCTTAAGCCTCCACAAATCACGTCTCGGCCTCTACTCAGTTCACCCGATTGAGAGCAATCTTTGTTTTCCCCAAAACTCTTTTGAGAGAAAACGGCTGAAAGTTTTTAATTGTGTGTTGTTCAATGGTTGCTGGACCTAACAAACTCTTTTATAGCCAAGTTATCCTAATCATATTAGGGTTTTATTATTTCAAATTAATTAAATATATATTTAATTAATTGGAATTTAATAATCCTCTTATATCCAAGTACCCTAATCATATTAGGGATTTTATTATTTCAAATTAATTAAATCTATATTTAATTAATTGAAATAAATATTCGGATTATTAAACATATATTTAATTAACTCCAGATATATATTTTAGTAACGTACAACAATTGTACATCTTTGCTCGTTTCAATCCTAGGGTGTGACCTTGTTGGTTCTTGTAACGTTAGCAGTAATTATTAGAACAATTCTAATATTACATACAATGAGTGACATCTAGCAATATATCATTGTCACCTAAGTTACAAGAAAATGATTCGACATATCATCTTGGTGATTACTCTTATATATTACATCCTTATGTCCTTTATATCTAGAATAGGCACAAGTCTTGGAATAGTCACTTGTATAACCCATCTATTGTTTCTTGATATCTAGAGTAGACTTTAATTAATGAATAGTTTATGATCTCATATCAACTTATCGAGCATGGCCATGCGTTTCTAGTCTTACTCAATCAAGTGGCCTGTGATATATTTCTATTATGTAGGAAGGACAAATCTTATCTTAATCATACACACCCACTACATATATTGAGATATATTCAATAACAGTCTTTATAGAGCAACCAGTTACAGAGCTTGTTTAGCTGCATCAAAACATACAAAAATATATGTTGGGATAGTAATGATCTAAAGTCTGAGGATCATACATATAGTCATCACCATGAGCAATGTTATGACTGTCACATAATAATCCAAGACATATGCTCATGGTCGGTCAATCCAATACATTGTTCTCTAACAATATAATCATGTATCAATTCTGACATCTCTATGTCAATGACAACTCATTGTCATCAATCATAACATGTTAGTCTTAAGCGTATTATTATTGTCCATGCCCATATAATACTTGACTAGGGATCTTTAATAATAACATTATGTCATTATATGGACTTTTATCTTTCAGTTTATGTTAAACACATATATATATATAAATGAAAATAATAGCGGCAATGCATTTATTCAATAAAATCGGTAAATAAAAGTATTATTACAATCATCATATGATTGGTCTTTGGGCATACTCTAACAGTAATAAGCATACATCATCCATATTCGACTATTGATGTTGACGCTGAAAACCGCTGGGAAGAAATACTTGATGATTCCAGTGAAGATGAAGAAACTGAGGAACCCATTTTGGCTGAGGATGATGATATTTTTGATGGTGATGAACTTGATATCAATATTGATGAATATCCGACATCGTATCGCTGAGGATGATGATATTTTTGATGGAACTTGATATCAATATTGATGAATATCCGACATCGTATCAACTACTCCTCAGCTACAGAGGAAAAAAAGAAGCTACACTAGTGATTAAAGAGTATTGTATTAAAGGCCATGTAGATTGCAAAGTTGCAGAGTGCAACCAGAAAACTCTGTATGCGAAGTGTGTTAAATATGATCTCGAGTGTAAGTGGCTGATCAGAGTGTCAAAAATGCAGAGGCAATATGCTTGGGTCATCACAAGGTACAATGGTCCACACACATGTTTGTAAAAATCTATTGAACAAGACCACCGAATACTAAACTTCAATGTAATATGTCAATATGTGAAGGTGTTGGTTGAACAAAATCCAAGGATCCCTTGCTCGGTATTAGTTGTATGTATTCGAGACCAGTTCAGATACTGTAAAATACAAACCCGTTTGGCATGCGAAGAAGAAGGCAATGAGGTTGATATATGGCAATTGGGATACATCATAATATGAGCTACTTGATTTGTTACAATCTATGAAATAATTCATAACTGGAACCATCGTGAAGTCTCATATCATGCCTGTATGCAACCGAGAAGGTCAACTTGTTCAAAGGAAGATAATATTCCATAGACTATTTTGGGCATTCAAGTCATGCATAGAAGCGCAGGATGGTCAACGAAATATTTTCCCAATTGCATTCTCCATCGTTGAAGGAGAGCCGATAGAGGTCTGGGATTGTTTTCTGATTAATCTATGTATGTATGTCATCCGAGAATATAGAGTTTCCTTGATATTCGATCGAGGAACAGGACTTTTGGCGGAAATTGAACGACTGGAAGTCATTGGACACCTCCGCACGCATATCCCGCATATTGTATATGCCATATTGGTAAGAATTGTATTGAGAAGTTTCATAACTACCACATTCGTAGGGGGATAGTTAGCATGGGTAAGTTTTATTTTCAACATTTGTACCCATTTATGTGTTTGATTATAAATTGAATTTAACACAATATATATTATAAAACAGGATATAAACTACGCCAACTAAATTTTGATAAGATATTGGAGGATTTAAAGGTCACAGATGAGCACGTTTAGAAGTGGGCGTTGAAAATCGAGCGGGAAAATTGGTCAGAAGCATACGATGGTGGTCAGCAATACGAACACATGACAACAAACCTTGCTGAGGCCATTAATTCAGTACTAAAAGGTACACGCCATCTCCCAATAACGAGTGTGGTGAAAGAGACGTACTTTAGGTTGGGCTAAAGTTTGGTCTGATAATGGGAAAGAGATTGAGTGTATGATAAATCGAGGCTCCGACAGTGGTGGAATTAATTGAAGCAAATGAACGATTGGCAAACTCAATGTTTGTTCATAACTTCGATCGAATTGGACATACTTTTGTTGTCATTCCATGTATACGTCACAACAAAGGAGCAGAGCGAGAAACGTTTACAGTTAATTTACGACAAAGATGGTGTAATTGTAGCCATTTTCAGGCATGGAGATATTCGTGTGCTCATACAGTCGTTGCATGTATACATACTGGAATAAATTCATACACTTATGTTGATGAGTGCTTTCACCTGCAGAGGATATTAAATATACGCAGTCATGAGTTCAGACTGATCCCAAATGAATCATATTGGCTGAAACAACAACATGATGAATGGTTGCCAAATCAACTACTTCGTAGAAGTCCAATGAGTTGACCTGAGTCTACTCGTATTCATACCAGTATAGATATTCATATTAGAGAGAAATGTCAACCGAAGAGATGTGGATTATGTAGAGGTGAAGGTCATTTAAAAAGAAATTGTCCAAACTGAAATGGATGATGGTGGGAATTGAATGACAGTGTGATGTGGTAGCAAATGGATATGTTGTGGAAAATTATATTGTGTTCGGTGGAAACAAATGAAAATGTAAAGGCAAAATAAAATGTAAATGTTGGGTTTTATTATCGGGACTTTAAACTCCTCACACGACAAGCTACTATGGGATTGAATGATAGGAGTCACTTAGGAATTTTAAGTTTACTTCTCAGGATGGTTTTAATTCTATGCCTTATCTTCCCAACAGAGTTTACTAAGGGTGCCCTATGCTATCTCTAGTCAATGAACTCGACAGGTTCAAGATGCTATGGAAAACTGATTGGTGTTAGCTATTGCAGGGATCCTATTTGTCCAGATAACAGGATATGTCAAGACAATACCTTTTTACGACAACACTAACATCTAACCTCTCGCTCATGCTCTACTCCTTTTAGTCGACTGAAATTCTAGTCTTACCTCTAAGGTTTGATTAGGTCTAGTTACTACCTATAACCCCTTATTTATGTGGTTCATCCCTAGTTTCTCTCGAATAGTAAGGATGTGTTACTTAGTCATTCTCTCGAACACTAAGTAATCTCCTAAGAAATGGCTACTTTCATAGCTCCTACAACCTTAAGGCATTAAACTTCATAAACAAAATAGATAATAACATAAAAAACAACCATTTATTAAAGTAAAACTTAAATATCCAAAATGAACTCCCTCCAAATAAGACTAGTTCATGGTGGGGTTCGAATGATTCAAGCACAAAGCAAGAAGTTAATCCGTTCCTTACAACCCAAATGATAAAAATAAAAGAAAAGAGCAAAGGGAATGAGGAAAACCCTTCAACGTGCACTGTCGGAGCTTCCTTCGGCCACTACGAACTGTCCTAGAGAGCTAGCTCCTCTTGGACACCTAGTTTGTCACTCCCTCTAGCTTGTCAATTGATGAATGCCACAGAAAATATGATAGGTGGAGAAAGGAGAGACCTTTTTCCTCCGAATTTTCTCACTTAAGGCGACGTGTGCAATGTCTCTTTTCATGGTGGCTTCATCTCCTATTTATAGGGGGAGAATAAACCTAGGATTTTGTGTCAAAATTCCTAGGATATCCCAAACATGCTTAATTCACGTGAGGAAGGTGAGCAGAGATGGCAATGGTCCCCTCCAGGTGGCTGGCTGAGTACCCGACAAGATCAGGCTGCAGCAGGTTATAGTCCAGCAGAATTAGCTACAGTAGGGCATGGTCCAGCAGGGTCATCTTTAGCAGTGCATGGTCCTTTCCAGGCAGGTGTCTCCTCTCAGGTAGAGATCACATGAAGATAGGGACAGTTGGCTCTAAAAAATATCTTCTTTTGTTTTGTTCGCTCTCGAAATATCAAACGAATCGACATTTGCATTCTGATCAGTAGTCTCATAATGTCACAACACTTCCATTTTTCTTTTTCTTGCTCCCAAATCATGTACATCACCAAACAAGCTCATTCCCCATAACGCAACACCGATTACAAAATAAAATACCGCGACAAACATAATTCCATCACATGCAACTATATGCTCCTAAATACATCTATATGATCCTAAATGCATCATGTACATTCAATTCTAGCCATAAACAGATAATAACATACAAAAATAACCATTCATTAAAATAAAACTTAAATATCCAAAATGAACTCCCACCAAATAAGACTAGTTCATGGTGGGGTTCGAATGTTTCAAGCACAAAGCAAGAAGTTATTCCGTTCCTTACAACCCAAATGATAAAAATGAAAGCAAAGAGTAAAGGGAATGAGGAAAAGCCTTCGACGTGCAGTGTCGGAGCTTCCCTCGACCACCACAAAACTGTCCCTACGAGCTAGCTCTTTTTGGACGCCTAGTTCGCCACTCCCTCTAGCTTGTCAAGGGATGAATGACACGACAAATATGATAGGTGGAGAAATAAGAGACTTTTTTCCTCCGAATGTTTTGGCTTAAGGCGGCGTGTGTAAAGTCTATTTTCATGGTGGCTTCATCTCCTATTTATAGGGGGAGAATAAACGTAGGAATTTGTGTTGAAATTCCTAGGATACCCCAAACATGCTTAATTCACGTGAGAAAGGTGAGCAGAGGTGGCAGTGGTCCCCTCTAGGCAGCTGGCTGAGTACCTGACAAGATCAAGCTGTAGTATGTCGTGGTCTAACAGAATCAGTTACAACAGGGCGTGGTCTAGCAGGGTCATCTGTAGCAGTTTGTGGTCCCCTCTAGGCAGATGTCTCCTCTCTGGTAGAGATCACGTTAATATAGGGACAACTAGCTCTGAAAAATCTCTTCTTTCATTTTGTTCGCTCTCGAAATGCCAACCAAATTGGCATTTGCATTCTGCTCAACAGTCTCATCATGTCACGACACTTCCCTTTTTCTTTTCCTTGCTCCTAAATCCTGCACATCACCAAACAAGTATCTTCCCCATAACACAACACTTATTACAAAATAAAATGTCGTGACAAACATAATTCCACCACATGCAACTATATGCTCCTAAATGCATCTATATGATCCTACATGGGCTTTTAAACAGTCAATAACTTACGTGAAAAGGTCCCAAATATGACCTTTTTACAGAGTTATCACAAACCTTCCACGGTATAGGCCCCACTAGTAATCTTATTTCTATTTGAACGAATAATTGAATTTATTGCCTATTTGTATTTCAATGAATGTTTTATTTTATCTATTTTTTAATTAATATGATGGATATTTTTTGACTCTATATTTTAATGAATGTGATTAATATCAATAGTTGAATTAATGTGATTAATATTAATATTTGAATGAATGTGATAGATATTAATTCAACTTAAAATTTATTAATTCAAACATATAAAGCGTTTACAACTCCTGTCGGTGTCGGGGTGTTGTTGAATAATAATGTTGAGGCTCACGTTGGTTTCGTTGTGTTCGTTGCGGCTGTTCAGGAGTTTGTTCATCATAACCAACATGCTCATTCACTGAGGGAATATGATCTGGTGTTGTAAATATATGACCACCACCACTATGCTCTCCCACCTAAGGCAAATACTTGTATTTGACATCATAGATGTCATCTGATGAAAATCATATGTTGCTCCAATCATGGGAGAGAACATGGGTGATTGATGAGGAATAAGCTGAAGAGTGTAGGCCGTAATACCATAATCACCAAACACTTGATGAAATGATCTTGTACCGCCAAAAGATTCTGATGGGATATTATTCATTGCCGCTTGTTCTGCTCCGTGGTGAGATGAACTCCTACTCTCACTCCATCTTAATTTCTCAGCTTTACCAAAGTTTTTCTTATATTGTATAAATTGATGTCTTTCTATGTTTGTTATCAAGGACGGCTTTCCATGTTCCCAATAATAATTCAGGTAATCTGAATTCTGGAAGTCAAATTCATCCGCTTGAATGGGAGTGAGAGTTGGCAAGTATGAAGCCCTGTTGTTTCAACGATTGATATAGTTGGCATTTCTCACATTCCAATCCACACCGTGCCTACCCCGCCCATCTAATACATGGAAAATGTCACGATTCTCTGGAATTCGAGGAATAGGTTGGTGGAAGTCGAACTGCCTTAACCCTCTATAGGAAAATTAAAACTCAACAAAAGAGAAATGGATCAACGGTGTAACAGCACACCAATATTGACAACCCTCCCAGACATGTTGCGACACACAAAATAAACTATAAAATAAAATTATATAATTATTAATTAATTAAATAATTATAAAAATCAACTAAATAAATAAACAATACTAGAAACTAAATAAATAAATTATATATATACCTCAATTTTGCATTTGATGTCCATCTTAAATCTAAACTCTTTCATATTGTGCGCCAACCCCATTCCTTCTATTTTATGCCTCCATCTGTATACCAATCAAAATAAAATTCGCTAATTATTTTTACTATACAAAATATTCGTTAATTAATTTAAGATAAAATATTTTAAATCAAAATATTACCTTCCAGCAAGAGGAAAGTCAACTGCAGTTCAGCTAATCGATGTTAACCATGGAAGTTGTGCCAGGCTCATGATTGTAATAACATTAGACATCCACCGCTTTCCATCGTACACATATCATTTACAAGTAATGATGCCTTGCACATCTAGCGATACAAGAATGCCAATATTACTTATCCCTAACTATACTAACGGGTATTCAAAAAGTTACCCAAAAAGGAAAAATATTGTATATGAACAAAATTATCGGATTTATCCGGCATCAAGACTCCCCCGATTCAACCATAATATATATGTTCGAGTTGCATATATACTATCTTGCTCAGTACTATAACGATCGAGCTTAAACTCATTTCGTCAACCATGATAATCTTAAACGTGACCTTTTTGTAAATGTGTTTTGTGTCACCTTCCCAATGTACGCCCCGCACATTTCAAATACATCCTGATCATTTTTTTCACCACTGCCATTCTATTTGTAGGGACCCCGAGTTATAAAACCACATCATCCAAAATGATCGAACATTCACCACACGGAAGATGAAATGTATGAGTTTCTGGTCTCCACCGTTTAATTAATGCACTGATCAAACCAACCTATATTCTCTTACAAATGTTACATCGTAAAAGCCCACATTTGTAAATTCTGGACAATAAGTTCATCTGGTTTCTCACAAGTGTTCACTCAACTATGAAAGACTCAAATGTATGGTTTCTCACAAATGTTCGTCATCCTACAATTTGTTAATCCATGTAATTAGAATTAATTCATCGTTCTCAAATAAAATATATTATTCGATCATAATACCAGTGCTCCAAAATGACTAAAAATGTGTCGATCATCTAGTCTCAAAAGAACATTTTGTTCTGCCATGCTTCAACAAATCTATAAAAAAAATTAAATATTTCAAATTATAATATTAATCATAATTAAAGAAAATTTAAAAAAAAACATGTTAAGTCAAAATAAATAGTCTAATTAATTTATATTTACAATAAAAACAAAAAATTAACAAAAAAAATAAACTAAACTTACCAAACCACTCAAATACGATTTAATCTGTAAAATCAAAATAAATAGTTCAATAATTTATATTACTCAATAAAAAAATAAAAAAAAATAATTTAAACTAAACTTACCAAACTACTCAAATACAACTTAATATATAAAATCAAAATAAATAGTCTAATAATTATAATTTAAATTAAAAAATTATATTAAAAATTACACGAAAATTTAAATTTAACATACTAAACCACTCGAATTCAGTTTAATCTGTAAAATCAAAATAAATAGTCTAATTAGTTTATTTTAACAATAAAAACACAAAATAAAACAATAAATTTTAAACTAAACTTACCAAGGTACTCAAATACGATTTAATATGTAAAATAAACATAATTAGTCTAATAATTTATATTACTTAATAAAAAAATAATGTAATAATTTAAACCACACTTACCAAGTTTTACTCAAATACAACTTAATATGTAAAATTAAAATAAATAGTCTAATAATTATAATTTAAATTTAAAACAAAAATTATACTAAAAATTACACGAAAATTTAAATTAAACTTACAAAGCCACTCGAATACAGTTTAATTTGTAAAATCAAAATAAATAAGCTAATTAATTTATATTTTAAATAAAAATAAAAAATGAAACAATAAAATTTACACTAAATTTATTAAATCACTTACCATAGCACTCAAATTCTTTTTTTCCTATGATCGAACTCTCAAGCTTACCAAACTCTACTGCAAATGCTCTCTTTCTCTCGGCCTCACTCAAATTTCTCCAAATTCTCTCCCTCACATTTCACCCAAAATCCAACTCCCCTGTTTTATAACATTTATATGTGCTCCATTATTAGTCTAATAATGACACCATTATTACACCCGCTCCCCCACGCCATGAATGTCAATCGTTGATTCCCACTCACGCCATGCAGTAGCTTTGGTTCAGAGATAGGGCTGCAGTCGAAATAAAGCTGAAGACGTCTCGTATTCCTGAAATCTTCTGCATGGGCTAAGGACGCCGTGTATTTTCGAAGTCTTCCTTTTTACCTGAAGACGCCAAGTAATATTGGAGTCTTCGTTTTTGCCTCAAGACACCACATAATCTTGAAAACTTTGTCGTGGTAATGTAGATTTCACCTTATATGAAGAAATAATTTAGGGAGAGCATTATTATAGAAATTAAATATTCTCAAATACATTATTTGGGACATTTATGTATATATATATATATATAACGAAACTGAAATAAAAATCTGCCACGTACGATTACGAACACATGATTGGAAAGGTAAATATTTTAAAAATCTGAGGAATAGTTGGAGAGTGAAAGGACGAGGTTAGCCTTAGAAAGGCACTTCGTTAGGGTAGAGACATAAGAGTTTTGTTTGGGACCCATAAAAGTCAGTGAGTCGAGAATTTAGTCCATCCACTGAAGAGTCACACAACCAATGAATAAGCCACCACCCAAGACCCAGAGACGTGACACTCTTGAAGTTGACGACTCCCATAACTCACCACCGTTGAGCCGCCAGTCTCATGGGTTCCACCCTGTCTGCCGAATCATTTCGTTCGATTTGTGCACCTCCATCCCTAACTGGGTCAAGGCCAGCCACTCATGGTGCACCCGTGGCACTCCCGTAATTCCACCCCAACACTCTGGCTCTTTTTGTCGTGGGCCTTGCCGAAACCAAAAAAAGCCCAATCCCTTCCCCTTTCCCTTTCCTATGAAAATGCTGCTGGCTTTTTGTCTGTCACATGCAGAGATTGAAGCATAACCGTTGAAGTGCTTCAAGTAGTGATCCGACGGTTAACGGAGTCCCGGAACCACGTGATGATCCTCGTTTCGTGGGTCCACGGTTGTGGAATCGAAATGTCACCCGTGTACTTGTATTCGTCTCCAGTTCACGAGGTGAAAACGGCTGCCTTGTTACTTTCTGCCGACTATAGGACCTGTTTGGCAATCCAACTTTATATATATTTTTTTAAGTATTTAATATATAAACTATTAGTTTTAGTTTAATTTAATACTTTAACTTTCGATTTTTTAAAATCATATTTAATATTTAATTTTTATTCCATTTTAGTATCATATTGTTAAAAATTTAACGTGTTTAGTATTTTAATTATCTGTTTTGGTCTATTTTAGCATATAAATTTTTATTTTTTTTAAAATTTAACGTTCAATTTTGAATGAGAATACTAAAACGAAATAAAAACTAAAATTTTTAACGACAGTATACTAAAATGAAATAGAAATGAAACTTTAGATATAGTTTTAAAAAATTAAAAGTTTAAATACTAAAACGAACTAAAACTTATAGTTTATATACTAAACGTAATTTACCGTTTTTAAAAACAATCCGTTAAACTTGTCATAACATAAATTATATAGATTAATCATATTATCTCACTTCTAATTATTTAATTTAAATACGTTGCATAATACCTTAACATAAAAGATTAAAGCTATATAAAGTTTAGATTAAAATAATAAAAATAATAAGTAACTCTTTTAATTAAAAACCATTCTACCATGTATGTCCTCTTAACTATATCCCAGATTATCTTTAACTAACCTCGAATTATTACAATTAACGACTCTTTATCCTGTTAAGTCTTTGTCCTGCCTTACAGGACAAACATCTTTTTATCTCTATTTTTATAGACATGACGAGTCTACAATAAGTGACATTCATTGAAATACATCATTAATAACATGTATTAAATTGCACCACTAATATAAAATAAGATAACATTCATAAATGGTCATAAATTCTTTTAAATTGATTTTATTTATTGTTGAATTTTAAAAGTTACAAAATAGACATAAACTTTGAACCTTGTTAAATAAATAAATAATGATCGCTAAATGTTTTTAAAGAGTAAATAACATACTAAATTAATGAAAAATATCTTATTTAGCCTCTCAATTATAACTAAAATTCCACTTTAATTTTTTTTCAATATATTTAAGTAGTAATTCTAAAAAATTAGAATTTTTAAAAATATATGAAAATAAATTATTTTCAAAATTTAATATTTTCAAAAAATTTAGTTATCAAACAATGAAATTAATTTTTTATTAAGAAAAAACTATTTTATAACTATATATTTATTTAATTTTTTTTATTTTAAAGTAAATTTTTGAAGTTTGAAAATTTATATTATCAAATAATTAAATTATTATTTTTAATTAATGATGTGATTTAAGCATTTAACAAATTTAAATGCAATTTAAAAATCATACATCCATAATTTTATAATATCATATCAAATAACTTTTAATTTATATGGTACAAATTTAATATTTATAATATAAAAGTAAAAGATTATATTTATTTGAATTATTTCAATTAATATTAAGAGTAAAATTACATTTTAGTTATAATTGAAGGGTCAAATTAGATATGCCCATTTTGCAACAAAGTTAAAATTTAATATTCATTATGTAACTTTTAAAAGTTAAATGTTCAAAAGAATAATTTTGACATAGTTTAATGACCATTTATAAATTTTACCCTATAAAAATAGTGGTGAATTGCAAGGCATACATTTTAAAATTTTCCTTTATCAACTTATTTATAATTTATGTGTAATTTAGGTATTGGTCACAACTTTCCTAAAACTAAAACTATAGGTACAAGTTAGAACTTTCCTAACAATTTAAAAAATTGCCTTGGCCACCTTTTAACAAAAAGACCCACAATTGCTGTTTTTGACCAAGTTGCCAAAAAGCCTTTATTTGAAGGTAGCATATGTTGTTGACAATTCCCCTGAACAAAAATCATGAATTTATTAAATTAATATTAATTCATTAAATAAAAATTAACTTTTTCTGATTTTTTTCATATAAGTAATAAACTTTAAATCTTCTAAATTATTATATTTTTATTAAAAATAAATTATTTAGTTAAATATGTTTTTATATTAATTATTTAGGCAGATACATTCTAAGTCATTGAATTATGTGTTTAATAATAAATGGATATTTTAAAAGTTATAATGTTATTTAAAATATTGTTGTAAAACATATCACTTTATCATTAAAATTAAAATAAATGTCTAATATAAACCAATATAAATATATTTTTCATCCAAAAACTTATATATTCTATCAATCTTATCATAATTTAAAATAATTCAATAATTTTAATCTTTATATTTTAAAAATTTTATCAACTTCATTTTTTCTATATTATCAAATCAAATAAATTCATCAGATTAAAATAGTAGTTAGATAACCGAGCAAAATTTTTTAAATAATACAATGAAAAAAGGAATGACTTAAATTTGACAGTGGAGAATTTATTTTTCTCAACTGAGGTGCTTGATATAGTGTCAGTAGGAAGACGTAGGAACATCTGAAGGCCTCTAGAAGACGACATGATGACTTTATGACTTTTGGGCTGCACACACTTCACCAGACTATATATAGCATGAAAAAGACATTGTGTATTTTATACATCTTCCTTAAAGACATCTAGTATTCTTCATGTCTTTCTACTAACATCTTAACAAACATCCTAATTGAGAAATTAAATTCTTCAACACCTAATTTGAATCATTCTTTTTTCTCACAGTATTATTTAAAAAAATTCCCTGAAAAATTACATTATGGTATAAACAATAATAAATTATTATTAAATTACTTGTTAAAAAAAATTTAATCCGAGATAAAATAATAATAATAATAATAATAATAATAATAATAATAATAATAATAATAATAAATATTATTATATAATCGAACGAAGCAAAATAAATAAAGAATTAAAATAGAGGAACGTGACCTGTTTACTCGTATTTAGACACTGAATCGGATGAGTAGAGTAACATAAATCGAAGAAGAATTTTATTGAGGCCTGTATGAACAATTTCCGTAAGACAGATTCGTCATCTCCTAGGTGCTTTGAGTAACGTTGGACGTCGGTCTCCCAGGATACAAAAAAAAAACGATCACAATAGTAAGCACAACCGTAGTGATCAGTCGAACACAATCATGCCTTTCTCTATCACCGGAAAGAACGAATTTGAAAGGAATTTTCTAAGTGATTTCCTAATTCAACTTTATGAATTGTGTCTCAAAGTTGTCTCTAAAAGTTGTTTCTAAGATTGTGCCTCAACTAACTTATATATAGGTGAGGGGATATGAATCAAAAGGTTAGAATCTTTTGATGAATAGTTAAAACATTTCATGAAAATAATTGTATTCATGAAAAGAATTGTTGAAACGCTAATAGGTATAATTAAATGGATGCAACTTTAAACTAAAAAATAAGTCTATTCACCAAGTGACATGACTTATTATAGTAAGTCTATTTACCAAGTGGCATGACTTATTATAAATAGCATCAATTTTATTCAATTAAACTATTATTTTTCCAACAATTCCTCACATGAATGAAATTGATGATTTCAAACACTGACTCGATATGGTGATAGATTCTATGTTCGATATATGCATAGGATAGGTAGGTGCCCCCCTTTGAACCTTCCCTTATGAAAATATGTTTACCTTACTGATTGTCCAGTAGACGTGATGTCCTTAAATTGTCCTGTCGTTGGTGTAAGCGATGACATACCTCACACAAATATCTCACTGACAAGAATTTGGTTCTCATGGTTATGTCCATATAGTCGTGGACATCTCCTAGTTCTGTAAGAGTTTAGAGAACTATGCCCCAATAGTCTCTTTGAAGCGGCTCCACTTCACTATCACGTAGGTGACTTATGTTGTTCGGCTCACCAAAACACATAGTGGTAATTAAAAGCATTGTTTAACCTTTTCCATATTTTAGTCACTGTTTTCATCATAGGAATGGACTTGGGATAAGGTGTAACATCCCAAAAATTGGGTTAGTGACTAAATTATATGTTTTTAAAACTTTATGATCAATTTCAGAAAATTGAAAAGTTTAGGGACTTAATTAGAGAATTTTGGTGTTGGATTTAATAATAAATGTTGGAAATGGATAGGGCATAATGGTCATTTTATAGGAATATAATTAAAATTCATTATTTGTGTTATAAATATCCACGTCGAGAGTAAGGAGGTAAAGAGAAAGAAAAATCAGGAGAGTTTTGGCTTAGCTTTCTTCTTCTTCTTCTTATTTTTCCACCGTGAGTGCTTGGTTAAAGGTAAGTTGCTCTCAAGTTGATTATTTATTTCATTTTAAAGTTGGTTTTGATTCTTGGAGTGTTAAGAAAGCTTAAGGAAAACTTAAAGTGGTTTAAAATTCAAAGAAGGATAAGTTATGAGAGATTGAATATAAGAGGTTTTTAAGTAATTATTGTAAGAGAGTTTGTAAATGAATTTAGAAGTCATATTTGTCTTTTCATCAGTTAGAATAAGAGATTAAAGAGGTTAAAGAGGATGAATAACAAAGTTGAATATTTGATAAGATTTTTAGTTTTAAGTGTTCTAATAAGATATTGGATGTTTAGATGTGTTAAAGTGATATAAGATAATTTGAGTGAGTATAGTTGAGCTTAAAGTAATGAGAGGAGTTCAAGGTATGGAGTTCATATAAGTTTTGGGGAAATTTTCGGGTTAAAGAAGTGTATTCTGGGCAAGAGGTATCAGTATTGGATGAACAATATTGATACTTCAAGGTAAAAAGATGTGAAAATTTGGTTTGGATATCGATACCTAGAGTAAAAATGGATGAAATCTTCAAGAAGTATCGATACCTAAGGATGTAGTATCGATACTAGGGGTATCGATAACAAGGGTATAGTATCGATACCATTATCAAGTTAAAATTCTAGAATGTCCAAATGGTATTGGTACCAAAGGGGTATCGATTCCATATAAGAGTAGTATTGGTAATGTAGTGGGAGTACCGATACTATTGAGCCTGAAATGCTAAATTAAGTGTTTCTTTCAGCTTAAGTAATATTGATTGGTTATAAGCAATTCGAACTACGATATTCATATAATTCGTATATTTGTGTAGATATCGATCGAAGGCAAGTCCAAGACGATTCGAAGCTATAAGAGTGTGCAAAAGTCATAAGTGTTTGAATTGACTAATGAGGCCCAGATGAGTGCATACTAGTTGGTATATGTTGTTTTATGGAAATAAGACTTGCGGCAAGTCTATTACCTATATTAGAATGTGTGAATTCATGAATATAAGCATGTGTTTGATATAATTATTATGTGTTCCTGAGTACTTGAATATGAGTATTTGTGTTATATGTTATTGTATATGTTACATGATCTATGTGAAGACATATTTGTGTGATAAACCATGTGAACTAGTATAAATAATCTATATGATTACATGAGAATATGATATAAGTTATGTGATATAAACATAAGGGGTTATATGAACATGTGATATAATCTACGTGCCAAGGAATTAAATGATCATATGTCTATGTGATATTTGACTATATAGATTACATGATATATGTGAACATACGAGAACAAAGTATAAGTTATATGATACAAGCTATGTGGTTACATGTACATGTGAATATTCTTATGTGATATAAGAGATGTGAATTGTTATAAATGGTAAAGCCCATGTTATGTGATATGAGGCTAGGGGTATAGTGTACATGCCAAGAGTCAAGGGTTCTACACAATCCTTTGGGTCATATATGTGATCCTTTGGAACATATATGCGGTCCTCCGGGATATATATTTGGTCCTTTAGAACATATATGTGGTCCTTAGGGACAATTCTATGTGGTCCTTAGGGACAATTCTATGTGGTCCTTCAGGACATTTCTACGTGGTCCTTCGGGACATTTTATATGGAACTTAGTGCAAATTATACGAGCTGTTGTGACAATATTTATGCACAACCTCAATGCACTCACATTTCTTTAATTCTCAGAAGTGTACATGGGCTATTAAAAGAAATAACATAAATAAAGTGTGTGTGATGTCATGTGTGTTGCTTTGTGAAATGTGTTATATGATGTGTATAAATGTTAAAAACAAGATGATATTATAAAATGGATTAATGATAATAAAATATGATAATGACAAGAATGTTGATGATGATATATGTGCATGTATGTATTTATTGTATGAAAGGTGATATGATATTGTATGATAATATTGTACGAAATGTCCTTGTATTGTTAAGTATTTAAGTTTCCATTATATGTTTATATGCCTCACTAAGTCATCGACTTTGCGTGTGAGTGTTTTCACAAGTAGGTTCCGAGAAGATTAAGGAGCAAAGATAGGCGAGTCAAGTCAGCATCTCCTTTCCAAAGATCATATCAGAAAAGAATGTAATTATATGTATTTTGTTATAGTAAATGTAGTTGGCATGTAATTAAAGATTTGAATAAGATATGCTCTGATCGGTTTTTTTAAAATTCATATGATTGTAATTAATGTAAAATGTTCAGTTTTATTGAAATGTGAATTTGAATTTTCAACTATCTTGTAAGAGTAAACGTTTTGAAAAGTCAATGTGACACCTCAGATTCGTATCCGTGTTGGGTACGGGTTGGGGGTGTTACATTTAATAGTACCAGAGCTAAGATTTAGCCGATTCTAGGCTTAAATCGAAGTCAAATGAGTTTTAAAATATGTACAAGCCAACACAAAGTGAAAAATTTCTTATCTGATAGTGTAAGGAGTATTGTCTTGTTAATAGAGTAGGTTTGTTATGTTATATTAGAAGTATGATCATGAGAGTTTCGAAGTAAAGCAAGAGGTGCTAGATCTGATGGTGGTAGCAATTCACCTTCCCTGGCCAGGCAGGATGAAGAGCGGACACCTCAGGGAATGCCTTTACAAGATCAAGGGATCATTTTTAGGAGGCTGAGAAACGTTCCAGAATAGCATTAAAGGATCTCCATTGTTTTGAAGTGGAGTAGTTTCTTTGCTATGCGGGCAAGCTATAATATAGTGGATAAATGTCATCATGAGAAATTTAAAAGATCAAGTGATGTGGTTATTGTTTTTGGAAGAGTTTAAGAATGAGTATATCGGTGATCAGTTCATAAGACAAATGCAGTTAGAATTTGAGTTTGAACCAAGGGAATTGCATTGTGTATGAGTAAGAGTGCGGGTTTGATAAGTTAGCTAAATTATTGCTGAGTTAATTCTGATTGGAAATGATGTATATGATTGGTTTGATGAGGGCTTACTCCCTATATTAAAAGAGTTGGTATGTTGACTAACAAAGTTATGTAATGGTAAGTATAATATAGTTAAAAGATTTGAAGAAAATGTCAGGTTAAACTAATCAAGTATGACGAGGATTTGTGTATGCATGTGTATCTTGGTCATGTAGATATGATGTAGTCAAGGAAATAAGGATTTATATATCTGAAGGAAGATAAGGAGGTAGTAGAAGAAGTATTTAAAATGGATCAAGTGATTATTTGGATTTGGTACTTGATGAATTAAGTGGAGAAAATACAAGTATAATAAATTATAAAGAATAAGGCTCTGTGCAAGTAGTGTTCACTATCAAGATTATTAAGATGTGATAAAGATTGGTAATCAAATATGAGTATAAGTGATAGTAAAAGAGTATTGGAGCATGAAGAAAAGATATGGCCTATGTTGAAAGAAGGATTTGAGGTATTAAATGATGGAGTTTAAAGGATCAAGTATGACAAGGGTTATACGGAGGTGTAGATTTTAAGTTTGATATTGAGGTAGGAAAATTTTAAATTCTTAAGTGAAACGAGAAAGAGTTGTTATAAATTATGTATCAGAATTTCTTTGGAGACTAAATTTGGACTTTTATGAGGAAATGGATTAAGTTAGCACCCTTTATGACAAAGAGGTGAATATTCCTTGGATAAGTACGTAAGGTAATATGAAAAGATTATGTGTATCGTAAATTAGATAAGGATGTATAAGAGTAAAGGTTTGGTTTATGTTACAAAGCAATTAGAGAAGGATGAAAGGAAGCAATTGACTCATGATCTCGAGTAGTAAGGATTGGGGTTACTGTCTACATGATGAGAGACATTATATGGATTTATAAAGATCAAATGAAGATGTAGAATTGAAGGAGTGGAAAGATAAGCCTATTAAAGGTAAACACGAAAGATTAAAGTAGAGGAAGCAACATGAGAACATTAGAAGTTATGTGTGGACAATATTCTCATCTATTGGTGCAGTGAAAATTAGAGGATTAATTTTTCTTAAGGGGGAGAATTATAACATTTTAAAAAATGGGTTAGTGACTAAAATGTAAGTTTTTGAAACTTTGTGATCAATTTTGGTAAATTGAAAAGTTTAGGGACTTAATTGGAGAATTTTGGTGTTGGATTTAATAATAAATATTGGAAATAGAAAGACATAATGGTAATTTAATAGGAATATAATTAAAATTCATTATTTGTGTTATAAATATCCACATGGAGAGTAAGGAGGTAAAGAGAAAGAAAAATCTAGAGAGTTTTGGCTTAGCTTTATTCTTCTTCTTTTTCCACCATGAGTGCTTGGTTAAAGGTAAGTTGCTCTCAAGTTGATTATTTCTTTCATTTTAAAGTTGGTTTTGATTCTTGGAGTGTTAAGAAAGCTTAAGAAAAGCTTAAAGTGGTTTAAAATTCAAAGATAGATAAGTTATGAGAGATTGAATATAAGAGGTTTTTACGTGAATTATTGTAAGAGAGTTTGTAAATGAATTTAGAAGTCATATTTGACTTGTCATCAGTTAGAATAAGAGATTAAAGAGGTTAAAGAGGATGAATAACAAAGTTGAATATTTGGTAAGATTTTTAGTTTCAAGTGTTCTAATAAGATATTGGATGTTTAGATGTGTTAAAGTGATATAAGATGGTTTGAGTGAGTATAGTTGAGTTTAAAGTAATGAGAGGAGTTCAAGGTATGGAGTTTATATAAGTTTTGGGTAAATTTTCGGGTTAAAGAAGTGTATTCTAGGCAAGGGGTATCGGTATTGGATAAACAGTACCTACACTTCAAGGTAAAAAGATGTGAAAACTTGGTTTGGGTATCGATACTGTATGAACAATATCTATACCATAGAGTAAAAACAGATGAAATCTTCAAGAATTATCGATACCTAATGATGTAATATCAATACTAGGGGTATCGATAACAAGGGTATAATATCGATACCATTATCAAGTTAAAATTCCAGAATGTCCAAATGGTCTCGGTACCAAGGAGGTATCGATACCATAGAAGAGTAGTATCGGTACTGTAGTGGGAGTACAAATACTATTAAGCCTGAAATGCTAAATTAAGTGTTTATTTCAACTTAAGTTATATTGATTGGCTATAAGCAATTCGAACTCGATATTCATATAATTCTTATATTTGTGTAGATATCGATCGAAGGCAAGTCCAAGATGATTCGAAGCTATAAGAGTGTGCAAAAGTCATAAGTGTTTGAATTGACTAGTGAGGCCCATGTGAGTTCATACTAGTTGGTATATGTTGTTTTATGGAAATAAGACTTGCGACAAGTCTATTACCTATACTAGAATACGTGAATTCATGAATATAAGCATGTGTTTGATATAATTATTATGTGTTCATGAGTACTTGAATATGAGTATATGTGTTATATGTTATTGTATATATTACATGATCTATGTGAAAACATATTTGTGTTATAAAATATGTGAACTAGTATAAATAATCTATGTGATTACATGAGAATATGATATAAGTTATGTGATATGAACATAAGGGATTATATGAACATGTGATATAATCTACGTGCCAAGGAATTATATTATTATACGTATATGTGATATGTGACTATATAAACTACATGATATTGTGAACATATGAGAAAAAATATAAGTTATATGATACAAGCTATGTGGTTACATGTACACGCGAATATGCCTATGTGATATAAGTGATGTGAATTGTTATAAATGGTAAAGCCCATGTTATGTGATATGAGAGCTAGGGGTATAGTTGACATACCAAGAGTTGAGGGTTCTACGCGGTCCTTCGGGACATATATGTGATCCTTTAGAACATATATGCGGTACTTCGGGACATATATTTGGTCCATTGGAATATATATGTGGTCATTAGGGACAATTCTATTTGGTCATTAGGGATATATACGTAGTCCTTCAGGACATTTCTACGTGTTCCTTTAGGATATTTTATATGGCACTCAGTGCAAATTATATGAGTTGTAATGATAGCATTTGTGCACAACCTCAATGTACTCACATATCTTTAGTTCTCATAAGTGTAGATGGGCTATTAAAAAATAACATAAATAAAGTGTATGTGATGTTATGTGTGTTGCTTTGTGAAATGTGTTATATGATATGTATAAATGTTAAAACAAGATGATATTATAAAAGGGATTAATGATAATAAAATATGATAATGACAATAATAATGATGATATATGTGCATGTATGTATTTGTTGTATGAAAGGTGATATGATATTGTATGATAATATTGTATGAAATGTTCTTATATTGTTAAGTATTTAAGTTTCCATTATACGTTTATATGCCTCATTAAGTCATTGACTTAGTGTGTGAGTGTTTTCACACGTAGGTTTTGAGAAGATTAAGGAGCAAAGATAGGCGAGTCAGGTCAGCATCTCCTTTCGAAAGATCAGATCAGAAAAGAATGCAATTATACATATTTTGTTATAGTAAATGTAGTTGGCATCTAATTAAAAATTTGAATAAGATATGCTTTGATCGGTTTTGTAAAAATCATATTATTGTAATTAATGTAAAATATTCAGTTTTATTGAAATGTGAATTTGAATTTTTAACTATCTTGTTAGAGTAAACGTTTTGAAAAGTCAATGTGACACCTCATATTCGTATCCGGGTCAGGTACGGGTTGGGGGTGTTACATAAGGACCCTTAAACTGACCTCCCAAGGTCTAAGCAAGTAGGTTGTCCCATTGAACCTAGATCTTGGGATCTCCAGTCAACTAGGTTGGGTTTTTCTTCACATAGCGTCTTAAATATTAATGGGCTTTAGTCACACTCCTTTCGATGTTTATCAACTTGATCTCAGTTCAACTCTTTGTTTAGCGGATCCACAGTGTTATCTTTTGATCTTACAAAATCAATATAGATAACTCTAGTTGAGATCAATTGTTTAATGAAATTATGTCGACAATGTATGTGTCTCGACTTACCA
Organism: Hibiscus syriacus; assembly: GCF_006381635.1. NCBI lineage: Eukaryota > Viridiplantae > Streptophyta > Magnoliopsida > Malvales > Malvaceae > Hibiscus > Hibiscus syriacus. The sequence continues at coordinate 116,685 of NW_024061884.1, forward strand.
TTATACTTATATAAGGCACCCCCACACTTTGATGTAGTTATAGGAAAATTTTCTACATTTTCATAACTCATATGGTGTCTCACCTATTTTCTTATAAGTTACCTTATTTAAAGGTAATTTTCTAATAAAATAGTTTCCTTCACATGTTATGTGAGAACTCAGAACATGGCCAAATGTCATTCATAATATGGTGTATCTGACAATCCATTCAAGATGTAATTTCGACATAGAAACTTAGAATGGTTTCAAGCTTTAATGACAACATTGTCTATCTCATCCTCTCTATGAATAAGAAGATCATCTTATATTTGACCATATTCAGCATGTAATACCCTAAATATCAGGTCAGGGACTATATTGAAAAGATTTGAAATTTAAAGATATATTTGAATAAATGGTAAAAGATGAGAAAATGATTTGGAATAGTATTTTGAACTAAATTGTATCAATAGATGAATTAAGAGGGCATTTCAGTCCTTTAAGGGGAAAATGAATTTTAAATTCATTTTTATAAGGTATTAAAGTAAAAAGGGGAAAATAAGTTACCAAAAGTCATATATCTTTTCTTCTTCTTTCCCGTGGAAATAACTCTCCTCTATAGCAAAGGTAAAGTTTTAATTGGTTAGTGTTTCCTTTCGATTCTGGTTGGTTCTTGCAAACTTAAGTAATATGTAAGCTTAAGGAAAGGTTATATAAGATAAAAAACTATGAAATGGAGGAAATATTGGAGATTTAAGAAAATTGGTTTTGAAATGATATGTTAAGTTATGAATGTTTATTGATGTTTACTAGTAGATTTGACTTGTAAAAGAAGTAAATGTGAGATTAGAAACATTGGATGAGTTTAAAAATGAGTTAGAAAATGTGGGGTGATTCTTAGATTCAAATGATCTTGAGAGATTTTAGATGTTTTAAGAAGCTAAATAGAGGAAAGTTAATAAGGATAAGTAAAGAAGAGTTTAATAGTATTGTTGGGGGTAAATATAAGGAAAGTTGACCAAATTTGGGTAAGATTCTGGCTGAAAAGTGGAAAATCTGGGTAAGAGTATCGGTACTGATAGAATAGTACTGATACTAAAGGCTTAAAAACAGTAGAATTTGCTAAGCAGTATCGATACTGATGCAAGTAGTATCGATACCAAGAGGGGGTATCGATACTATGAGCATGGTATCAATATCATTGCTAACAGAATGCAGAAGTGGTATCGGTACCGTAATAGAGTATCGATACCATGTTATAGTAGTATCGATACCATGGTAAGGGTATCAATACTCATGAGCCAACAATGTGAAAATAGGCTAAGATTGTTATAGAAAATATAATAATAGTATTTTTGAGTATTTTTAAGTATAAATGTTAGTGAATATACTGACAATTGATATTGTGCGTGTCTTTAATAAATGCTTGAGTAGATCGAAATCAAACTCCCGAGTCAAGTAAAATTAAAGGCAAAAGCAAAGTAGCAGAGTAATCAGATTGGTGTATTAGGTATAATAGCGAGGCAAGCCAAGTGAGTGCATTTATTATGTACCTATATGTTATGATAGTCATAAATTCATGTTGCTTATTATATGTATAGTGATTACCAAATGGAACTATGTGTGAAAAGTTAAGAAATTCATAATAAGTTTATGAATTTTCATAAGGGCACTTTGTGTGTAAAAGTTAAGAAATTCATAATAAGTTTATTAATTTCTGTATGGGCACTTTGTGTGCAAAAATAATAAATTCATAATAAGTTTATTAATTTTGGTATTTGTAATGTGTGTGCAACTTACGTAAATAATACTAATTTTGTGACTTTATTATAATGGGCACTACGTGTGCAAACTATAGAGTTTATAATGAGTTGAAAGAGTTGATTGATATTATAAATAATTATTAGAGTATAAACTATTCCAAAGTAAAAGATTAATGGCCTAGCTATGCATTTGGTAGAAAGGTGTCAATTATGCCAGTTATATGAAAGGTTAAATACCTTTGAGTAAAAGATTAATGGCTTAGCTGTGCATTTGATAGAAAGGTGTTAATTATGCCAGTTTGATGAAAGGTTAAATACCTTTGAGTAAAAGATTAATGGCCTAGCTGTACATTTGGCAGAAAGGTGTCAATTATGCCAGTTAGATGAAAGGTTAAATACCTTTGAGTAAAAGATTAATTTCATAGTTGTGCATTTGGAAGAAAGATGTCAATTATGCCAGTTAGATGAAAGGTTAAATATATTTGGGTAAAAGATTAATGGCCTAGCTTTGCATTTGGTAGAAAGGTGTAAATTATGCCAGTTATATGAAATGTTAAATACCTTTGAGTAAAAGATTAATGGCCTAGCTGCGCATTTGGCAGAAAGGTGTCAATTATGCTAGTTAGATGAAAGGTTAAATACCTTTGAGTAAAAGATTAACGACTTAGCTGTGCATTTGGCAGAAAGATGTCAATTATGCCAGTTAGATGAAAGGTTATATACCTTTGAGTAAAAGATTAATGTCCTAGCTGTGTATTTGGCAAAAAGGTGTCAGTTATGCAAGTTATATGAGAGGTTAAATACATTTGAGTAAAATATTAACGGCCTAGCTATTCATTTGATAGGAAGGTGTCAATCATGCAAGTTAGATGAAAGGCTATATGCCTTTGAGTAAAAGACTAAATGCTTAACAGTGTAATTTCACATAAATGAAATGCATAACAATACATTAAATGTATGAAATGATGCCATAAATGAAATTAATGAATAATTACTAAAGAATAATGGGGAAAATGTATAGAGAGAAAGGTATAAGAATGTTTACAAAGATGGTATGAAAGAAAATTTGTTTAAATAATAGGGTTTTATATAATTCTTATGGATGATACGAAATAGTTCGAAATCAAATAAACATTGTATACTTGTGTATATAGAAATGTTTCTTTGTCTCACTAAATAAGTATTTAACGTGTGTTGATTTCATGCGTAAGTAAAGGCAAAGATTAGTTGCGTAAAGAGTGCAGCCGTAGCAGTAGCGATCATTAATTAAGGTTGACTCGTCAGTAACTATAGGCCAATCTGGTTTGTTTTGGGAAAATTTAGTTGGCATGTAATTAAAGTACGAAAAATGCTATGAATTGTATTTAAGTTGAACCTCTTAACATGTTTCAATTAATGTTTTGCTTTATATTTAAAATTTTATATTTTAAGAAAATTTGGAAACATAATTTTATGGGTTTTTAAAAGAGGAAATATTTTAAAAGTGATGTGACATCTGTATCTCATGTATGGAAAGGTATACGAGAGATGGGTGTTACATTAATTGCTATCAGAGCTACAGGTTTAGCCGATTCTTGTTTGAAACTGAGTTCATTTGAAATGAGAAAAAGGGATTACATGCCACTAAGATTGTCAAGGTTACTGATATGGTGTCATTAGAGTGTAATTGATGACACTCCTTACTAACTGTAATGTTATTACTATGCATGTTCTAATAGATGTCAGAATTCTTGAACTCGCGTGGAGCGGGGGAATAAGAGATGAGAGGAGGGACTGGTAAAGAAAGTTAGGAGGCTAATAGTGAGCAGTCGGTCCCATCTAAAAATGCTAGTGCTCTTGCACATCAAGGGATGTCGGTACCGGAGTATGGAGCTTTTATGCAAGCTCTCGATGCTATATTGACATGTTTTCAACCTCCTCTGCCTCCCTCTACTCCTCTAGAACTGAGAATTTTGATTCCAAAAGAGCTGAAGAGCTTGGGAGATCCAGAGTTCCACGGAGAAGAGGGTGAATATCCTATGGAGGCTGACTTATGGCTAAATGATTTTATAATAATGCTTGAAAGTCTTCACTATTCAGATCCGAAGAAGTTGGGTGGAGTTGTATATTTACTTAGAGGATCAGCTCGAGTATGGTGGTCAAATACTACGATGTGTGTACCACTGGACCAAGTGACCTGGCAATTCTTCCTGGAAGAATTAAAGAACAAGTATGTGGGTGATAGTTCAAATGGGCAATGTTGTTAAAGTTCTTTAATTTGAAACAAGGTGATCGAGCAGTACATGAGTATGAGGCTGAGTATAATAAGTTAAGCCGTTTTTCTACTAATGTGGTTCCCAATGACAAGGCCCAACACGATTGGTTTATTGAGGGTTGAGGCTAAAGTTGAAAGAAATGATGTTAGCTTTGAATTTGACTAACTTGCAAGAAGTTATTAACCGAACCAAAGCTATTGAGAGAGCTCAAGAGGAGACATTAGCAGTGGATTAGAGTTTGTAGATGGGGAAAAGGGTTGGAATGCCTTCAACTCCCATTATGTTAAAAGAGGCAAGGGCTCGAGTTCTAGATATACGGATATAGAGCGTTCTGCTGCAGCTTCACAGAAAATAAAACAGTCCCATTCAGTTACTGTTAGCTTAGCTAACGAAGTGGGAGAAAGAAATATATGTCAAACATGTGGTAGAGGGCACTGGGGAGTATGCAAACTTCTTAGTAGAGCTTGCTTTCAATGTGGCGAGACTGGTCACTTTGCCCGAAATTGTCCAAAGAGATCTGGGGACCATTCGGTACAATCTGAAAGATCTGTGGCAACCTCTAATAGAAGTAGAGGAAGGGGAAGATCAAGGGGACAATATGAATCCTTTCAACGACAAGAGACTCAGGGAGTCGCCAAAATCTATAATATTAAGTCCAACGAGGATCGGGATGACCTGAAAATCATAACAGGTACTTTTCATCTTTTTGATGATTTTGTATTTGTATTAGTTGACCCTTGATCTATGCACTCATAAATTATTACAAAGTTGGATAAAGTTAGAGGAATTCCTTTAGAACCAATCTTAAGTTAAATGGTAGTCGTAAACCCTAATGGGTCATGGTACAAGTGTAAGTAGGCAGGTAGTAAGCAATTAATAAAGATTCCAGGGGCTATGTTCCTGGTGAATCTGATGGAATTACCAACTGATGAGTTAAGATCATATTGGGAATAGGTTATTTGTCTCCAAAGACAATTAGTTTAGCAAGATTTAGAGGGCATGGAATTATAGTTTTGGGGGGAAAGTAAAATCATTGCTTAAAGTGATATTGAAAATGATTGTGAAGAAAATGATGTCAATATATATATATACACACATAGCTTTTCTAGTTAATGTGATAGATGGTTAATTAATTAAATTAGAATTGTGAGATAATTTCACAAAAATGGGAATTGATAGATGTCTTTTTAGATAAATCTATGGGGTTATACATAGATGTGACAGTTAAATAAGACTCTTCGAGAGAAGATCTTGTATGAAAAACTATCATAATGTAAAATTTTGGTTAGCAGAGATGACTTTCTTTGGCCATGTTGTTTCCGCATAAGGTATAGGAATAGATCTTAAGAAAAATTCATATTGTAGTAAATTGGAAACTTTCAAAGAATGATCCTGAAGTTCGGATTTTTTTGGGGCTTGCTGGTTACTATCGAAGGTTAGTGAAAAACGTTTCGACATTTACTTTGTTGTTAACCAAGTTTTAAGGAAAGATATGTCTTTTGTAGAACGAAAAAGGGACAAGAGAGTTTTGAAATTCTAAAGAGAATTGTAATAGAGACATCAATGTTTATACAGTTTGAGTTGGATAAAGATTATGTGGTTTTTATTGATGCATTTATCAACGGTTTAGGAAGTGTGCTTATGCACAAAGGTAAAGTTGTAGTATATACCTTAATAAAGTTAAAGGCTCACAAGAGGAACTATCTACACATGATTTAGAGTCGGCAGTAGTCGAGTTACCTTAAAAGATTTGACGTCAATATCGGTATAATGGGCGGCGCTATAATTGTGCTAATTACAAAAGCCTAAAATACTTGTGGAATTGAAGAGAGTGAACCTCAAACAGAAAAGATGTACATAACCTCTAAAGGTGTATGAAGTTATCATTGATTATATTCCAGGAAAGGTCAATATTGTTGTGGAGGTACTTGTTCAGAACCTTTTGTAGTTTTGCTAGCTATAGATGAGCAATTAACATCGAATGAAAATGACATTGTGGGATGAATTAAAGATGAAGCTGATGTTTTTATTAGATATGATATGAGAATTACAAAGGAAAAATGAAAAAATTCTGGATAAGAATTTTATAAGTATAAAATGAAGAGATTAAGGACTTTTGAGGTCAGGATCGGTAGATGTTCGTATTATCGTGTGAGACTTTGTATTCCCAGGATTTATAAATATTTTCTTTTTGAGACATTAAATATGTTGACTATGCATTTAAATGAAAACAAGAGATACCAAGATTTAAATAATTGAGTTGGTGACCTGGATTGAAATGAGTCATCATGAAAATTTTAGCAAAATGTTTGACGTACTATTAGAGGAAAAGTTGAACATCAAGTATCTTCTAAATTGTTTCAATCAATCTTGATTCATGAGTGGAAAATGGGTCATGGGGAAAATAGAGATTCGATAAGAATTGAATTATGAAAAAGAACCAATACAAATCTAGATTAGAGAAATTCAGAAATATTGTAACAAAACGATTCCTCTGGTTGAAGTATTGTGGTAAACACATAAAGTCTTTAAATTCGAGGACGAATTTTCTTAAGGGGGAGAATTGTAATTTTAGCACCCCCAAAATGTATCCGACCCGGATCCAAGTCCGAGGTGTCACATTGACTTTTCAAAACATTTTTCTTAACAAATTGGTTAAAATTTAACTCCACAATTCAAGAAAATGAATATTTTACATTAATTTAAAATATATTGCTTTTACAAAAACATATCATAGCATATTCAACTCCACTTTCTTAGTACATGCCAACTAAATTTAATATAACAAAGTACATATGGTTCAAAATTCTTTTTCTGATCTGAACTTCGTAAATGAGTGGCTAACATGTCTTGCTCCTCATAGCTTCTCTTCTTGCTTCCCAAAACCTACGTATGAAACACTCACACACTAAGTCGATAACTTAGTGAGGTGTATAAACATATAATGGAAACTCTAACTTGTAATCATGCATGAAAAATTATTGCTATCATATCATAGACAAGCATATATTCCTTCATATATCAAATCCACACATGCACATATATAATTATCTTCATTCCTATCATTATCATATTACATCATATAACACACATATTATTATTATATAAAGTTTATTTATATTATCTCTTTGTTATCCCATGTACACATGTGAGAACTAAAGATATGTGAGTATACAGAGGTTGTGCACATATTGATACATGCACCACATGCTCTAAAGCTAAGGATGATGAATTTACTATACCACTTGGCCCTATCACACGAGGCCGGACCAAACTTCTTAAAGACAAGCTTCAAATCGCAGTTCAAGCATTCATCCAGAAGGGTCTAATAGCATCATATTTGCAACAACTTTTTTGAAGGGGATCCAGTTGTTATCCGTTCGACATGTACTCTGGAGATACAACCGTATGTCTCTTATCTTTCCAACGGTTCTTGAATCGCATAAATCCGATATCAGGAACTCAAGATATGGTCATTTTACTGAAGACGGTGCATGCAGGAAATCCTATACGGGATTAATACGTTATTTTGTAAATATTACGAATTTTCAATATTTATATTGATTATTTGTAATATAATTTAATATAGGATGATTAATTATCTTTTAGGATCAGATTTATTATTTTATTAGGAATTAAGGTTGGGTTAAAACAATATTTTTAGTTATTATTATTTTATTAGGAATTAGAGTTAAAACATGTTTAGTTTATTAATATTTTATTCTTTAGTTATTTAGGACCTTTAGAATTTAGCCCCTATATAAAGGAGGCTTCATTCAACTTTGTAAATCAGATTTCTTTGATCAATAATACAACAAGAGTTTGTTTTTGCAAGTGCTGATTGCCTTGTGCCTTCGAAGCTTCTTCTCCTGGAGTTCTTTCAAGTTCTTGTGAGGGAGATTAATCTTCACACTCCAATTTGCCTTTTCATCGCTACTAGGAGGGTTGGTTAGAGCCATATTATCGTGTTTGCCTTTTCATTGCGACTAGGAGGGCTCGATAGGACATTATCCATCGATTTTTCACATCCATCCACGCCATCAATCATCTTTACCGTTCACTTTCATAAGGGAGATCTTTGATTTCTTGGTTATTTTCTCTATTTTTAATTCCTTTATCTTTTGTTTATCTTATTTTAATCTTGTTTCTTTTCTTGTTTCCAGCACTAAAAGAAACCCTAAAGAACCCTAGCTATTGCCGCCACCTTCCTCATTCATTCCTTATTGTTCTTCATTGAGTCTAGAGCTTTTCTAGGTTTGATTCTTCAACAAGAGCAACGTTCATCAATCCGCCACCGCTTCCCTATCACATATGCTGTCACCACAGATCATATAATTCCCACTAGGCGCACGTAGAAATTGTACCGAAGGACCACGTAGAAATGTCCCGAAGGACTACATATAACATATATGTCCCAAAGGACCACTCCTTAAGAACCATATACATATTCCAATGGACCAAATAAGTGTACCAAAGTACTGCATATATGTTCCAAAGGATTACATATATGTTCCGAAGGACAACGTTGAACCCTCGACTCTTGGCATGCCAACTATATCTCTAGCTCTCGTGACACATAACATGGGCATTATCTTTTATGTCATTTCACATATTCACATAGACACATAGATCACTTGCATGTAGAAAATTTTCATATAATTCACATATCACATGGCTTATGACTTGTTCTTATGTCTTCTCATAGATATATGCTCTTATAACTTCTTGTTATTTCATTCTCATAACTTATTTTCACATAGATCATATAATATTTTCATGTAGTTTCATATCTTATTGTCATATTTTCATATTCATTATATCACATGACTTATATCATATATTCATATAGACACATAGATCATCATCATATAACATATATATATAGCATATATATATCACATAATTACCTAGTCATAATTATACTTTAATTCATGCATTCCTATATTCAAAATCCTAAAAATAGACTTATCATAAGTCTACTTTCCATATATCAATATACCTAATAATAAACACTCATATGGACTCACTAGTCAATATTGTTCTCTTATCTTATCTCGATGCCTAATACTTGTCGACTTATCCGGACTTTGCCGTCGATCGATATCTACACAATCATATATATTATATATATCAGCATTCCATTTATCATAATTGGATCCTTAATTTCTTAGACCAAAAGAAAGGCTTAATTCTATTTCTACTTGGAGTAGTATCGGTACCCCCTGTAGGGTATCAATACTTCCCTAGCTGTGGTATCGATACCAAGCTTAGGTATTGATACCTATTTTGCATTTGAAGTTCTCATTTACAAAACTGGTATTGATATTGTCCTTCTAGGTATCGATACCCCATGAATGCCTTTATCAAATTTAGACTTATAGTATCGATACTCATGCATATGGTATCGATACCCCTATACCCAATATCGATATTTTACTCTTGAAGTATAGGTACTGGATGAAGCAATACCAATCCCCATAACAAGAATTCACTTCTTTAACCCAAAAATCTTATCATACTCACTTAATTCTTCTTCCTTAACCTCCTTTTAACCCTTAAGACTTAACTATACTTACACAAATTAACTTATTTCACTTTAACTCATCATAACATCCCATAAATAACTATTATACTTGAATTCAAGAATCAAGCCAATAAATCAACATGTTCTAAATTCATTTCTAACACTTTGAATTTCTTATTCTGACTGATGACAAGTTAAATTTAACTTCCAACTTCAATTACTAACTCTTTTCCAATATTTCACTTATAAACCTCTCATCTTTAATCATTTCTAACTTAATCATCTTAGAGTTTTAAGCTACCTTAAGCTTCATTTAAGCTTTCTTATCACTATAAGAATCAAAAGAAACCTTAAAATTAAAGAAACACACAAGTTGCATCTAACTTACCTTACCAAAGCCACGGGAGGAAGAAGATAACAAGCCTCTAGAGTTTTCTTTCCCTTCTCCTCCTTTTCCACATGGTTAATTCTCTTATAAAGGGAAAATAAAAATCTTTCTTATCAAATGACCATTTTACCCTTTACTTCATTTAATAAATACTAACTATCTTTCAAAAATATTCCCAAATAAGTCCTTAAACTTTTCAATCTTTTAAAATTAGACTTCAAAGTTTCAAAACTTCTATTTTAGTCACTAGCCCTAATTTTGGGATGTTACAAATCTCCCCTCCTTTTAAGAAAATTCGTCCTCGAATTTTCACTTCACACCTTGATAAGAACATATATAATGTTCTCATGTTGCTTCCTTTACTTAATCTTTCCTGTCACCGTCAGTAAACTTGCTTTTCATTCCTTTAGTTCTTCAACTACCTTTTTCCTTTATACATTCATCTAACGTCACTTATCATATAAACAATAACCAATAACCTTAATCCTTTCCATTCAAATCATGAGTCAAATTGCCTCATTTTATTAATCTCTAATTACATTACCACAATAACCAAACCTTTTGTTCTTATACCATCTTCATCCAAATTACAACACTCATATTCTTTTATCATCTAAAGATAACACTCTTATCTTTAACAATTTAATCAAAGAGAAATATAATCCTTCAACTGTATTCAAACCTTCTTCATACCTATAAACAAATTCTTATCTCTTTGATTACACTTATATGACTAAGAAGCACATCCTTGAACTAATACATGTCACACTTAACTATCTGTTCATGCATGGAGATAAACGTTACACGAATTCAACTTCTTGAGACATTCTTCAAAGGTTTTCATACCTTTAAGGTAACTTTACTTACGTTTCTCACTTCTATAACAAACTTATAATCTACACATCAATATAACCCTTTTCCTATTTGATCCCTTAAACTCCATCATTTTCATTTCTTTATCCATTTATCCTTTCATAATCAAGATCTCCTTACAACATAACTCAACCATATCTTTCCTCCATGTTCTCATACTCTTTTCATATCACTTATACTTATCTCTGATTACCCATCTTTATCACATCTTTATAAATCTTATAATCCACATGAATTACACAAATTCTTGTTCTTATACAAAATCCTTATCTCGTTTACCTCTCATTTCCATGATCAAATACATAATCATATCCAAATCCACACCATACTTGATTAGCTTACCCTGACATCATCTTCTAATCCTTTAACTCTAATACACTTACTAATCACCGATATACCCATTCTTAAACTCTTCCGAAACAATATCAACACCATTGAATCTTCCATTATTCTCATGATAACATCTGTTCACTATACTTTATCTCAACCGCATATTAACTAAACTACTTCATATAACTTCTCCACTTTGGAACATTGGAGATCCCCTAACACTATTCGAATGCGTTTCAATCTTCTGAAAATAATCCTTTACTTTTACAAACGCGCTCCTTGAGGTGTCCGCTCTTCATCTTGCCTGGCCAGGGCAGGTGAATTGCTACCACCATCAGGTCTATCACCTTTCGCTTACTTCGAAACTTACATTACTATACTTCTATTATATCATATTAATCTTGACTCTATTAACAAGATAGCTCACTCCTTACACTATCATATCAGAAAATTTTTTCACTTTGTGTTGGCATGTACTCATTTTAAAACTCGTTTGACTTTGGTTTAAGCTTAGAATATGCTAAACCTTAGCTCTAATATCATTAAATGTAACACCCCCAACCCGTATCCGACCTGGATCCAAGTCCGAGGTGTCACATTGACTTTTCAAAACGTTTTTCTTAACAAATTGGTTAAAATTTAACTCCACAATTCAAAAAAAATGAATATTTTACATTAATTTAAAATATATTGTTTTTACAAAACATACCAGAGCATATTCAACTCCACTTTCGTAGTACATGCCAACAAAATTTAATATAACATAGTACAAATGGTTCAAAATTCTTTTATGTTCTGAACTTCGTAAAGGAGTGGCTAACTTGTCTTGCTCCTTATAGTTTCTCTTTTTACTTCCCGGAACCTACGTGTGAAACACTCACATGCTAAGTCGATGACTTAGTGAGGCATATAAACATATAATGGAAACTCTAACTTGTAATCATGCATGACCAATTACTATTATCATATCATACATAAGCATATATCCGTTTATATATCAAATCCACACATGAACATATATAATTATCATCATTCCTATCATTATCATATTATTATCATTAATTCCTTTTATCGTATAATTCAGTACTTATCATTTATACACATCATATAACACATATATCATTTCACAAACGAACACACATATTATTATATAAAGTTTATTTATATTATCTCTTTGTTAGCCTATGTACACATGTGCGAACTAAAGATATGTGAGTACATAGAGGTTATGAACATATGTTATCATCACAGCTCGTATAATTCCCACTAGAGTCACGTAGAAATTGTCCCAAATGACCACGTAAAAATGTCCCGAAGGACCACATATAACACATATGTCCCGAAGGACCACTCCTTAAGAACCATATACATATTCTAATGGACCAAATAATTGTACCAAAGTACTACATATATGTTCCAAAGGATTATATATATGTTCCGAAGGACAACATAGAACCCTCGACTCTTGGCATGCCAACTATATCTCTAGCGCTTGTGACACATAACATGGGCATTATCTTTTATGTCATTTCACATATTCACATAGACACATAGATCACTTACATGCAGAACATTTTCATATAATTCACATATCACATGGCTTATGACTTGTTCTTATGTCTTCTCATAGACATATGCTCTTATAACTTCTTGTTATTTCATTCTCATCACTTATTTTTACATAGATCATATAATATTTTCATGTAGTTTCATATCTTATTGTCACATTTTCATATTCATTATATCACATGACTTATATCATATATTCATATAGACACATAGACCATCATCATATAACATATATATATAACATATATATATCACATAATTACCTAGTCATAATTATACTTTAATTCATGCATTTCTATATTCAAAATCCTAAAAATAGACTTATCATAAGTATACTTTCCATATATCAAAATACCTAATAATAAGCACTCACATGGCCTCACTAGTCAATATTGTTCTCTTATCTTATCTCGATGCCTAATACTTGTTGACTTGTCCGGACTTTTCCCTCGATCGATATCCACACAATTATACATATTATATATATCAACATTCCATTTATCATAATTGGATCCTTAATTTCTTAGACCAAAAGAAAGGCTTAATTTCATTTCTACTTGGAGTAATATCGGTACCCCTTGTAGGGTATCAATACTACCCTAACTGTGGTATCGATACCAAGCTTGGGTATCGATACCCATTTTGCATTCAAATTTCTCATTCCAAAACTGGTACCGATATTGTCCTTCTAGGTATCGATACCCCACGAATGCCTTTATCAAATTCAGACTTATGGTATCGATACTCATGCATATGGTATCGATACCCCCATACCCAATATTGCTATATTACTCTTGAAGTATCAGTATTGGATGAAGTAGTACTGATACCCCATGCCTAGAATTCACTTCTTTAACACGAAAATCTTATCAAACTCACTTAATTCTTCTTCCTTAACCTTCTTTTAACCCTTAAGACTTAACTATACTTATACAAATTAACTTATTTCACTTTAACTCATCATAACATCCTATAAATAACTATTATACTTGAATTCAATAATCAAGCCAATAAATCAACATGTTCTAAATTCGTTTCTAACACTTTGAATTTCTTATTCTGACTAATGACAAGTCAAATTTAACTTCCAACTTCAATTACTAACTCTTTTCCAAAATTTCACTTATAAACCTCTCATCTTTAATCATTTCTAACTTAATCATCTTAGAGTTTTAAGCTACCTTAAGCTTCATTTAAGCTTTCTTATCACTATAAGAATCAAAAGAAACCTTAAAATTAAAGAAACACACAAGTTGCATCTAACTTACCTTACCAATGCCACGGGAGGAAGAAGATAACAAGCCTCTAGAGTTTTCTTTCCCTTCTCCTCCTTTTCCACATGGTTAATTCTCTTATAAAGGGAAAATAAAAATCTTTCTTATCAAATGACCATTTTACCCTTTACTTCATTTAATAAATACTAACTATCTTTCAAAAATATTCCCAAATAAGTCCTTAAACTTTTCAATCTTTTAAAATTAGACTTCAAAGTTTCAAAACTTCTATTTTAGTCACTAGCCCTAATTTTGGGATGTTACAAATCTCCCCTCCTTTTAAGAAAATTCGTCCTCGAATTTTCACTTCACACCTTGATAAGAACATATATAATGTTCTCATGTTGCTTCCTTTACTTAATCTTTCCTGTCACCGTCAGTAAACTTGCTTTTCATTCCTTTAGTTCTTCAACTACCTTTTTCCTTTATACATTCATCTAACGTCACTTATCATATAAACAATAACCAATAACCTTAATCCTTTCCATTCAAATCATGAGTCAAATTGCCTCATTTTATTAATCTCTAATTACATTACCACAATAACCAAACCTTTTGTTCTTATACCATCTTCATCCAAATTACAACACTCATATTCTTTTATCATCTAAAGATAACACTCTTATCTTTAACAATTTAATCAAAGAGAAATATAATCCTTCAACTGTATTCAAACCTTCTTCATACCTATAAACAAATTCTTATCTCTTTGATTACACTTATATGACTAAGAAGCACATCCTTGAACTAATACATGTCACACTTAACTATCTGTTCATGCATGGAGATAAACGTTACAGCGAATTCAACTTCTTGAGACATTCTTCAAAGGTTTTCATACCTTTAAGGTAACTTTACTTACGTTTCTCACTTCTATAACAAACTTATAATCTACACATCAATATAACCCTTTTCCTATTTGATCCCTTAAACTCCATCATTTTCATTTCTTTATCCATTTATCCTTTCATAATCAAGATCTCCTTACAACATAACTCAACCATATCTTTCCTCCATGTTCTCATACTCTTTTCATATCACTTATACTTATCTCTGATTACCCATCTTTATCACATCTTTATAAATCTTATAATCCACATGAATTACACAAATTCTTGTTCTTATACAAAATCCTTATCTCGTTTACCTCTCATTTCCATGATCAAATACATAATCATATCCAAATCCACACCATACTTGATTAGCTTACCCTGACATCATCTTCTAATCCTTTAACTCTAATACACTTACTAATCACCGATATACCCATTCTTAAACTCTTCCGAAACAATATCAACACCATTGAATCTTCCATTATTCTCATGATAACATCTGTTCACTATACTTTATCTCAACCGCATATTAACTAAACTACTTCATATAACTTCTCCACTTTGGAACATTGGAGATCCCCTAACACTATTCGAATGCGTTTCAATCTTCTGAAAATAATCCTTTACTTTTACAAACGCGCTCCTTGAGGTGTCCGCTCTTCATCTTGCCTGGCCAGGGCAGGTGAATTGCTACCACCATCAGGTCTATCACCTTTCGCTTACTTCGAAACTTACATTACTATACTTCTATTATATCATATTAATCTTGACTCTATTAACAAGATAGCTCACTCCTTACACTATCATATCAGAAAATTTTTTCACTTTGTGTTGGCATGTACTCATTTTAAAACTCGTTTGACTTTGGTTTAAGCTTAGAATATGCTAAACCTTAGCTCTAATATCATTAAATGTAACACCCCCAACCCGTATCCGACCTGGATCCAAGTCCGAGGTGTCACATTGACTTTTCAAAACGTTTTTCTTAACAAATTGGTTAAAATTTAACTCCACAATTCAAAAAAAATGAATATTTTACATTAATTTAAAATATATTGTTTTTACAAAACATACCAGAGCATATTCAACTCCACTTTCGTAGTACATGCCAACAAAATTTAATATAACATAGTACAAATGGTTCAAAATTCTTTTATGTTCTGAACTTCGTAAAGGAGTGGCTAACTTGTCTTGCTCCTTATAGTTTCTCTTTTTACTTCCCGGAACCTACGTGTGAAACACTCACATGCTAAGTCGATGACTTAGTGAGGCATATAAAACATATAATGGAAACTCTAACTTGTAATCATGCATGACCAATTACTATTATCATATCATACATAAGCATATATCCGTTTATATATCAAATCCACACATGAACATATATAATTATCATCATTCCTATCATTATCATATTATTATCATTAATTCCTTTTATCGTATAATTCAGTACTTATCATTTATACACATCATATAACACATATATCATTTCACAAAGGAACACACATATTATTATATAAAGTTTATTTATATTATCTCTTTGTTAGCCTATGTACACATGTGCGAACTAAAGATATGTGAGTACATAGAGGTTATGAACATATGTTATCATCACAGCTCGTATAATTCCCACTAGAGTCACGTAGAAATTGTCCCAAATGACCACGTAAAAATGTCCCGAAGGACCACATATAACACATATGTCCCGAAGGACCACTCCTTAAGAACCATATACATATTCTAATGGACCAAATAATTGTACCAAAGTACTACATATATGTTCCAAAGGATTATATATATGTTCCGAAGGACAACATAGAACCCTCGACTCTTGGCATGCCAACTATATCTCTAGCGCTTGTGACACATAACATGGGCATTATCTTTTATGTCATTTCACATATTCACATAGACACATAGATCACTTACATGCAGAACATTTTCATATAATTCACATATCACATGGCTTATGACTTGTTCTTATGTCTTCTCATAGACATATGCTCTTATAACTTCTTGTTATTTCATTCTCATCACTTATTTTACATAGATCATATAATATTTTCATGTAGTTTCATATCTTATTGTCACATTTTCATATTCATTATATCACATGACTTATATCATATATTCATATAGACACATAGACCATCATCATATAACATATATATATAACATATATATATCACATAATTACCTAGTCATAATTATACTTTAATTCATGCATTTCTATATTCAAAATCCTAAAAATAGACTTATCATAAGTATACTTTCCATATATCAAAATACCTAATAATAAGCACTCACATGGCCTCACTAGTCAATATTGTTCTCTTATCTTATCTTGATGCCTAATACTTGTTGACTTGTCCGGACTTTTCCCTCGATCGATATCCACACAATTATACATATTATATATATCAACATTCCATTTATCATAATTGGATCCTTAATTTCTTAGACCAAAAGAAAGGCTTAATTTCATTTCTACTTGGAGTAATATCGGTACCCCTTGTAGGGTATCAATACTACCCTAACTGTGGTATCGATACCAAGCTTGGGTATCGATACCCATTTTGCATTCAAATTTCTCATTCCAAAACTGGTACCGATATTGTCCTTCTAGGTATCGATACCCCACGAATGCCTTTATCAAATTCAGACTTATGGTATCGATACTCATGCATATGGTATCGATACCCCCATACCCAATATTGCTATATTACTCTTGAAGTATCAGTATTGGATGAAGTAGTACTGATACCCCATGCCTAGAATTCACTTCTTTAACACGAAAATCTTATCAAACTCACTTAATTCTTCTTCCTTAACCTCTTTTAACCCTTAAGACTTAACTATACTTATACAAATTAACTTATTTCACTTTAACTCATCATAACATCCTATAAATAACTATTATACTTGAATTCAATAATCAAGCCAATAAATCAACATGTTCTAAATTCGTTTCTAACACTTTGAATTTCTTATTCTGACTAATGACAAGTCAAATTTAACTTCCAACTTCAATTACTAACTCTTTTCCAAAATTTCACTTATAAACCTCTCATCTTTAATCATTTCTAACTTAATCATCTTAGAGTTTTAAGCTACCTTAAGCTTCATTTAAGCTTTCTTATCACTCTAAGAATCAAATGAACCCTTAAAATTAAAGAAACACTCAAGTTGCATCTAACTCACCTTACCAAAGCCACGAGAGGAAGAAGATGACAAGCCTCTAGAGTTTTCTTTCCATTCTCATCCTTTTCCACGTGGTTCATTCTCTTATAAGGGGAAAATAAAAATCTTTCTTGTCAAATGACCATTTTTCCCTTTACTTCATTTAATAATTACTTATAATCTTTCACAAAATATTCTCAAATAAGTCCCTAAACTTTTCAATCTTTTAAAATTAGACCTCAAAGTTTCAAACCTTCTATTTTAGTCACTAGCCCTGATTTTAGGATGTTACAATAATACCCCAAATATCAGGGTCAAGGACTATATTGAAAAGATTTGAAATTTGAAGATTTATATGAATAAATGGTAAAAGATGAGAAAATGATTTGGAATAGTGTTTTGAACTAAATTGTATCAATAGATGAATTAAGAGGGAATTTTGGTCCTTTAAGGGGAAAATGAATTTTAAATTCATTTTTATAAGGTATTAAAGTAAAAGGCGGAAAGGGGAAAATAAGTTACCAAAAGCCATCTCTCTTTTATTCTTCTTTCCTGTGGAAATAGCTCTCATCCATAGAAAATGTAAAGTTTTAATTGGTTAGTGTTTCCTTTTGATTCTGGTTGGTTCTTGCAAACTTTAGTGATATGTAAGCTTAAAGAAAAGTTATATAAGATAAAAAACTATGAGATGGAGGAAATATTAAAGATTTAAGAAAATGGGTTTTGAAATGATATGTTAAGTTATGAATGTTTATTGATGTTTACTAGTAGATTTGACTTGTCAAATAAGTAAATGAAGATTAGAAGTATTGGATGAGTTCAAAAACAAGTTAGAAAATGTTGGGTGATTCTTAGATTCAAATAATCTTGAGAGATTTTAGATGTTTTAAGAAGGTAAATGAAGAAAAGTTAGTAGGGATAAGTAGAGAAGAGTTTAATTGTATTTTTGGGGGTAAATATAAGGAGTTGACCAAATTTGGGTAAGATTATGGCTGAAAAGTGGAAAATCTGGGTAATGGTATCGGTACTTATAGAATAATACTACTACTAAAGGATTAAAATTAGTAAAATTAGCTGAGTAGTATCAATACTGATGCATGTAGTATCGATACCAAAAGGGGGTATCGATACTATGAGGATGGTATCGATACCATTGATAACAGAATGTAGAAATGATATCGGTGACGTAATAGAGTATTGGTACCATGGTATAGTAGTATCGATACCATGGTAGGGGTATCGATACTCATGAGCCAACAATGTAAAAATAGGCTAAGATTGTTATAGAAAATATAATAATAGTTTTTTTGATTATTGTTTAAGTATAAATGTTAGTGAATATACTAACAATTGATATTGTATGTGTCTTTAATGAATGCTTAAGTAGATCAAAATCAAACTCCAAAGTCAAACAAAACTAAAGGCAAAGGCAAAGTGCTGAGTAATCAGATTGGCGTATTGGGTATAATAGCGAGTCAAGCCAGGTGAGTGCATTTATTATGTACTTATATGTTATGATAGTCATAATTGCATGTTTCTTATTATATGTATAGTGATTACCAAATGGCACTATGTGTGCAAAGTCAAAAAATTCATAATAAGTTTATGAATTTCCGTATGGGCGCTTTGTGTGCAAAAGCTATAAAATTCATAATAAATTTATGAATTTTTGTATGGGCACTTTGTGTACAAAAATAATAAATTCATAATAAGTTTATGAATTTCGATATTTGTAATATGTGTGCAACTTATGTAAATAATACTAAGTTTGTGACTTTATTGTAATGGGCACTACGTGTGCAAATTATAGTTTATAATGAGTTGAAAGAGTTGATTGATATTATAAATAATTATTAGAGTAGAAACTATTCCAAAGCAAAAGATTAATGGCATAGTTGTGCATTTGGCAGAAATGTGTCAATTATGCCAGTTAGATGAAAGGTTAAATACCTTTGAGCAAAAGATTAATGACCTAGTTGTGCATTTGGTAGAAATGTGTCAATTATGCCAGTTTGATGAAATGTTAAATACCTTTGAGTAAAAGATTAATAGCCTAGTTGTACATTTGGCAGAAAGGTGTCAATTATGCTAGTTAGATGAAATGTTAAATACCTTTGGGTAAAAGATTAATGGCCTAGGTGTGCGTTTGGCCGAAAGGTGTCAATTATGCCAGGTAAATGAAAGGTTAAATACCTTTGAGTAAAAGATTAATAACCTAGCTGTGCATTTGACAAAAATGTGTCAGTTATGCTAGTTAGATGAAAGGTTAAATACCTTTGAGTAAAAGATTAATGGCCTAACTGTGCATTTGGCAGAAAGGTGTCAATTATGCCAGTTAGATGAAAGGTTAAATTCCTTTGAGTAAAAGATTAATGGTCTAGATGTGCATGTGGCAGAAAGGTGTCAATTATGCCAGTTAGATGAAAGGTTAAATACCTTTGAGTAAAAGATTAATGGCCTAGCTGTGCATTTGGCAGAAAGGTGTCAGTTATGCCAGTTAGATGAGAGGTTAAATACCTTTGAGTAAAATATTAACGACATAGCTGTGCATTTGACAGGAAGGTGTCAATCATGCAAGTTAGATGAAAGGCTATATGCCTTTGAGTAAAAGACTAAATGCTTAACAGTGCAATTTGACATAAATGAAATGCATAACGGTACATTAAAGGTATGAAAGGATGCCATAAATGAAATTAATGAATAATTACTAAGAATAATGGGAAAATGTACATAAAGAAAGGTATGTTGGACATACTAAGAATGTTACAAAGATGGTATGAAAGAAAATTTGTTTAAATAATAGGGATTTATATAATCCTTATGGATGATACGAAATAGTTTGAAATCAAATAAACATGGTATACTTGTGTATATAGAAATGTTTCTTTGTCTCACTAAATAGTATTTAATGTGCGTTGATTTCACGCATAGGTAAAGGCAAAGATTAGTTGCGTAAGGAGTGCAATCGTAGCAGCAGTGATCATCAATTAAGGTTGACTCGTCAGTAACTATAGGAAAATTTTGTATGTAATTAAAGTACGAAAAATGCTATGAATTGTATTTAAGTTGAACCTCTTAACATATTTAAATTAATGTTTTGCTTTATATTTAAAATGTTATGTTTTAAGAAAAATTGAAAACAAAATTTTATGAGTTTTTAAAAGAGGAAATATTTTAAAAGTGATGTGACATTTGTATCTCATGTACGAAAATGTATACGGAAGATGGGTGTTACACAGTATGATTAAATATAACATCTTATGCCGCTATGTCTTGAAATTTTATCCATGAATTTCACATGCTTCTCGTTGTGGCTCACAACCACTAACATCGTTGAATTTTCAAATTATAAACAGGAATCAACATTTTAAATCAACGAGTTAGGTGAATCAATGGGGTTACCATTGTTTCATTTAAAACACGTAACTAGAATT
This sequence comes from Hibiscus syriacus, assembly GCF_006381635.1. Lineage (NCBI taxonomy): Eukaryota > Viridiplantae > Streptophyta > Magnoliopsida > Malvales > Malvaceae > Hibiscus > Hibiscus syriacus. The sequence continues at coordinate 138,087 of NW_024061884.1, forward strand.
TGTAAATATTCCAACAATAAATTGAAAGTTAATTAAATTTATTGTACCATTTGTTTATGTTGAACAACAAAATTTAATTAGAAATTAAAATTCTAAAACAAAATTTGTAACAATGTTGTTACTTCCAAACGATTTCTGTTATCAACAGTAAATCGAATAAATTTTGTTGAACAACAGGATTAAAATCCTAAACAGAATTATAGGCCCGAGTTTTGTTCACAGACATATCATAATTTCTTTCGGTACCTTATTTCTCGTAACGAATTTTAGTCAAAACTAAAATCCCTCAATGTACATATATTATACAATAAATATTGAAGGGTCACACATATCTTTTTGATTTCTTGATCAATATTATAAATTCATTGCCAACCAATCTCGAACCATCAATACGTGGGTTCAAGGTACGCCTCCATAAAGGACAAAGGTGTGCTCCGATGAGGTTCAAGTTGCGCAACATAGGTACAACCACAAAATACAAAACTTGGTGGACAACAAATCATTGTGTTCCACGCCACCAAGTTTCGAATAATCATTTGATAGAACAATTTCTATATTTGATCGAAATTCACTAAGTCACCGTTAGTTAAAAGAAAATTTCATGCGGTGACCAAATATTATATGACACTTGCATCACCATGTTCAAAGTTAATGCTCTTGAAAAACAATTATGATTTTCATGCAAGTAGGGTTGCGTACCTTGCTCCACTTGAGAATTTCAATGATATGTCGATAGCAAATTGCCACAAAAAAGTAATGAGCAACACATATAGATTACACTTCGTATCAGATTAGAATTGTAAAATTAAATATAGAATCTATCTTAAGATTGTTAGAAAAATTTTTAATCCAAAATAAAAATAATAATAAAAAAACATTATTATATAATCAAACGAATCAAAATAAATAAAAAATTAAAATAGAGGAATGTGATTTGTTTACTCGTATTTAGACACTAAATCAGATGAGAAACATAAATTGAAGAAGAATTTTTGTTGAGGACTGTATGAACAATTTCTTTAAGACAAATTCATCATCTCCTGGTGTTTTGAGTACGTTGGACATCGGTCTCCCAGGATACAACAACAAACGATCACAACAATAAGCACAACCATAGTGATCAGTCAAACACTTGCCTTTCTCTATCACCGGAAAGAACGGATTTGAAAGGAATTTTCTAAGTGATTTTCTAATTCAACTTTGTGAATTGTTTCTCAAAGTTGTATCTCAAAGTTGTGTCTAAGATTGTGCCTCAACTAATTTATATATAGGTGAGGGGATATGAATCAAAATGTTAGAATCTTTTGATGAATAGTTAAAACATTTCATGAAAAGAATTGTTGAAAAGTTAATATGTATAATTGAATGAATGCAACTTTAAACTAAAAATAAGTTTATTCACCTAGTGACATAACTTATTATAATAAGTCTATTTACCAAGTGACATGACTTATATAAATAACATCAATTTTATTCAATTAAACTATTATTTTTCCAACATTACTATTATATAAAAAAATTAAAAAATAATAGAAGAATTGTTGAAAAGTTAATATGTATAATTGAATGAATGCAACTTTAAACTAAAAATAAGTTTATTCACCTAGTGACATAACTTATTATAATAAGTCTATTTACCAAGTGACATGACTTATTATAAATAACATCAATTTTATTCAATTAAAAAAATAATTAGAAAAAAAATAATTAGGAAAAACAAAGATTTCAATGATAAGAGGTTAAATTTATTGAAATATTTTAAATTACGATCAAATTGATAGATAATAAATCTTTGAAGATTAAAATTATTATTATATCCGATTCCAAATACATATTAATTATATTTAAATTTTAAGGGTGAGTGATATATTTATAATTAAAAAAAAAATCTTATTTCTTATTAAATATAGAATTAAATGATCTAAAATATATTTTATCTTATTTACTTTTAACCATGAATTAACCAGTTGGAGCGATAATTCGCATGGATCCTATAATTTCTCGCAAACCAAACGGATCTTTAATGACCCAGCTCAGTAAAACCCACGTGGACAACCATGTGTCAGATCTAACGGTCCAGATCTTCTCCGTCCATCTGCTTAGTCTGTCTATAAAAAACTTTTACCGCCCCTTCTCCTTCCCAGCTTCTTCCCTTAGAAACGCTGCAGCTGCAGCAGAGAAGCGGAGCCAAAGCATTTCGTACCTTATCTTTGACTTATTTTCGAGAATCAACCCTTTAAAATTTCTTAATATTCCGATTCATTCCAAAAAAATGCTTTTGAGGAGCGCTTCGTCTCCGTTGCTCAATTCATGGGCCCCGCACTCTAAGGAGCCTTCGCAGGAGCACGAGTTGCCTTACCAGATTTCCCGAACCCGAACTGTTTCGTTCACAGTTTCGTGTTCCGTCAGATCGAGCGACGATTTGACTCGGAAGATGAAGAGGGCAGTGTCGGAGACGGATCTGAGTGACCTGGTGGTTCCGATGATGAAAGCCGGTAATAAAGGTAGTGGAATTTTGAACGGAGTTTGTGTTGAGGAAGAAGAGGAGGTGGAGAAAGAGGAAGCTGGATTTGAGTGGTTGAGAGCGGCGTCACTTGGAGTTGAGGAAGAGTGTGGGATAGGCGATGGCGGAGGAAAGATCTGTAGCGGGGGTAGAGGAGGCTGCGGCGGTGGATCCGACGGTGGTGATAACGAATGGGGCTATTGGGATCCGAATAACGGAAATGACATCACCGATTCTTATTATCAGAAAATGATCCAAGCTAATCCTGGAAATTCTCTTCTCCTCGGCAATTACGCTAGATTCTTACAAGAGGTAATTTACTTATTTCTTCCCAAAAATTGATTAAAATGAATTTTGGGTATCTGAGTTTGATCTAATATATGAAATCCAAAGCAGGTTCGTGGGGATTCGGTGAAAGCCGAGGAATATTACGGGAGAGCAATCTTGGCAAATCCAAATGATGGGAATGTTCTGTCTTCGTATGCCAATTTAATCTGGCAAACTCGCAAAGATGAACCCAGAGCTGAAACTTACTTTGATCAGGCTGTTAAAGCTGCCCCTGATGACTGGTAAATACCCTCGGAACCAAACTCTAAGCTATGGGTCGTATTACATATGGTTAATAACGCAACGATTAACGTAATTCTATATGCTCTTTTTGATAAATTTGCAGTTTTGTGCTAGCATCATATGCACGATTTCTTTGGGATGCCGAGGAAGAGGATAATAAAGTTGGCGAAAATTTGAGTTATGGGTTGGATCAAAGCTTTTTCCATGAAGTTCCCCCAACGCCTCCTCCTTTGGCTGCTGCTTCCTAAGCCCCCTTGGTGTTAAAAAATAACATGTATTTATCTTTTCTGACTTTTGTTAATTCTGGTAATCTTTTTGAGGTTTTATTTAATTAGACTTTTCATTACCATTGTAGAAAAGAGTGAGATTTGTAGTTAATTGAGAGCTGTGTTTTGCTTTTCCCCGTTCTTGAATCCGTATCATGTAAAATAAAGATACGGAAAATGAATGTTTCATTGAAATATTTCTCCTTGCCTCTTTCTTTTTAACCCATGCTATGATTTCTTGCTATCTTGTTAAAAATTCCCAGGTCAGTGATGACTTTTATTTATTCAATACAAATAATAAGTATGAATGCTTGTAAAGGAATTAATTCCATTGACCAAGATTAATAGACAATCCACCAAGTTTTCTCATCATTTCTTGCCTCGTGGTATTAGCTGTTGAAGATAAACATCAAGCTGTGTTCATAGATTTTGCTGAGCAAATCTTGATGCCTGGTTAGATTCATTGAAGTTTCTTTTGGTTGCTTTTACAGGCTCTGAAGAGTGCGGATAACTCTGATTCGGGGCCTAGGGTCATTTTTTTAATAGGAATAAATACAAGGTAATATCTATTTATTGATAATTATGTAAGATTTTTACGTTAACGTTCACACCTCTAACATTTTTTGTGTTTGAATTCAAAACCTTAACTAACATTTTTTGTGCTTGAATCTAAAACCTAGAGAAATATCAATAATTCTTTTATCGTTCTTTTGGTTTGTGTGGACCTAAGATCGGGAGCACGATTGTTAGGTATCATCTATTTGTGAGGCCGAACATAAATGTAAGAACAACTACCTGATGCCAATCTCGAAGAAATTTCGATTCTTGATTGTCAGCTATGGATCCTGGAAAAAGAGATTGACTTACATTGTATATCATGAGAATTCCAAATAGCCGTCGGCGACAAACTTTTCTTGCAACTGCACAGTACTATGGCCTATCAATTTATAGCATGCCACTTTTAATTAATGACTTAGCAACAAAAATAATCTCAAATCAATTTATAATATCGTAAGCCATCTCAAATCTCACAAAATTTTATATTTTATCATTGATTTAATTTTAATATTATTTTCTAATTTTGATATTAAATTATTAAATAGTTAATAATGGAAAATATGACAGTCTAATTCTAATATAAAAATTATTGTTATTTATTTTGTTATCAAAATTGTCGTTCTTTGATATCTGTTGGGTTTACTCTTGATATTAATAAACATTTTTTCTTTTTTTTCACCATTTTATTAGATTAAGTTTTCTCCTAATCTTTTTTATATCTTTTGGGTTCACTTTTAAATATAGTTGTCCCTTGTTCCCATATGTAATGGGGTAAAGGGGAGGTAAGATAGTAGGTTGCCCCCAACACTAGGTTGAGAGCAGCTTCCATAGGAGACCTTCAAATTATGACATACCCTCTATGAGACTCCATCTCACGACCTTAAGGTTAAGAACCTTGTGCTCTACCAACTGAGCTGGATGGTAATTTCTTTTGGGTTAACTTTTGATAGTAATAAATTTATTTTATTATTTTTTACCATTATATTAGTTTAAGTTTTCTCATAATCTTTTTAAACTTAAAAATTAAACATAGCAAATTTATCATTTTGAGTGGTTTAGAAATTTTATGGTTTTAAGAGGTTACTTTTTTTAAAATTTAAATATATTGAGAAGAATTCTTTAGAAGAATACTTTTCAGATGAACAATGTACTTCAAAATAAGTATCCTTGAACGATTGTCGGAATAGATTAAATTATTTTAAAGAACTTTTAAATGATTTTTTATTGGTTTTGAATAAATTTTGTAGAAAATCAATCTAAGAACAAAAAAATGAAATATAAACAATTTGATATTAATCTCGTGAATAACAATATATAATGTAACACCCTAAATTCTAGGCTAGTAGTTTCAGGTTTACCCAAGAGGTAAGTAGACCTCATGAAATTTATATAGTAATTTGTTGGGCTTAATTAGGTTGGTTTTAGGGCCCAATTAGCCATAAAAAGGAGATTTTTAAATAATGCAAAAAATGCCAAGGACCAAAAGTGCAATTATATCGTTGAAGGAAAATATGCCAATTTTTGGGGGGTTTTATTTCATTTTAAAGGTGGGGTTCACCCATTTTATATTCTCTTCCTCTTTTCTTCTTTCTTTCTCCATCTTCTTCCCCCATTATAAGAGTTTAACTCAAAGTGAGGGTTGAAGTTTCTCTTTTACATTCCTAAGCTTCAAATCCATTCTTAATCTTCTTCATTTTCATCTTGAGTTAAGAAATCATTGTATCCATGCTTAGCTAGAGAAAAAGGGTGGAAAATAAAAGTCAAAAAGGAAAGTGCTTGATAGCTAAAGGAACTTCATTTCAGGATCCTAGTATCAAGGTGGTGTATTAATAAACCTTTGAGCATTAAGTTTTCATAAATCACAAGAAATTGCTAAGATTTGTGGAGTTTAGCATTTAAGGTTTCACTTTTGATTTATACCTTAAATCAAGAATTTGATGTTTAATGTGTTTTATGACACCTTAAGACCTTAAATACTACCCATAATATTGGTGCATGATTTAGAACCAAACTATGGCCTTTATGATAAATTTTCAGTGTTTTTCGAGCCTATAAGTTTTTAGGTTCGAGTATCGATATTGTCGATATTGGGATGAATAGTATCGATACTAGTTAAATTGGGGTAAAATTTAGGGTTTCTAGGTTGAAGTATCAATACTGCCAAGGTGAGTATCGATACTTCCAAGGGGAGTATTTATACTTCCCCTGCAGTATTGATACTCAGATTGAGAATATCGATATTGGGGTCCCAATTTCACAACAGAATGCATTTTTGTACCGACACTCATAGGGGTATTGATACTTGACCCTAGGGTATCGATACTACAAGTAGAGTATCGATGCTACTTGCTTTGGATGGTCTGATTTGATCCGTTTAAGGTCCAAAGGAGCTAAGGATGATCTGTAATAGTATGACTTTGTCTGCAAGGGACATAAACAACTAAATATTCCCATAAACACTCGTAAGAGCATACTACATCAAGTGTAAGCATATTAAGCATAATACGCCGAATTATCTTCAATTAAGGAAGTATACGGATAGTTGAGACCGAGGATCGTTACAAGAGACATCCGGTAAGTGGTACGATGATTATGTCAGATTCAAAGGTTGTAAAAAGTATGAACTTCGAGAATGTCAGTGAAACCAAGAAAAATAAGTCGTCCTTTTTAGTTCAAGAGGTCCTGAAAAGAAGTACGATAAAATCGAATAGAGTACCGCTACTTATAAATGAACCCGAGCTAGATATCGGGCTAGTCAGTCCTCAAATAACAAGTAAGCCTTCGCTTAACGTTCTAGGTAAGAGAATGAGTGGGGTATTAGTTACTGAAAGGATAACCTTACTTTAGTGAGTCCGATTAGGTTAGGGATGTAAGTTTCGATGTACATAAATTTCGGTTCTTACCCGAAGACCCTTGAGTACATAAATTGTATCTCCTCTAACATATTGTGCATTATCTGAATACATACCTGATTAGTATCTAGTCTCATATAGTTCTCAGACACTAGTTACTGAGGGAACCCTGGTGTCACATATCATCGGCGTAATTCTCACAAACATACTGAATGATCTGCTGATCCTCACATAGCTATCAGGTAGATCACTAAAGAGAACCTAGTATCACATAGCATTAATACAATTCCCTCACATACTGAAACATTGGCTCAGTCTCACATAGCCTTCAAGCGAAGCTTTAACATAACAGACACAGGGAACTGATGAGACTATACATGCATGACAGACACAAACAAACATGGGACATGTCTAGTGGTGTGGTTAGAGGAATTTACGTGCATCTCGGAGCAACAACTCATTCTACCTTGAACACGGAATAGTCCTAAAGGTAAGAAATGGAATTTACATGCATCAGAAGCTTAAACTGACATAACTATACATGCATAACTAACACAACATGAGGTGGGTCTAGTGGTGTGGTCAGAGGAACTTACGTGCATCTCAAGATAACACACTAGCCTACCTTGGGTACTCAAGGGTCTTCGGGTAAGAACCGAAATTTATGTACATCGAAACTTACATCCCTAACCTAATCGGACTCACTAAAGTAAGGTTATCCTTTCAGTAACTAATACCCCACTCATTCTCTTACCTAGAACGTTAAGCGAAGGCTTACTTGTTATTTGAGGACTGACTAGCCCGATATATAGCTCGGGTTCATTTATAAGTAGCGGTACTCTATTCGATTTTATCGTACTTCTTTTCAGGACCTCTTGAACTAAAAAGGACGACTTATTTTTCTTGGTTTCACTGACATTCTCGAAGTTCATACTTTTTACAACCTTTGAATCTGACATAATCATCGTACCACTTACCGGATGTCTCTTGTAACGATCCTCGGTCTCAACTATTCGTATACTTCCTTAATTGAAGATAATTCGGCGTATTATTCTTAATATGCTTACACTTGATGTAGTATGCTCTTACGAGTGTTTATGGGAATATTTAGTCATTTATGTCCCTTGCAGACAAAGTCATACTATTACAGATCATCCTTAGCTCCTCTGGACCTTAAACGGATCAAATCAGACCATCCAAAGCAAGTAGCATCGATACTCTACTTGTAGTATCGATACCCTAGGGTCAAGTATCAATACCCCTATGAGTGTCGGTACAAAAATGCATTCTGTTGTGAAATTGGGACCCCAATATCGATATTCTCAATCTGAGTATCAATACTGCAGGGGTAGTATAAATACTCCCCTTAGAAGTATCGATACTCACCTTGGCAGTATTGATACTTCAACCTAGAAACCCTAAATTTTACCCCAATTTAACTAGTATCGATACTATTCATCCCATTATCGACAATATCGATACTCGAACCTAAAAACTTATAGGCTCGAAAAACACTGAAAATTTATCATAAAGGCCATAGTTTGGTTCTAAATCATGCACCAATATTATGGGTAGTATTTAAGGTCTTAAGGTGTCATAAAACACATTAAACATCAAATTCTTGATTTAAGGTATAAATCAAAAGTGAAACCTTAAATGCTAAACTCCACAAATCTTAGCAATTTCTTGTGATTTATGAAAACTTAATGCTCAAAGGTTTATTAATACACCACCTTGATACTAGGATCCTGAAATGAAGTTCCTTTAGCTATCAAGCACTTTCCTTTTTGACTTTTATTTTCCACCCTTTTTCTCTAGCTAAGCATGGATACAATGATTTCTTAACTCAAGATGAAAATGAAGAAGATTAAGAATGGATTTGAAGCTTATGAATGTAAAAGAGAAACTTCAACCCTCACTTTGAGTTAAACTCTTATAATGGGGGAAGAAGATGGAGAAAGAAAGAAGAAAAGAGGAAGAGAAGATAAAATGGGTGAACCCCACCTTTAAAATAAAATAAAACCCCCCAAAAATCGGCATGTTTTCCTTCAACGATACAATTGCGCTTTTGGTCCTTGGCATTTTGTGCATTATTTAAAAATCTCCTTTTTATGGCTAATTGGGCCCTAAAACCAACCTAATTAAGCCCAACAAATTACTATATAAATTTCATGATGTCTACTTACCTCTTGGGTAAACCTGAAACTACTAGCCTAGAATTTAGGGTTACATTATATATTGTTATTCACGAGATTAATATCAAATTGTTTATATTTCATAAACGACTAAATATTCCCATAAACACTCGTAAGAGCATACTACATCAAGTGTAAGCATATTAAGCATAATACGCCGAATTATCTTCAATTAAGGAAGTATACGGATAGTTGAGACCGAGGATCGTTACAAGAGACATCCGGTAAGTGGTACGATGATTATGTCAGATTCAAAGGTTGTAAAATGTATGAACTTCGAGAATGTCAGTGAAACCAAGAAAAATAAGTCGTCATTTTTAGTTCAAGAGGTCCTGAAAAGAAGTACGATAAAATTGAATATAGTACCGCTACTTATAAATGAACCCGAGCTAGATATCGGGCTAGTCAGTCCTCAAATAACAAGTAAGCCTTCGCTTAACGTTCTAGGTAAGAGAATGAGTGGGGTATTAGTTACTGAAAGGATAACCTTACTTTAGTGAGTCCGATTAGGTTAGGGATGTAAGTTTCGATGTACATAAATTTCGGTTCTTACCCGAAGACCCTTGAGTACCCAAGGTAGGCTAGTGTGTTATCTTGAGATGCACGTAAGTTCCTCTGACCACACCACTAGACCCACCTCATGTTGTGTTAGTTATGCATGTATAGTTATGTCAGTTTAAGCTTCTGATGCATGTAAATTCCATTTCTTACCTTTAGGACTATTCCGTGTTCAAGGTAGAATGAGTTGTTACTCCGAGATGCACGTAAATTCCTCTAACCACACCACTAGACATGTCCCATGTTTGTTTGTGTCTGTCATGCATGTATAGTCTTATCAGTTCCCTGTGTCTGTTATGTTAAAGCTTCGCTTGAAGGCTATGTGAGACTGAGCCAATGTTTCAGTATGTGAGGGAATTGTATTAATGCTATGTGATACTAGGTTCTCTTTAGTGATCTACCTGATAGCTATGTGAGGATCAGCAGATCATTCAGTATGTTTGTGAGAATTACGCCGATGATTTGTGACACCAGGGTTCCCTCAGTAACTAGTGTCTGAGAACTATATGAGACTAGATACTAATCAGGTATGTATTCAGATAATGCACAATATGTTAGAGGAGATACAATTTATGTACTCATGGTCCTCATTTCGTCGAGCTTGCTGCCACTTTCGATGTATAACACCGACCGAATTAAGTTTGCCAATCATAGAAGGTGATGAGGATTCTCATGCATTTTGAACCATGGATACACACGATGGTTCATCCTTCTAACAGTACAACAAGAATAAATAGATAACCAGACAGAATGTCCCACGAACCTATCAAGTCATTCGCATACATGAGCAGAATTTAAACCGCCTTTAAACTAAGTGTACCACCCTCGTTGAGGGCGAATGTCCCATAAGTCATTACGTTTCAAGTAGGTTCTGAAGGCTTGCATATCAACACATGAACGTCATCAACCGCCAGTCTTCTCCGATTCAATCAAAATTTCGTTAAAGTCTCCGCCAAGCACCTATAGTAAGGAAGAGAGAGGTCAGAGGTTATCCAGTAACGATCAGATGGATGAATAATAAAGATGGTCACTATAACCATGAAGATCAGTAAACTGATGGTTTTCCCCTTGCGCATAAATCATAGTGTCAATATGGTTGTGGGAATAGGAGAGCAGATCCACATTTACTGAAGATGACCAATACAAAATTAAACTAGAACACCTCGTTGAGCTCAAAACCAAGATACAACTAGCCATATTTTGAAGAACTTTCAAAGATTCACAAAGAAACACGACATCAGGAACTTTACGGGCAATCAACTACTACAGAGATTGAACTACAGAGGGGCTTCCAAGTCCCCGATAGTTTCAGCTTATGATTTTCATAATGATTGGCGAGGCTGAGAGCCAGCCATCACCTTCACATTAGTACTGGAGGATGATACATTGTGTAACACCATAAACCCGAAGGGCCCTAAAGTGCCACATTGAGCTATCGAGGTAACCCTTAATTTTCAAAATATATTCATTTTCTTTTTAAACATGTTGAATGGTATCATAACTAAAAACATAGATAATTTTTATATAAACAATTATAAAATCAGAGCTCTGTGACACATAATTTAAAATTAAAATAATACAAGCTTTGAGTTTAATAAACTGAATACATAAGGAAGTTTCTATGAATACATATGTCCACTAAGCTAAGGTATAGTACTCTGAAGGAGATGCTGAAAGTCCTGCTGCGACGGTGCTCCATAAACTTCTCATGCTACTAACCTGCCAACGGAAAACATCCGAAGGAAAGCACTCTAAAGAATATTGAAATGTTCATGCGTACAAAGCCCAGCAGTATAATCAATAATCTAGAGTAGCATAATAATTTTATAAACGCAAGCATGCTGAAGATATGGTACTAAGTAGTAGGTACATTCATGATCTGGATCAAGTGCTACGTACTTAAGGCTTAGTTGTCATATCTCTAAAGTAGGGGTCTCATGCTTCTTTAAAACCTCTACTAAGGGTTTAGCCATGAGTACATCGTTAAAGGGTCTTTAACCCTAATGTCTGAATCTGATGCACATTGTATAAATATGATATTGATGCTCTTGTGCATTATCTAAATACAACACTGACTCTGCTATGCATTATATGACTGCAACACTGATACTACTATACAAAACACAAGCTCAGGTAGGAATCATGGTACGGCTGAGGGGCTGTATCTCGAAGATCACACTCCCCTCTAGCTTACCCAAGATACCCTTGGGTACTTGGATGAGATCCATAATTGCATCAGAAATGTACACCCCGCCAACTTACTCTGTCGAGTCTTGGGGCATCTGCACCCAGCTGGCAAAAGAAGTGTTGTGGGACTAATTGATATATACCTAGACATACTAACAAACAAGACAATAGCCCTACTGCTAAAGTAACTCGGGTGTTATGTTATTTCTCGAGTGTCATACAAAGGCTAGTTATATGACATCTTAGTTGTTACTGTTTCTAGCTATTACTGTTACTATTTCTGCTTCTAGCTGTTATCTCGCTCGTTCTCTCATCTAGATCGCTATGCGAGGGTTTATTAATATGTTACTACTGATAATTTGAACTGATCTGGTTATACGTTATTTAAGGTTATTTTGGTCATTTTTTAACTCTAGGGAAATCTGTACATGTTTTGAGACTTCACGACGATTTCTGTGTTTACTATTTACTGTTTACTGTTTACTAGTTAAGGTGTTGGTTGGTCTGATCTCTGACTCAGGTTTATTCTTGGGTAGCGATACTCTATTCGCTATTACTATGATTTCCCTCAATTCACCCTTGAACTAAAGGAGTAGATTTTTTTCCATCTCTCTCGGTCGTTCTTGCGGTTTACGACACTACTGTCTCATAATCTTATTGCTTAGTCATACCTCTCATGTTTGTGCAGCGATCCTCCATCTATAAATATATGTTATATAATTATTAAAGATTCTTAGACGAATTACGCCTTCTATGGTTACACTGGTTGTAACCCACTCCTACGAGTGTAACTGGGGCCCTTTGGCCATTCATGTCATTCGTAGACTAAGTTTTATCTTTACAGACCATCCCTAGCTCTTATGGACCTTAACCAGGTTGAACCTTACAAAACAAAGTGGGTAGTATCAATACTCTAGTTGTAGTATCGATACCCTAAGGTCAAGTATCGATACTAAAAATATATTTTGTTGCGAAAATGAGGCCTCAGTATCGATACTCACCCTGGCATCATCGATACTCCCCTCTAAAAACCCTAATTTTAGCCCTAATTCAACCAGTATCGATATTGTTTTTCCTTGTATCGATACTCAAAACTTGAAACTAATATTTTAGGCTCGAGAAAACACACAAAATCATCCTAAATGACTTGGGTTGGTTTCTAATATTATTTTAAAGCTTTAGTAAGTTGTTTAGGGTCTTAAAGTGTCTTAAAAACACATTATTAACGCCTAAAACGTGGTTTGATCATGAAATCAAAGGTAAACCATAAACATGCTCAAATATCCAAATCCTAAAAATTTCTTGAAATTTATGGAAACTTAATACTTCAAAGGATTAGAAATACACTACCTTGCTGATTGAATCCCGAAATAGAGCTCATTTAGCTAGAAATCTTCCTCCACCATGAATTAGATGATAAAACCCCTTTTTTCTTGCAAAATAAAACCCAAGCTTGAATCTTTACAACTATGTTGTTGAGGGCTTAATTAGGGCGAATCTTAAATATAAAAGAGGCACAATAATCTTACCTTTTCTATGGCTTGGAGTGGAATAAAAGGGAAAAGAGAAAGAGAAAAAAATAAAGAGAATGGGAAGATGAATAAATAAAAGCATCATCTTTTTTAAAATGGGTTGTTTATACTGCTGGTCTCTTTTTCATCTTCCTACTATGCAAAAATCCTGGTTTTATGGTTAATTGGGCCTAAGTCTAACCCAATTAAGTCCAACAACTTAAATTATAAATTTTACGGGATCCTCTTACCTCTCGGGTAAACCCAAAACTACCAGTCTGGAATTTGAGGTGTTACACATTGACACCCAAGGAGGATCAGGGAAGCTTAGGGGGTGAGCATGTACCCATTTGAAGTCAGAGAGAAGCTTTTACTAGAGTGGCCCCCTCTTGCACGTGGAGTAAAAACAGGCTCCAAAGGTTTATTCATTGGCACTGTTGAGATAGGTTAAAGTAGTGTATGCACATGAGCTAGAGTGTTCATGCATACCAAGCATGTAAGCTGAGAGGTGATGATGGATGTGGCTAACCATCATAGGGAAGTTGTTAGGAAATAATTTTAGGGTTGTTAAGTTGTTAGATTTTGTTATAAATGTGCTATAAATAATAAGTGTAAGTGAGAAGAAAATATGAGTTGATTCAATAAAGAATGTTTTTCTCATTCGTTTCTGTTAGTTCCTTTTGTTACTATTACTGTGTTGCTTGACATGGTATCATTCATCGGACGTTTCTGAGGTTCCTTGCCTGCTATGCCAAGCTCACGATCATGGAGGTTCCTACTGGAAAGACCTTCACAAACAAGAAAGTTAGCATCATCCTTGATGAAGCTAATTTCCTACTTTGGAAACAATAAATCTTGCTGACTGTTCGTAGTCATCGGCTGAAACGGTTACTAACTGGCGCGGCGTGTCCTCCTCCTGAAATAATCGAGGATGAGAATGGTGATTCGGTGGCAAATGAACTGCATGAGGAGTTTGTTGCACAAGATAGTGCACTAGCTTCCTGGTTACTGTCCACGATCAGCCCGCATTTGTTGTCCCAGTTTGTTGGAGCGGAGACGGCAGCGGCGGTCTGGAGCAAGGTGCTGCGATTTTTTGCAAATCGGTCTACCACGGCGGTCATCAGCCTACACTATAAACTCCAGTCACTCAAGAAAGGTAGTGATAGCATGCGCACGTACCTTACTCGAATCAAAGAGGTGTGTGATGCATTAGATTTGTGTGACAGTGCGATTCCTTAGGCCGAACAGGTTGCAAGCATTCTAAAAGGTCTTCCCCGAGAATACCAACCGTATATTACGTTCATAACCACCATGAAAGATACCTTGTCCTTTGACAAGATTTGCTCGATATTGATCGATGCAGAAACACAGCTTGCAGGTTTTGACTCTCAAGAAGAGTTTCTAACGATGAGTGCCCGCTTTGCTCAATCTGGTTCTATCTCGAAGACTGCTAATCATACGTATCATGATCGGTCTTCTAGCAGGTCTGGAACTAGTACTGAAGGTCGAACTGGCAGTCGGGGCCGTGGTCGACCACATGTTCAATGCCAGTTGTGTGGGAAAATGGCCACCTCATTGTTGATTGCTATTACAGGTTCGATCAGACATTTATTGGCTGATCGGCTAAGCGAGCTGTAAGTCGTGGTGGTTCAAGGTTTGTAAACTACACCAGCCTAGAACCGTCTCCTCTTGATGTAAGTGAATGTATATGTTGCACTAAAACTAAGGCTGAAGTACATGTATGCTACTCATCACAGCCACAAAGCCATATCACTCCTAGCACGAAGGACCACTGTGCGTTGGACTCTGGAGCTACACATCATGTAACCGCTGACTCAACCAAGGTTTTTAGCCAAAAAGAATTCTCAGGACCAGGTAAATTAGTGGTTGGTAATGGTGGTTTACTTCTAATTCAAGCCACTGGTAAATCAGTTTTGTGTTATTCTTCTCGAGCTTTACTGTTAAATGATCTTCTTCATGTACCTAAGGTAACTAAAAACCTTCTATCGATCTCGAAGCTTGCTAAAGACAAAGAGGTGTATTTCAAATTTCATGCATCATGTTGTTGTGTTCGTGATGAAGCCACTGTTGATGTACTGCTGCAGGGAAAGGATAATGATGGTCTGTACCTATTTCAAATTGATGATAGCCATAATAAGAGCACTTGTCTTGTAGCTAATAAAGTTGTTACTTCAAATCATTTGTATGATCTGTGGCATAGGCACCTTGGGCACCCTGTTCATGCCACTCTCGAGCCAATATGCAAGCTCCTTGATGTAAACATTGAACAAAAAGATAATGAAAGTTGTATTGCTTGTCACATGGGAAAAAGTCATAAACTCCCCTTCTCAGATTCAACTATTATGTATGAATCTCCCTTTCAACTTGTGTTTACTTATTTATGGGGGCCATCACCTGTTATTTCAAACGGTTTTAGGTACTATATCAGTTTTGTTGATGCCTACACTCGATAAATGTGGCTATACCAGCTTAAGGACAAGTCTCATGCTACACAGGCCTTCCTACTGTTTCAGGAGCTTGTAGCAACACAGTTTAGGTTAAAAGTCTTGGCAGTACAAAGTGACTAGGGCGGTGAATATCGTCGATTGTCTCGTATGCTTCAGAAGTTGGTATATCCCATCGTGTTACTTTCCCGCACATGTCAGAAAAGAACGGTGTCGTGGAACGTAAACACTGACATGTGATTGAGCTGGCTCTAGTGCTGCTTGTACAAGCGTCCATGCCAAGCAGCTATTGGTCATATTATGTGGTTATGGTCGTTAACTTAATCAACAAGTTGTCTTCGAAGACTCTCACTGGAAAATCTCCCTTCAAGTGTGTGTTCAACAAGAAACCTGACTATGGCTCACTTAAAGTATTTGGGTGTCAGTGATTCCCTCATCTAAGACCATTCAACAAACATAAACTCGACTTTCGTTCGCAATCATGCATGTTCTTGGGGACAAGCCCTCAACACAAAGGGTACTTATGTCTTACACTTGATAAATGGGTAGTGGTATCTCGATACGTGAAATTTGATGAGTGGTGCTTTCATTTGCTCAGGATAGCCCTGCTGAACGATCGAGAGTTCGTTTGTAGCTGAGCAGGGCCATTGACATAGTAGCTGACACTAGCAAACTATTTACTACTACTGCTTGACAGTCGGGACTCGCTGACCTGTCTGTAGAAACTTCTGAGCACAGTTCTGCACAATCGAGTGCAGCCAATGAGTCTGCTGTAGTACTTGAGGAACATGGTGCTAGTGAAGCTACCCTGGGAGTGCAGCCACCATCTGATGAAAGAACAAGGGTTGTGGTTTCTAATAGTCATCTTATGTTAACTAGGATTAAATGTGGAGTGTTTCGACCAAAAATCTACCCCACATTTTTTGATGATGTTGTTCCAGATACTGTTGAGGAAGCTTTTCAATCTGCTCCATGGTCCGATGCAGTGCATGCTGAATATTCAGCGTTGATTCAGAATGGCACATAGATCCTTGTTCCTTTACCTACTGATAGGAGTGTGGTAGGCTGTAAGTGGTTGTTTAAGATCAAATGAAATCCAGATGGGTTTGTGCATAAGTACAAGGCACGGTTGGTGGTAAAAAGGTTCACTCAAGTTCCTGGGTTTGATTTCACAAACGCGTTTAGTCCAGTTGTAAAGTTTTCTATAGTTTATGTCCTTTTATCTATGGTTGTTGCAAGAGGCTGGGCCTTGAGATAGGTGGATGTCAACAATGCATTCTTGAATGGTGACTTGAGTGAGGTGGTGTATATGCACCAACCACCTGGGTTTGAGCGCTGTGCTGAAGATGGAACTCCACTGGTGTGTAAACTACACAAGGCCCTCTATGGTCTTCGAAAATCTCCACATAACTGGAATGACAAACTTAAAGCCTGCTTTTTGGAATTAGGATTTGTAGAGTTGAAGGTAGATGTATCACTGTTTGTTCGAATCCAGGATGACTGCAGTACATATGCCTTGGTGTATGTAGATGATATCATCATCATAGGGACTTCGGTCTCAGCTATTGATCAGGTTGTTCGTTTGCTTAGTTCTTGGTTTTCGCTTAAAGATCTCGGTGAACTCTCTTACTTTCTAGGGATAGAGGTTAAGAAGATTGGTACTGGGTTGTTGTTAAGTCAGCGTGCTTACATATGTGAGCTGTTAAAGGAAACCAACATGAGTTAAGCAACACCTGTATGTACGCCCATGGTTGCTGCGAAGATTGATGGTCAGGCTAGTGATCTAATGACAAACACTCGAGAATATAGAAGTGTTGTGGGCGCTCTCTTTTATGTTTCCATACACTACCTGACATTGCGTTTGCAGTTAATAAAGCAACCCAGTTCATGCAATCTCCGCGAACGAGTCATTTTGCAGCAGTTAATTGAATTCTACGATACCTGGTAGGTTCTCTTGATCATGGGTTGATGTTCTCAAAAGGAAATGCTCGGCTGTGTGTCAAAGCATTCTCTGACGCTGACTGGGCTGGTGATGCCAGTGATCGTCGATCCATGTCTGGATATTGTGTTTTCCTTGGAGAGTGTTTGGTTGCATGGAACTCAAAGAAACAGAAAATTGTTTCTCGATCAACAATGGAGGCTGAGTATAGGAGCGTTACTAAGTCTGCTATAGAGGTGACCTGGCTTACGGCATTGTTGTGTGATCTTGGGTTGTCCCTGCAGGAGGCACCTGTTATTTGGTGCTATAACACAAGTGTTGTGGCCTTGAGCGTGAATCAGGTTTGTCATGCTCAGTCTAAACATGTTGAACTCGATGTTCACTTTATTCGTGAGAAGATTGCTACTGGCGTTCTTCGGGTTTGTTATGTTCCCTCTGAGTTTCAAATAGCAGATGGCCTAACCAAGCCTCTGACCAAGGCTGCATTTGAGCAGTTTTGTGGGAAATTGCGAGTGTTATCTTGTTAAAGAAGAGGAGAAGAAAAGAAGTGTAGAGAATGTTGAGATAGGTTAAAGCAGTGTATGCACGTGAGCTAGAGTGCTTATGCATACCATGCATGTAAGTTGAGAGGTGATGATGGATGTGGCTAGCCATCATAGGGAAGCTATTAGGAAACAGTTTTAGGGCTTTTAAGTTGTTAGAGTTTGTTATAAGTGTTCTATAAATAATAAGTGTAAGTAAGAAGAAAAGATAAGTTGATTCAATAAAGAATGCTTTTCTCATTCGTTTCTGTTAGTTCCTTTTGTTGCTATTACTGCATTGCTTGACAGGCACCAGTACTACAGAAGCATCAAGACTGGAGGATCCATCCCCATCGGACTGAGAAGTCTCATGAATCCAAATAACCGGGGAAGTTTTCATGATAGTCTGCTCTTATGCAACATGTGACAACTTGACAATACCTAGGCGAGGACGACCAGGCAGCCCCTGATCTGCTGGAGGCGGCACCTGAGCCAGTCCCCAAACTCATTCGGGTCCGCAGAAGAGGTGGTCGTTTGGGTGCATGAGCCAACAACATTTCCGATAATCCAACAACAATGACAAGATTTTGGGAGTCGCTCATACTTTATCAGGCACATACGTGGTTTTCCATTAGACCGATGACGAATAGTGATGAAGCGACAAAGAGGTTTGTAGATATCCAGAATAACCCGTAATCGCAGTTACGCTCCCATTCGACCAACGCTCAGATGTAAATCAACTGCCATAGGTATTCCAAGGCGAATACCAATCAGGGTTCCCATAGCCTCAAACATCCACCCTAAAGGAACATTGTAAACTCAAACCCATATCGGAAGGCGGGAGAAGTCAAAGTCAGAAATACTACGCTGGGGATCATATTGGACAATAGCAAATAAATCGTCATTGAATGACCAAGGTTATCGCTCCAGGTCCCAGCATATACTGTTGTGCCTCCTCCATAAGAAATGTAAGGAGAAAGTGTCACTGAGAACAAATACATCAGCTACACGAAAAGGTCCCCAAATACTTTCGAAAACCCGAAGCACCGCATCAGTGTCCATCGTTCCCGAGGAATAGAGACACCCAATCATAGTAAGTCTGGGACCATAAGCGATGAAGAAGAAATAGTCGTGGGTGTTAATACTGTCCTAACCTCATCAGAGGTGAAGTGAAGACGAGCCAACAAATTATTAACCTCCTCGGCCATGTCTATCAAAATGGAGCAAAGATGGAGAACTGTAGATATCACCAAACAAGGCCAATACTAAACTAGGTTTTGCTCAGGAATCTGGGATACACTGAGATGAACCACAAGAAAAAACATAGTTCCATTTGGAAAGAAACCACCTGTTGCATATGCCATGCTACCATCTTAATCTCGCGTGGGGAATCTCATAATTTCAACCACCTCCCACTAAGAATAACTACAGGAAATCGTCCATAATGGGAGAACCAGACACGACCCAAATCACCAAATGATCCGGGTGGTACCATATAGCCATGAAAGTACGAATCTGTCGAAACCAGACAACCAACCGTCAACAAGCAATCGGACAATCGGGAGTAATGCCAACATTGCCAGACAGAGCGAGTCGATTTACGCGAAGTGAAACCCAATGAGAAAAAACTGATGTTGCAGCCAGTGAAGAACATACCCAATGAAAAAACCGTGGTGGAAAACTTACATCAGACCACATAAGATGACACCGATAGCCGTGAAACCCAACCATAAAAGGAGGGCCGAGAAAGAACAAGGGAGAGCACTAGAGCATTCTTTTTAAAATACATATGTTTCCTATTTATTATTATTTTTAAATATTATTTATTTAAATTTAAATATAATTATCTAATGTTATAATAATGAACGGTTCTAAATTAAATGATTCTCTTTAACCATATACTATAATACATTTATTTTTATATTATTTTTTACACGTAAAGATAAAATTTATAACGCTATTTAATAAATCAAATATCGTTTAGAACAATATAATATTTACAATATTATTTTTTAAAGATGGTATTGGAAAATTTGCAACACTTATTAAAGGCAAGTTTAAGTTTTAATGTAACTCCTTAAACCCGACCTAGGAGTTACAAATGAATTAGGGTAGTCATGCTAAACACAAAAATGGTTAGTTTAATAAATCATCTTAAAACCATTTATTGATTAAAAAATCAAAAATAAACTCATGCCACAGTTAAAATGGGTTAAAGATAATATTTAATCTCATGCAACAGATAATCGAGATTGTTCCCCGGTAGCCAATCTAATTATACATCTGGATAATCTGAAAGTAGAAACATAAACAGAGTGAGCTACAAAGCTCAGTAAGCCCTCTACATACAAATGGTGTGGCCTTGGAAAATACATGATAAAGGGGATAGATAGATGCCATGGAAGAGCGTTAGTCCTAGCGCTCATGGAACTCAGTCGAATCAGACAAGCCCGTCCCTAAAGATATGAAAGTCCTATGTTACTTTTTAAAAAGAGGCCCTTAAAATATTTTATAATAAAATAAAATTATAAAATAAAACCCTAAAATATTTTTTCTCGTTAAAAATCGTGATTTTAGTGGAGTTTTTTAAACAGAAATTTTTACAACTCATTTATTATGGAGTTTTTGATGAAGAAATGATTACAACTAATTTATTGTGGGGGTATTTTTTAGAAAGAAATGTAATGATAACGAAGGAAAAAACTAAAAGTTTTTTTTAATCTTATCGTGAAAATTAAAAAAATGGATGATAGAAAATTTTTAGGAAAATTATTTTTTATTAGTATTTTTTTAAAGTGTAGGACTCCTAAAATTTTGAAATACTATAACATATTACATCCTACTCATGTAAAATTATGACAGCCATAAATAATTGGGGAATCATGGTTTGTGAGAAAATGTGAGCGGCAGAAATTAAAAACTGCTACCCGGAAGAAGTTGGAAATGAAATGGGTATTTAGAACACTTAAATGGATCTAATTATGGTAGAAATCCCTGTGCCTTAGGAAATTCACACAATGACACCTCAAATTTAAATGTTTTCAATTTACCCCACTTTAGGGTGTGACATTAAACACACATGAGCATTAAAAGGGTCAAGTAATTTAGAAACAAGTAGTTGATGAGAAGAAGAAAATATAAAGAGTCGTCAGAGGATTAAATTGAAAGAAATAAAAAAATTAGAGATCATATCATAAAAGAATCAAATTATTAAACCAAAATAATGTCATTTTAATTTATAATTTTTTGGTTATTAAACTTTATATATTCAAACTCAACTCAAATCAACTCGAAATTCGGAAAAAAAAATTGAGTACATGCTCATCCTACACTAATAGAATGTTGCTTTTCCAAAACAATTAAATGTTGTTCCACCTTGGTCCACAATTCACTAGTTTGATATATGCATTCTTAAAATCTTCAAAAAAAACATGTTCTGATTTTCTGCGTATTTTGCGATCCACTGCGGCCATCGAATAAGCATTCATCATCCTCTACAATGGCATGGTCCGAAGGAAGCCCAATCATACCAGCTACATGAGAACAATCGGTACATAAATAAAGAAAAAAAGTATATTTATATAACTGAAAATTTAATCCAATTCAGTAATACTGTTAAACCTTGCCGTTAAATTGCAGACTTGAAAATCAGTCATTCGACGATATTTGTACAAGTAATTAGTAAATATCAACAATTTAGCAATTTATACACTAGAAATTAGCAAAAACCAGCAGATCAATATCACTTGTTCACAATTAGACCTAAAGAACATCGCCAACACAGTCTACAAATTCATGCAGAGGAAGAAGAAACAGCAGCGTTGCTGTCAAAGCCAGCCCTCTCCTCCTACTGAAACTGTAATGGCAACTTTCACCTGTAATTCAAAATTAACAAGAAAATAGTGAAAAAAGATTAAAACTTTAAACACCATTTTCTTTCTTTCTTTCGAATTGCAGTACCTGAGATGTTGTAGATGGTGGTGGAAGAAAAAGCAGTGCCGGTGAATGGTTTGGCGCGTGATTCGACCGTTAAGAGAGACCGCAGTTGCGAAAAGGAGGGCAATTTGGATCTGAATTTTGGTGAAGATGAAGCTGAGGTCGAAGAAAATGAAGAAGTTAAGGTTGCTGATGAGCTCATCATCAGGCTCTGAAGGTTTTCAAAATTGGTTGTTCACAAATGCTTTTCTGGAGGCTGATTTTGTATTGAATAATAGTTGGTATTTACAAAATTTTCTGAACGGTTCAGCACATTTCTTTGGAGCAATTTAACTAAACTATCCTATTAAGAAATTGTTATCATGGACCAGAAAGCCGAACGGCTGAAAGATAATCATTTGAAGATAGATGGAGCCGAGGCCGAAACTGTTCCGTCTCCAATCACGGTTGTCATAACCAATTTTTTATAAAATAATTAAATATTAATTAAAAAACAATTATTAATTTTATTTTAAAAAATTGACGATTTGGAATTAATTTAGATTAAATTGAAAAATGAATCGCCATCAACATTTGGGTTAGGTAGGTCGAGTACCTAAAAACTTCTTTTAAAAACAATTTTTAGAAAAATCGTTTTTAAGACAAAAAGATGGTATGCGTTTACAAAGATTCGATTAAAACGGTTTCGGGAGTCAATTACGCGTGGGGCAGGATTAGCACCCCCACAACGCCCAAAATTGGTACTTTTTCGCTTACATATCATCGTAAATGGTGGAAATCATGAATCGAATATAAAGTTAAAATATGATCCGTTTATTTTATATTGATTAATTTGCTTCGAATTAATTATTTAAAGAAAATCCTTTTACACAATAAGAAATCTTAAAATTCGCAATCCTCCATCGAGAAAACTATTTCAACTATTTCTTATTCGTAAAAGAATATTTCGTCCTCATTGATTAAAACACAAATCAAATATAAATCTAATATCGACGATTTTGTAAACAACCAAATAAATTGTTGTTGCGTGTTGTGAGTACTATAAAATTATACGCAAATAATGTGCAAGTATACACAATCGCTCAAGTAATAAAGTGATGAGTGAGTATCGTCTCCACAGGGATTGGTTGAAATTACAAAAGTCTAACCAAAGCTAAGCACTACTCTATCTAAGTATATTTAGTGTTGATATGTACAATGTCACAGCAATGAAAAGTGTATGTTGGTGGATATGGATTGAAAGTCTGATGGGGTAGCAAATGGAAATGTAATGACAAGAACATACTGAAATGTCAAGAATGATTGAAATGTCAAGGTAATGAAAAATGGTAATAACAGCAAATAAATGATATGTCGATAATCCTCACACGACAAGCTTCCACTTGAATGAATGGTATGGATTATTTTAAGGATGCTAAACTTATCTCTCAGGTAGATTTAATCTATCTAAACTTCACTTGCTCGACAGGGATTGCTGAAAGTGCTCCCACTATCTTTAGTCAAAAGAACCTAACAGAATAGAATGCCACGACATCTCCTCTCAGTTTCAGCTATAGCAGCCTACACTATTGATAAAAACTACCCTTTTTACTCGTTCAAATCCTAACTTAGTCTCTCTCAAGTACTAAGGGATTAGGATATAGTATCACTAGGCCGATTCAAAGCTTATGAAAATACTATAATCTATTGCTTATGTGGATCTTGTATTCTATTTCTCTCGAATACTACAAGTATTTTTAGCTAAGTTTCTCTCGAACACCTAGCCTTCATCTAAGAAATGGACACTCTCATGCCTTTTACAAGCTTAGACGATGAAGCATACATAAGCAAAGCAAGCAAATACCAAAGATAAACATAAATCTACCATTAAAATAAAGTTAAACATCCATCAAACAACCCCAACAAATAAGGTTCGTTCATGGTGGGGTTCGAATCATCCATAGAACAAGCCATGAAATATTCGTTCCAACAACCCAATAATAAATAGAAAAATAGCAACAAATAGAAGGGAGAAGAAACCTTCAACGCACGCCACCGAAGCTCTCCTCAACCACCACTAATAGCCTTAGCTCACTAGCTCCTCTCGGACGTCTAACTCACCACTCCTTGGAGATTATCAATGGAGGAACACCACTCAAGGAAGAAGAAAGGGAAACGGTGAAAAAGATAAGAAAATATTACTGAAAATCTCCCTCCTTTTTATTTTCCTTGTGAGGTGTAATATATAATAAAAATATCTAGGGTAATGATGAGGTTGTTGCACTCAAAATATCTATCATACCCCTAGGGTCACACTTTGTCCGTGAACCTTATCCTCCAGGTGGCAGTGGTCCCCCAACAGGCGGTTAAAGCCATCATTCACATTGATAACTCCGTAAAAAGACTCAATTTCTAGTCTTTTCACTTAAGTTATTACTTGTCTAAACAAAGTATGCACATCATTTTAGCTGCATTTAGTTTCATTTAGGTTATATTTGCTTGTGGTGGATAAGTTTTCTTCGGCAAGATTTATTTGGTTTAACTGATGCTGCTGAGGAGAAAGAGTTTGTGTTAATTGTGTATGTGCAGGAAATTTACTGAGGAAGAACATTTCAGTCGCGACAACGTAATTTGTAAGGGGCCAATGGAGTAGAGAAGTTAAAGAACGTGAGAAGTAGATTTATCTCGCCACGACAAGGTTTATCTGGAAAGTCTAAAACGGATATGACAAAATCGCCTATGTCACAAGCTACATGGATGACTTCCTTCACGTGCAAGCAAGCCCTCAAGATTCTGACAGCCGCCAGCCGCCTTTCTTTTTTAGTCTGGACAAAACAACAACGGTTATTTAAGGAATCTTCACTCATGCGAAATCCTATGAGATTTTCCTCTATAAATATCCAACCGTAGCCGCCAAAGAAGAAGGGCAAGGAAGTTAGAGCTTTACTGAAAGTGTGAGCGAGCAACTACAGTGCTTCTCAACCGTTTACCAATCGACCTTCCTTGGTTTCCTCCATAGCCAGACTGTAGCAAAACATGGTCAGGTCTCGAGAGAGGCTGATCACCAAGGTAGGCGCAGTGCTGATCAGAATTGTCACGACAAAGCACCCGGTTTTGGGAGTCGTTCTTCCTTTGTTCTTAATTTCTTTATGTATTTGGGGATGTCTTAAACGATGATACTTGGATGACTTTTTGATAGCACCATGACTGACTTACTTGGTGTTAATCTTTATTTTGCCTAGACAATTAATTTATGCTTTATGAATGATGAATTATGATTTTGCTAATGTCTGTTTTGTTCATTGTTTAAATATTTTACCTTGACACTGTAAGAGCTTCGAGAGATTGAGTGGGGTCTTGGTGAAACATGTCTTGGCAATGTAAGTGTGTCGAGAGATTGCCTTTTGTCTAGATAGTGATTCTTAGATTCGAGAGAATTAAGATAGATCTACGTGAACAATGGAATGAATCCAAGATGGTGATGTTCTAACTTGTCTACCTAAGAGATAAGGAGCTGGTTTCAATCGACTAAAAGGGATGAACGCTTAAGTAGGATAAACAATGACTATAGTTTATGCTTAGAGGTGTTACTACAACAACAGTCTGACAAACCAAGGGTTGTAGTTAACACTGAGTAGTATTGCCATTGCAACCATCTAAGAATACTTAGTAATCCTATCGAGCAACTTAAGAATGTCATAATAATTCATTCTGAACTGAGAATAATTGTTTGACAACACAAAAGATTAGCATAAGTGCTCTGTGGTAGGTCTGAATATGCGAGGTTGTTTGAATTATATTTGAATCAACGTTTGTCTTTGTTTTATTTTATTTCGATAGTCTACGAATTTATTTTGTCTCGACCAAACTTTTCTGCAATCATACTTTATAGTATTTTCTTGTTTTATTAATAATAGTTTTCTAGTTTGACAAGACAATAGGAATTAGCTTGTGACAACTAGTTCTGGTTGTGGTGAAGCTTAAAAACTTTCAACCAATCCCTGAGGAGACGATAACTCACTTACCCTATATTACTTGGTTCGATTGTGTATACGTTCACATAATTACTTGCCTTAGCATATACATTTACAAGCGATAAAGTTTTTGGCGCCATTGTCGGGGATTGACAACTGACGAAATTTTTATTTTTCGCCATAACAAGTTTTCTTGTCACCTTATATCTACTTAGTCTAACGTATTTTATTATTTACTTTTGTAGGTTTTTATTATTGCATGACCCTGAGATCTGCTGGTAAACGATTGGAACCATTCGACCCTAAAGTTGAACAGTCATTTGGACAGAGGTGACGCGACCAACGAACCAGATAATATTTAAACCAACTACAATTTCAAGGCAACAACATGGGAGATCACGATGATCCCAATGATCCTGATGTAGCAATTAATCTTCAAGCTGCAAGACCAAGAGCAATACGAGACCATTTGAATCTAATTCTTGATGACCTCAATCCAGGCATCGTGGCACCTGAAATACAAGCAACTCATTTTGAACTTAATTGGTGATGTTTAATATGTTAAATTCTATCAGTCAATTTGGTGGTTCACCTAATGAGGATGTTAGACAGCATATTCGTGTTTTTCTTGAAGTATGTGATTCATTCCGAGCATGAAGATGTGCTTAAACTAAAACTTTTCCCTTATTCTCTACACGATAGAGCGAGAGCTTGGCTCAGTGGAGTTCTTTCAGGCTCAATGGAATCATGGGCATATTTATGTAAGAGTTTTATACTTCAATACAATCCGCTCAATATGAATACACAGCTTCGCAATGATATTGCAAGTTTTCGCCAAGAAGATGATGAATCAATGTACGAATATTGGGATAGGTATAAAAGTTTACTCCGCAAATATGTCAACCATGGGTTTTAGACTGGATTCAAGTAGTAATGTTTTACAACGGAGTTAATGCACCTACTCGAATGATGTTGGATGCCTCAGTAAATGTCACCTTACTCGACAAATCACCCGAGGAAGCCTTTGATATACTTGATAGGATAGCAAATAATGACTATCAATTCCCAAAAATAAAATTGGGAACCGACAGAAAAGCAACTGGAGCATATGAATTAGAGGGTAAGGATTCGGTAGCTGCTCAACTTTCTGTCATAACTAATATGTCGAAAAATTTGCAGCGTCCTATTGAGGTAAGAGAAGTCAAGGTGACCAATAATACATGAATATTTTGTCATGACAACCATCATGAGAGTGAATGTCCGGAAAACCATGAGTCCACCAATTTTGTGCGCAACTACAACAAGAGCAATAATAACCCCTATTCAAACACGTACAATCCTTATTGGAGACAACATCTAAATTTTTCATGGAGTAATCAAGGGAACAATAACAATCAAGCAGCAAGTTACAATAAGCCATAACAAAGTAACTCAGATCATCAACATTTTCAAAATTAGCATCATTAGTTGCCCTGGCAAAACACTAAAGATATAGTTTCTTCCTCTAATACTAATTCCAATACTAACTCCTTCGAAGTTTCATTGCAAGAATTAATGGCCTCAACAAAAGATTTCAAGGCTTTAACAAAGGCCTTGATGCATGAGCATTCTGCAACAATCAAAAACCAAGGAAATTTGTTACAAAGTCAAACTACACTTTTGCAAAGCCATAGTTCATCTCTAAGAGCATTGGAGAATCAAGTGGGCCAAATTGCTACAGCGTTACATTCTCACCCGCAAGGAAATCTCCCTAGTGATACTGAAATCACTAAGCATCATGGAAAGGAGAAATGCAGTGTACTTAAATTATGGAGTGGAACACAGGCCAACCAAAATGACAAGTTTGGGGGAGAACAGCTAAACAATTCTCGCCATGGCATAACAAAACCAGAGGATCGAGCTGAAAACGAGGAATAGGATGAATCACCCGAAGAGAAGGAAAAGGATTAAGGCTCAAAAAAAAATCATCCAGGTAACGATAAATTCATGGCCAAGGCCAGAGATTTCTCAGCACCATCGGCTGAAAATATGAAACCTCCACCACCGTTCCCTCAACGATTGAAAAAACATAACGATGACATCCAGTTCAAGAATTTTGTTGTTGTTCTAGACCAGTTCTATATCAACGTGCCCTTACTCAAAGCCATCGAGTAAATGCCTTCCTATGCCAAGTTTCTTAAAGACATCATTACAAAGATAAGGAAGATAGAACATGTTACCACGACAACAAAAATCTATTCTGCAGTAAGCAAACTCCCACTAAACAATAAGACCCTGGCAGTTTTATAATACCATGTTCAATTGGTAATAACTTTGTAGGACGAGCTCTTGTTGATTTGGGATTGAGTGTAAACTTGATACCAAAGTCCATATTTCTAAAACTAGAGGAATATCACGCTTGTACAACCACAGTTATCATACAGCTGGCCGATCGATCTTATGTGCGGCCCGAGGGCATAATAGAATACGTCATAGTAAAAGTGGACAAGTTCTTATTTGCATTTGATTTTCTCATCTTGGACTGCGAAGCCGATGAAAATGCACTTATCATCTTGGGACGACCTTTTTTAGCCACTGGAAGAATCCTAATAGATTGCGAAAAAGGAGAATTCACAATGCAAGTAGAAGAGGAAAGCGTCACAATCATTGCCTTCAATTCCATGAAATATGTAGAAGACTCGGAAGAATACCAATGCATTAGAAAAGTGGACTCAATAGAAGAGGAATAAAAGACAACTCTTAGACACGATGAATGTCTAAAGCTAGATGAATACAACGCTTTGTGCTATGACCCTATAACTGTAGTGCACGAATATGAAAACCTTGGCCTAGGCAAATTATTTTTAAAAGACGATTCTGAGAATTATGGCCTTGAAAACAGTAATCTGAATAAAACACACAATGGGTCCCCTGAAAATGACACCAATATAGAATATGAAGAAAAAACAAAGGAATAATCGATGCTCATTCATAATAGATCAGGTACGAAATTCGAACCCTTATTTTGATGAAGTTAATTCTCCATAATCATCTTTTCAACATGTACCCAAATTGGAACTTAAAACTTTGCCATCATATTTAAAGTATGCATACCTAGGAAGTAATGAAACATTACCAGTGATAATCTCTGCCAATCTAACCTCCCAACAGGAGAATAGCTTTTTAAATGTTTTGTCATGTCACAAAAAGGTTCTCGGATGGAAATGCCAGACTTTAAAGGAATTAGCCCTACCATATGCATGCACAAGATCAAATTAGGAGATAACCATAGTACTTCGATAGAACCCCAAAGAAGCTCAACCCGTTCATAAAGAAGGTAGTCATGAAGAAAATTATAAAATGGTTGGATGCGGGAGTGATTTACCCTATATCTGACAGTTCATGGATCAGCCCGGTGCAATGTGTGCCAAAGAAAGGTGGTGTGACCGTGGTTAAAAGTAAACATGATGAGGTCATCACTACTAGAACAGGCACGGGCTGGCGCATATGTATGGATTACAGGAAGCTTAATAAAGCACAAAGAAAGACCATTTTCCCCTACCTTTTATCGACCAAATGCTCGATAGGTTACCAGGAAAAGCAGTTTATTGCTTCCTCGATGGATACTCAGTATATAATCAAATAGTCATAGCACCGGAGGATCAAGAGAAGACTACTTTCACATGCCCATATGGTACCTACGCATTTAGACGAATGTCGTTTGGGTTGTGTGACGCTCCAGCTACCTTCCAAAGATGCATGATGGCCATCTTTTCAGATATGGTAGATGAATGCATAGAAATATTTATGGATAATTTCTCCGTCTCAGGTGATGATTTCAACCGATGTCTCGCCAATTTATCTAAAGTAATGAAACGATGTGAAGAAGCCAACCTACTACTAAATTGGGAGAAATGCCATTTTATGGTAACCGAGGGAATAGTGTTGGGTCACAAAATTTCATGTCAAGGCATTGAAGTCGATAAATCCAAGGTGGAAGTAATAACAAACCTTCCCCGACCCACCAACGTAAGAGGTGTACGCAGTTTCCTTGGATATGTAGGCTTCTACAAGCGGTTCATAAAAGATTTTTCTTAAATATCTAAACCCTTGTGTCTTTTACTTCAACAAAATCATCCATTTGAATTTACTATTGATTGTTTGAATGTCTTTACAGATTTAAAGAAAAAACTTTCAGCAACACCAATTGTTGTCCCACCTGACTGGAACGAACCTTTTGAGCTCATGTGTGATGCTAGTGATTATGCAGTCGGAGTAGTGCTAAGGTGACAAAAAAGTAAAATATTTCATGTTATCTACTATGCATGTCGTACTATTAATAATGCACTAGTAAACTATACCACCACTGAAAAAAGAACATTTAGTAGTAGTATTTGCATTCGATAAGTTTAGGCCATATCTCATAGGCACTAAGGTAATTGTGCATACAGATCATTCTACCATTAAATATTTGATCAATAAAAAAGATGTAAAGCCTAGACTAATTTGATGGATATTATTACTAGAAGAGTTCGATTTAGAGATCAAGGATAAAAAGGGCACAGAAAATCAAGTTACAGACCATTTGTCTAGACTAGATAACAAAACTATTTGTCATGACATAACAGAAGTTCAAGAGGATTTCCCTAATGAGAAAATATTGTTTGTCACAGCTGTGCTGTGGTATGCTAACATAGTTAACTTTCTTGTTAGTGGTATTGTTCCTCCTGATTAATCTAGCCAAGGCCGAAAAAAGTTACGACATGATGTGCAACACTATTACTGGGATGAACCATTTCTATTCAAGAAATGCAGAGACCAAATAATCTGAAGATGCGTTCCAAAAGAAGAGCATAAGGAAATTCGACTTCAATGTCACTCATCACCGTATGGAGGGCACTTTGGTAGAATGAGAACAGCAGCGAAAGTACTTCAATCCGAATTCTATTGGCCAACCTTGTTCAAAGATGCGCATGAATTCTATAAGTCATCTGATAGATGCCAACACATAGGAAACATATCAAAACAACATGAGATGCCATGGAAAAATATTTTGGAGGTTGAACTTTTCGACGTATGGGGAATAGACTTCATGGGATCCTATCCCGTATCCTTTGGAGATTTGTACATCATGTTGGCAGTGGAGTATGTATCCAAGTGAGTTGAAGTCATTGCGACACCTAAAAATGATTCCAAGATAGTGCTAAACGATTTTCACAAGAACATATTCACACGTTTTGGAACACCACGAGCTATCATTAATGATAAAGGCACTCATTTTGATAACAAATTAATAGCCAAGGCATTGAAACAATATGGAGTGCGACATAGGATCGCTATGGTGTATCACCCTCAAACTAATGGACAAGTCAAAGTGTCTAATCGAGAAATCAAGCAGATCTTTGAGAAAGTAGTCAACCCAAGTCAGAAAGACTGGTCGCCAAAGCTAGAAGAAGCAATATGGGCATATCACACAACATTCAAGACACCGCTAAGAATGTCCCCATTCAAACTCGTCTACGGTAAATAATGACATCTACCTGTGGAACTTGAACATAAAGCTTACTGGGCCATCAAAAAGTTAAACATGGATGCTCAGCTTGCTGGAGAAAGAAGACTCTTGAAACTGAATGAGATGGATGAATTCAGAACACACGCATTTGAAAATACCCGCCTATATAAAGAGAAAACAAAACGATGGAATGACAAAAAACATTGCCTAGGTAATTTTATTCTGGACAATAATTACTACTCTACAATTCGCATCTCAAGTTATTCTCAGGCAAGCTAAAGTCACGATGGTCAGGACTGTTCATCGTACATCAACTTCATAACAATGGAGTAATAGAAATCAAGAACAAAGACGATGATTCCATTTTCAAGGTGAATGAGCAGAGGCTAAAGGAATACAAAGGAACCCTAGTCATGTGGGACAAACCAGAATCAACGACACATGATGCCCAAGAGTTTGCCTTACTTACTTGAACAAAATTTTTTGCGTAGGCAGCGAAAAATTTGAATTCTGTACATAAATAAATTAAGTTATTTTATGAACCCATTATCCGTTTTGCTTTACTTTTTTTCCTTATTTATTATAGGCATGTAGAGTACACGTGGCAGCATGGGGAGATAGTTCATGCATAAAAAGAAGAGACCACCCATTAACCTTCTAGAAAAACTACCTTCAACTCCATCTTCTTTATCGTGCTTCACTCTCCCTCTATAGCAAGAAATTTTTTTCAACAAATTCCCATATCACCGCCGCTAAACCCACTGCACCAAACAAGTATCATGGCAAGATCGAAGAAAAACCCAACCTCAACATCAAACTTTGAGTGTTTCCAAACAGTCGAAACTGAGGCACGCTTCAAAAACCTCAAAAAACGACAAGTGTATTTGGACGTGATTCGGAAGCACAACTGGGAGAAATTTTCTCACCACCCCAAAGCCGTAGCACCAGTGATGGTCATAGAGTTCTATGCCATCTTGAAGACCCATCCAACCACACGGTGTATGTCCAAGAGAAGCTCCTTCGATTTTCCCCTTCATCACTCAATATATACTTCAAGTTAGGGAAGGTGGAGGAGTAGCATAAGAAATTTGTAGCTGAGGTAGACCAAGAAACCTATGATGGAGTACTCAAATATATTTGTTTTTGGTGGGCTAAGTTCGAAGGGAATGCGCCAACAAGGAAGAGAGTCGATCGTTGAGCCCTTAAGTCGGTTGTAAAGTTATTGAATCATTTTCTCAAGGGTAAACTTATTCCAACATCTCATAACACATTTTTGCTCATGAAAAGACTGATGCTTTTACACTCGATAATATAGGGAAGAAAAATTGATGTTGGAGAACTCATCTTCAAGCAAATCTATGAGTGCGCCAAAAGAAACTGGCGTAATCTCTTATTTCCTAACTTGATAACTGCTATGTGCTGGAAAAATAAGGTCCCCGAGGAGCCCTTTGAGGATTTCATCAAATCCAATGAGGGTATCACCAAAAAGAAAGTACCAGAACTGATGAGTTTCGATGAAACACCTCGCATGAAGGTCTGGAGAGAGAGGCAAAATATGTTGCTACAACAATAATGGCAGCAGTGGTCATGTACACGCGAGAAATGCGTGAGAAGATCAAGCGTCTCGACATCGAATGTTCCCCCAGAAGTACACACAGATGTTCCACCACTGGCCACCCATATCTCGCCTGTACCAGAAGAAGGCCATGGCGACACAGACGAGTTCCTTAGCTCCTCCTCCTCCTCAACCTCTGAAAGCACTAAAGAGATTCCAACCAACTTCTTCACCGATGAAGATTTCACTCTAACCCCGATGCAACCCGAGCATACTCCAATACAATCTCCCATCTGTCAAGCAACGCCAGTCCCTGAAATAGATCAAAGCCAAGCTCTAGTTCTTTCACAACCCACTCCTACCACAGAGTAACCAACACCAGCACGAGCCCCGAGCAGCGATATACGCATCAAACGAATGGCAGGTTGTGTCCTTCAACCATCACCTTTCGTCGATAGTAGCAGTAGATTTGGGATCAGAGAGTCCCCCTCCTCTAAACGCCACTGAATAAGGGCATCCAGTCAAGCCACACCACCACAGTA
Organism: Hibiscus syriacus; assembly: GCF_006381635.1. Lineage (NCBI taxonomy): Eukaryota > Viridiplantae > Streptophyta > Magnoliopsida > Malvales > Malvaceae > Hibiscus > Hibiscus syriacus. The sequence continues at coordinate 171,689 of NW_024061884.1, forward strand.
AGCTTGTATTTAAAATTTTTCTTTCGCATTTGCATATAGATACATGTAGTTAGTTTGCACGCATTGAGGATAATGCACCCTCAAGTTTGGGGAGGTATTATACCATACTTTATTAAAAAGCAATTGATAATATTTGGTTGAATATTTTTGTTGTCATGACATAAGCATGTTAAGTTTATTGTTTGGAATAAATTAGGGATGTCCAATGATGAATGCATAATTTGATTGCCTAGGCCATAACTATTTTTGAGACTGTCTAAAGGAGAGAACCAACCCTAGGCTTGATTCTTTGAAATTTACAAACACGATTGTAGGTTATCCCTAGTTAAGTTAATCAGTAAAATTTTTAGGAAAGAGCTCTCTGCTTGCTGAGACATCAAGAATATTTTTAAGGTTAAGGTTGAACTCCCTAGTGTTTAAAACTTGATAAAATAAAAGGGGCACTCCTCTATGCAAGGGCATAAACAGAAAAACTCCATAATAAATTAAGAGTTGCCAAGGCATATGAGTGAATGAAAGTAGTCACATGATGACTCTACCCGACTAGCTTGGGGGTGGAAGGTATGCTCCCTTTCACCTAGAGTGTGGGAAGGTAGGTGTGATGAGTTAACTCCCCAAAAAAAATTTGATAAATAACTAGGAGTATAAACTAAGCCTGATAAATAATTTGATGACTTGATAAACTAGAAGCACTTACTTTAAGTTTTCTAATTACTTTAATGTATAGGCTGATTAGAATCACAAACACACAATAGTAAGAAATCCTGACTAGGGAAGGAACTTGACTGATATAACAATCAAACATGTTGAGGCTAATTATTTTTGCTGAGGGCTGAAATCTCAAACCACATGATTTTCTTAACACTACTTTGCCATGACAATTTTAATTTTCTTCTAGCTATTGTACATTTCTTGAGGAAAAGCAATAGCTTAAGTTTGGGGTGTGATAACTCCGTAAAAAAACTCAATTTCTAGTCTTTTCACTTAAGTTATTGTACGTCTAAACAAGATATGCACAACATTTTAGTTGCATTTAGGTTATATTTTCTTGTGGTGGATAAGTTTTACTTCAGCAATATTTATTTGGTTTAACTGATACTGCTGAGGAGAAAGGGTTTGTGTGGATTGTGTATGTGCAGGAAATTACTGAGGAAGAACATTTCAGTTGCGACAACGTAATTTGTAAGGGTCCAATGGAATAGAAAAGTTAAAGAACGTGAGGAGCATATTTATCTCGCCACGGCAAGGTTTATCTGGAAAGTCTGAAGCTGATATGACGAAATCGCCTATGTCACAAGCCAGCTGGATGACTTCCTTCAGATACAAGCAAGCCCTCAAGATTCTGACAATTGCTAGTCACCTTTCTTTTTTAGTCTAGACAAAACAACAACGATTACTTAAGGAATCTCCACTCATGCGAAACCCTAGGAGATTTCCCTTATAAATATCCAACCATAGCCGCCAAAGAATAAGGGCAAGGAAGTTAGAGCTTTACTGAAAGTGTGAGCGACCAACTGTAGTGCTTCTCCACCGTTTACCAATTGAACTTCCTTGGTGTCCTCCATAGCCAAACTGTAGCAGAGCGGTGGTCAGGTCTCGAGAGAGGTTGATCACCAAGGCAAGCATGGTGCTGGTCAAAATTGTCACGACAGAGTCCCTAGTTTTGGGAGTCGTTATTCCTTTATTCTTAATATTTTTATATATTTGGGGTTGTGTTAAACGATGATACTTGGATGACTTTTTGATAGCACCATGACTGACTTACTTGGTGTTAATCTTTGTTTTTCCTAGATAATTATTTTCTGCTTTATAAATGATGAATTATGATTCTGCTCATGACTATTTTGTTCATTGTTTAAATATTTTACCTTGACACTGTAAGAGCTTCTAGAGATTGCTTGGGGTCTTGGTGAAACATGTCTTGGCAATGTAAGAGCGTCGAGATATTACCTTTTGTCTAGATAGTGATTCTTAGATTCGAGAGAATTAAGATAGATCTACGTGAACAATGGAATGGATCCGAGATGGTGATGTTCTAACTTGTTTACCTTAGAGATAAGGAGCTGGTTTCAATCGACTAAAAGGGATGAACGATTAAGTAGGATAGACAATGACTATAGTTTACGCTGAGAGGTATTACTACAAAAATAGTCTGACAAACCAAGGGTTTTAGTTAACGTTGAGTAGTATTGCCATAGCAACCATCTAAGAATACTTAGTAATCCTGTTGGACAGCTTAAGCATGTCATAATAATTCATTCTGGACTGAGAAAAATTGTTTGACAACACAAAATATTAGCATAAGTGCTCTGTGGTAGGTCTGAATATTCGAGGTTGTTTGAATTATATTTGAATCAATGTTTGTCTTTGTTTTATTTTATTTCGATAGTCTACGAATTTATTTTATCTCGAACAAACTTTTCTGAAATCATACTTTATAGTATTTTCTTGTTTTATTAATAATAGTTTTCTAGTTTTATAAGACAATAGGAATTAGTTTGTGACAGCTAGTTCTAGTTGTGGTGAAGCTTAAAAACTTTCAATCAATCCCTGAGGAGATGATAAATCACTTATCCTATATTTCTTGGTTCGATTGTGTATACTTGCACATAATTGCTTGCCTTAGCATATACATTTACAAGCGATCACATATATTGCGCCAGCTTTCCCTGTACAGAAATATCTTTTTGTCATTTTCTTCACAAGAAATGCCAAGACATTTCGATATACTTCAGCAACGTGTGATGCCATGGCATGACTTCCCAATGCGATCATTTTCTTGCTATTTCCTACACACCACAAACAATCTGCACATTTCTCTCATATAGCACCCTCAAGAGATAAAATAGCAATACCACCTCAAATGCAACTATATGCAACTACATGATCCTAAAATGAGCTTTTAAACAAACAATAACTTAAGTGAAAAAGGCCTTAAAAGTAGCTTTTTTAGGAAGTTATCACACCCCCAAACTTAAGTTATTGCTTGTCCTCAAGTGATGGATTACAATTACATAAGCAGAATGTCATGGAAATTTTCAACAATAGGATAGTAGGACAAAAATTGAATTTCAACCCTCATAAAAATTGGCTTCAACATGCTAGACATATCAAGAATTCAAGTACTTTTCCCTAGGTCAAGATCCTTTATGGTAGTGTGTGTGTGTGATTGTATCCAATCTATACTTAGCAAATTTATACGATTTCTAATCAAGTCCCCTAGTTTTTACCAAGGCATTTAATCATTCATTAAGCACGTTTTTACTCCCTTTTTACTAAACATTTTTTTAATTGCTGCTACGAAGGGAGTCAACTTATCACACCTACTCTTCTATATTCTAGGTGAAAGGGAGCATATCTTCCACCCTCGAGCTAGTTAAGTAGAGTCATCCCATGACTACTTTCATTCACTCATATGCGCGTGGCTGCCATTTATTAAAGAGAGTTTCAGGCAATGCCACAACAAAGAGGAGTGTCCCTCTACAGCTATGTCTAAGCATTTATTCACAATCTCAAATATAAGAGAGTTATTTTTTATTTATCTTTTAAGCAAAATACTAAATTTCAACGCCAAAACTAACTAGAGTTCCTTTATAAAAATTTTCTAAATTTCCTAAGTATAGAGAACATACAAATCGTGTAAAAATAATTCACAAAGCATCAGGCCCTAGAGTTAGTTCTATCATTCTCAATAGTCATTTATATTCAATTTCTACCCTAACAAGTTCATCATCATCGAGTATCCTCAAAACATTTCATCTAAATGTCCTACCATTTACTGATATCATGGCATAATGTTATGCTAATGCTATCATGCATATACTCTACTGAGAACACTACATCCCCCAAACTTAAGGGAAGCATTGTCCTCAATGCTTAAAGAACTAAAATAAATAAAAATTATATGCCATGCAATGAAATGAAAAATAAATGTAAATGAATACAAGTGGAGGAACCTCATGTTTTGCGTGGTGGTATTACCTTGGAGGTGTTAGCAGCTCCTCGTTTGGTGTATTTTACCAGTGGTATCGGGTTAGACTCTGAAGTGGTAGAGTAGTAATGTGTTATTTTAAGTCGTCCAACAGGTTTTTGGTATGTCAGCCACTATGTGGTGCAGAAGAAGGATCGGGCACAAGAATTGGACTGGGTGTTTTTTCAGCAAGAGCAACAGGTGATTCAGGGGTCTCGGAACATTGCGGGTTAGGAGTCGGTTCTTCAATTAGAGGATCGACGTCATCTTGCTCTGGCTCGGGAGATGCCTAGGCATTGAATGCCGGCAGAATTTTATCCAGAAAGCTAGAAAATTCTGTTGGACGTGGGGAAGGATTTCTTGGAACATCGTTTCCACCACAACATCTCTCTATTTGACATAACCAAAAAAAATTATGAATATCATCGTGTAAAGCGTATAAGTGAGTCTGAGTTTGTATCACAACTTCTTCGAGAGCAAGCATCCTTGCCTCGGCATTTAATTGTTCATCACCTGCAGACTTCTCATGAGCAGGGGTCTTAGATTTTGGGTTTTCAAGTCCCAATAACAATAGTAATCTAGCCCTAGTAATGCCCGAAATTCCAGATAAAATCTCATCAAAATATTCCCACTTACCTTTTCCTTTCGACACAAAGCAGTAGTCAAATTTGGAAACACTAAAGCACTCACCTTTTACCTAAATACTCATGCACTTGATGAACAATTATTTGACCCACATCAAAAGAACGGGTTTCCAAAATCTAATGTAAAAGCATTAAACGAGAAAGAGATATCGTCGTATTGTGAGATGCAGGCATGAATTTGTGCTTTAGAAAATGGTTCCACAACTTGGCACGCGGTTGTAGATGCTCACGATTGACCGAATAGCGGCTAGTTTGGCGACCATTCCATGAGGTATTCGCAAAGCACAAGTCCTCCAAGACTCCATCATATGTGGCGCTATAAGCATCATTTTCAAACTTGGTATGTTGGTCCTTAACACCCCTACAAATGAAAGTATCTATTAATCGCAGATAGTGTAAACCAAATATGCTTACCTCACACAAAAATGGAGTGTTGGTTCGGCTTGGAGATTTTGGCATAAAACTCTTTAACCAGTGAAACATTCACTAAACCCGAATGCCTTAAAAACTTTTTCCATTTGTGTGGAGCAACAATGTCTATCACGTCCGGTCCAAAACCGCCTCTTATTCATCGGTAACAATGAATCCCAACTCAAAGAAAATTTTCCTATTTTTGAAATTTTGAAACCATTTTTTGGCTTCATCATTTTCAAACTGTTGAAAAACGAGAACTTCGGCTTCGGTGGGTCTTGTACGCACCATTTTTTCCAATATTTGTGAAGTAAGAAAAATGGAAAAAGGAATAACCTTTGAGAGCTTTAAAACCTTGAAGAATTTTGGCTATGGAGAAAATGAAGAAAGAAAAAGAAAAAATGAGAGATAAAAAAGAAAAAGTTAAAAATGAAATGGGTGATAGGACGATTAAAAGAAATGAGTGGGTGGGGGTGAATGGGTATATTGGAAAATAAAAAAATAAACTGTAAAAGTAATGGTGATGGAACAAAACAATAGAGAGAAAAAGTTAAAATCAGAAATAAAATAAAAGAAAAAGGAATAAATCAAAAAAAATCTTTTCCACAATTGACTGCTTTGTCTTTTCCTCCCTTGGTAACCGCTCCTTGCACGACTACAGTATTGTGGTCCCCTACAAAAACAAATCAAAATTATCTACAAAATAAAATAAAAAATAAAAATAAAAAAAGGAAAGATTAAATTTATTATTTATGCACAGTCCTGAATTTCAATGCCATGGCATCGAAATTTGGTTCTCAGTTAGGAACTCTTCAGCATCATACAGATACAACACTAGCTTGTTGTGCGGTGGTGGAACTCCATTATATGATTTCAGATGCTGGCCATTGACTTTGAAGATTGCGCCATCCTCTATATTCTTGATGTCAACAGCTCTATGGGGATAGACAGAATGCACCTCAAATGGTCTTGACCATCGAGATTTAAGCTTCCCAGGAAAAAGTTTGAGTCTGGAGTTATAAAGCAATACTTGTTGGGCCACATGAAAATACCATGGCATCATTTTTGGTCATGCCACTTCTTGGTTTTCTCCTTGTATATCTGAGCATTCTCATATGCTTTTGCTATAAACTCTTCCATTTCATTAAGTTTCAGTAATCTCTGCTTCCCAGCTAGTTGAGCATCAAAATTCAATATCTTAATGGCCCAATATGCCTTCTGTTCAAGTTCAACCGGGAGATGACAAGCTTTCCCATACACCAGATTGAATGGTGACATTCCCAAAGGAGTTTTAAACGCTATTCTATGCATCCAAAGTGCTTCATCTAACTTGGGTGACCAATCCTTCCGCCTTGGGTTCACCACTTTCTCTAAAATCTGCTTGATCTCTCAATTGGATATCTCTGCTTGGCCATTTGTCTGTGGATGATATGTCGTGGCAATCTTATTTCAAACTCCATATATTCTTAATGCCTTGGCAATCAACTTGTTAACGAAGTGAGTTCCTTCATCACTAATGATAGCACGAGGTACTCCAAACCGAGTGAAAATATACTTGTACCAAAGCTTGAGTACGGTTCATTCCTTAATGTTGTTATTGCTTCCACCCACTTTGATACATAATCCATATCAAGTAAGATATATAGATCTCCTCCAAAAGATGGGAATGGTCCCATGAAATCGATGCCCCAAACATCAAACACTCTATTTCCAAAATATTTTGCAGTGGCATTTCGTGACGCCTGTATATGTTTCCAGTGTGTTGGCATCGATCACAGGATTTGTAAAATGCTTGAGCATCTCTAAACAGAGTTGGAAAGTAAAAGCCTGATTACAGGACCTTAGCAGAAGTCCTTGCACCACTAAAATGGCATCCACTTGGGGCTGAATGAGAATGGTAGAATATCACGTTGTTCTTCTTCAGGTACACATCGTCTAATGAGCTGATCAGCACAATGCTTAAACAAATATGGCTCATCCCAAAAATATTTCCTTGCATCGTGCTTGAACTTCTTTTTACCCTGGTTGTCTAAATCAAAAGGCAATATTCCACTAACAAGAAAATTAACAAGGTCAGTGTACCACGGGATTGTCGTGACATATAAAATTTTCTCATCAGAAAATTCCTCTTGAATATCTACAGTGTCAAGGCATTCAAAATTGTTCTCTAGCCTAGATAAGTGATTAGCAACTTGATTTTCAGTTCCTTTTCTATCTACCACCTCTAAGACGAATTCTTGTAAAAGTAAGATCCACCTAATAGGTCAAGGCTTTGCATCCTTTTTGTTCACTAAGTATTTTATAGCTGAACGATCAGTGTGAACAATAACTTTAGTGCCTATTAGGTATGGTCTAAATTTATCAAAATTAAATACCATGTCAAGTAATTCTTTATCAGTGGTGGTGTAGTTCAATTGTGCTTCATTCAAAGTGCGGCTAGAGTAATATATAACATGAAAAGGTTTACCTCAGCATTGTCCCAAAATAGCTCCTACGATATAATCGCTTGTATTACACATCAGCTCAAATGGTGATGTTTAATAGGGAGGAACTACAATAGGTGCTGAGATCAATCGTTGTTTCAGCTCAGTAAATGCGCCGAGGCATAACTCGTCAAACACAAAGGGTGGTTTTATTGAAGCAATGTGCACAAGGGCTTAGAAATCTTGGAGAAGTCTTTGATAAATCTTCTATAGAATCCAACATGTCCAAGAAAACATCTTATACCTTTGACCGAAGTTGGTGGTGGCAACTTTTCTATTACTTCATTCCTCACTTTATCTACCTCAATGCCCTTGTGAGATATTTTGTGGCCTAACACAATGCCTTCAGTCACCATGAAGTGACATTTTTCCCAATTTAAGACCAACTCAGCCTCCTCTCATCTTTTGAGAACTTTTGCCAAATTGTCGAGTCATCATTTAAAATCAACTCCAGAAACAGAAAAGTCATCCATGAAAATCTCTAAAAAATCCTCAACCATGTCTGAAAATATAGCTTGCATACAGTGCTGAAATGTTGTCGGGGCATTACAAAGTCCAAAAGGCATCCTCCTAAAGGCAAAAGTGCCATAGGGATAAGTAAATGTAGTTTTCTCCTGGTCCTCTGGTGCGCTGGCAATTTGATTATACCCTAAGTACCCATCCAAAAAGCAATAGAATGCTTTGCCAGCCAATCGATCCAATATTTTGTCGATGAAAGATAGAGGAAAATGGTCTTTCTTTGTAGCTTTGTTGAGTTTTCGATAATCCATGCATATCATTCATCCGGTAATAGTGTGAGTGGGTAATAGCTCATTATCCTCATTGGTAACCACTGTCGTGCCTCCTTTCTTTGGAACACATTGTACAGGGCTCACCCATGAGCTATTTGAGATAGGGTAAATCATTCTAGCATCAAGCCATTTCAGAATTTCTTTATTACCACCTTCTTTATAATAGGGTTGAGTCTTCTTTGTGGTTCTATTGAATTGACATGGCAATCTTCGAGCAGAATCTTATGCATGCAAATCGTGAGCCTAATTCATTTCAGGCCAGCCATAGTCCAACCAATTGCTTTCTTATGCTGCATCAAAACACTTAACAAACTTTGCTCTTGGTTAACAGTAAGGTTAGGGGAAATAATCACTGGTAGAGTTTCATCGCTACCCAAGTAAACATATTTAAGATGCATTGGCAAAGTCTTAAGCTCTAAAATAGGTGCATGCAATAATGAAGGCTTATGAGGATTAAATTCATCAAAATTCAGAGATTCAAAATGCATACCTGATCTAGCTTTTAGTAAGCTAAATTGGTCCTCCAAAATTGGGAAGTTTTCTTACTCCACTAAGCTTTCATCATCCACCCAATTGTCTTTTTCTGCTAGCTGAATGAAATTGTTCTGGCAAAACTGCTCAGTTTCTTCTTCAATGAATGAGTTTAATTCAAAAATGTCTCGGCATTCTTCAGTGTCATCGACATACTTGAGAGTTCAAAACACATTGACAGTCACACATTGATTAGCCACTCTCATGGTGAGTTCACCTTTTTCACAGTCTATCAAAATACGACCAGTGGCTAGGAAAGGTCTTCCCAGAATAATAGGTTCCTTGGCACCAACTTCACAGTCCAGAATTAAGAAGTTTTCTGGAAACACAAACTTATCCACCCTTACTATGACATCCTCGACTCTCCCTTCAATTTTAACATGAGATCTGTCAACAAGTTGTAAAATAACCGATGTGGGTCTTGCATCTCCTATGCCAAGCTTTAAAAATATAGATTTTGACATTAAGTTTAAACTTGAACCAAGATCACATAGTTCCTTTCCAGCGAAATTATGTCCAATAGAACAAAGAAAAATGAAGTTGTCCATATCGTTTTGCTTTGGTGGTAACTTATTCAATGAAGAACAAAATTTTGTTGTCGTGGCAACTGTCTCGTAAATATCTACTTTCCTCTTCTTGGTACAGATTTCCTTTAGAAATTTGGCATACGTCAGCATATGTTCAATAGCTTCCAACAGAGATACGTTGATATGGAGCTGATCAAGAATATCATGAACTTCTTGAACTGAACTTCATCATTATGTTTCTTCAATCTTTACGGGAAAGGTGGTGGGGGTCTAGCTTTCTTAACTGCAGGAATAAGATTTGTTTTTGCCTTGGCATCAGAATCTAGTGCCTTAGTAGAATCATTAGTAGAACCCTCATCCTTGTCCTTCTCAGAAATGATATCATCATGTAATTCAGTTTCACCATTGTCAATAGTGGGAGTAGAGTCATCATGTTGCGCCCCACTAACCTTAACTTGTTGATTAATTTATGTTCCACTCCTAAGAGTTAACACGTTGCAATGCTCTTTTCCATGCACTTTAGTGACTTCATTGTCACTTGACAAACGTCCTTGTTGTCACTCTTGCAATGTCGTAGCAATCTAACCAACTTGACCTTCCAAAGCTCTCAGAGACGAGCTATGGCTTTAAAGTAAGACGTCTTGACTATGAAGTAAAGCTTATTGTGATTCTGCTGCCGAGTGGACTGATTAGCATTGTGGGCTCCTTGATTTCCCCATGAAAAATTGGGATGGTGACACCATCCAGCATTATAAGTATTAGAGTAAGGATTGTTATTGCCTCAATTGTAATTGCCTACAAAGTTGATGGACTCATGGTTGGTTGGGAATTCACTCTTGTGATGATTGCCTTGGTATAACAGACATGCCAAGCTAGTTGCTTTCACTTCCTTCACATTAGTGGAACGTTGTAAAATTTTCAGCATATTAGTGATAACTGAGAGTTAAGCGGACACTGAATCCTAGGTATCTAACTCAAATGCTCCAGGTGTTTTCCTCCCACTCCCATGCCTTGATGAAGGAAATTGATAATCATTATTAGAAATTCTGTCCAAGATAGCAAATGCCTCAGTAGGTGATTTATCCAGTAATGTCCCATTTTCCAAGGCATCCAACATCATCCTCTTGGGTGCATTGACTGCATTATAGAACATAACTACTTGAGTCCAATCGTGAAAACCATGATTTAAACACTTTCGAATCAAACTCTTGTAATGGTCCCAACACGCATACATGGATTTGTCGTCTCCCTGGCGAAAGGATGTTATGTCATTCCTTAGCTGAGTATTCATATTCAGTGGGTTATACCGCAATAAGAAACTCTTACGAAGATCGGCCCATGATTCCATCGAACCAGATGGAACACCACTCAACCAAGCCCTTTTTCAGTCACGTAATGAATACGGGAACAACTTTAGTTTTAGAACATCCTCATGCACTCCTTCTAGGGGGAAAGAAACACAAACTTCCAGAAAATTTTGAATATGTTTCCTTGCATCTTCAGTTAGCTAACCCCAAACTACTCAATAGAATTCAACATGTTAAACATGACTGGTTTAAGTTCAAAAAGTGAATCTTGAATTTCGGGTGCCACAATTCCAGGATTCAAGTCATCCAACATCGGATTTAAATGATCACAAATAACACGAGGCCTATTAGTAGGTTCAACATTTTCTAATACCTCGGCATTTCTAATTCTGTCATCCTGACCGATACCATGGTTTCCAATTTGATACATATTTCCTTGAGCATGTCTCATTTGTCTAAAGAGTCTTTCAATCTCAGGTTCTATCAGTTCCAATGGCTCTTCAGAATGTCTTCTAGGTATACACTAAATAAACCTAAAAATAATAAAACAAAAATATCAAGTAAACTATACACAAATAAAAATGCAAAAATAAAATGCTATGGCAAAACTAATTAACTTCAAGATGCCAATACTCGGCAACAGCGCCAAAAACTTGTTGCGTTTTGTGAGTACTATAAAATTATACACAAATAATGTGCAAGTATACACAATCTCTCAAGTAATAAAGTGATGAGTGAGTATTGTCTCTATAGGGATTGGTTGAAAACACAAAAGTCTAACCAAAGCTAAGCACTACTTTATCAAAGTACAGTTAGTGTTGATATGTACAATGTCACGGAAATGGAAAGTGTATGTTGGTGGATATGGATTAAAACTCTAATGGGGTAACAAATGGAAATATAATGGCAAAAACAGATTGAAATGTCAATAATGATTGAAATGTCAAGGTAATGAAAAATGGTAATAACAGCAAATAAATGATAAGTCGATAATCCTCACACGGCAAGCTTCTACTGGAATGAATGATAGGGATTGATTCAAGGAATGCTAAACTTATCTCTCAAGAAGATTTAATATATCTAAACTTCACTTGCTCGACAGGGTTTACTGAAAGTGCTCCCACTATCTCTATTTAAAGGAACCTAACAGAATAGAATGCCACGATATCTCTTTTCAGTCTCAACTATGGCAGCCTACACTATTGATAAAAACTACCCTTTTTAGTCATTGAAATCCTATCTTAGTCTCTCACAAGTACTAATGGATTAGGATATAATATCACTAGGCCAATTCAAAGCTTATGAAAATACTATAGCCCATTGCTTATATGGATCTTGTCTTGTGTTTCTCTCAAATACTACAAGTATTTTTAGCTAAGTTTCTCTCGAACACCTGCCTTCATCTAAGAAATGAACACTCTCATGCCTCTTACAAGCTTAGATGATGAAACATAAATAGCAAAGCAAGCAAATACCAAAGATAAACATAAATCTACCATTAAAATAAAGTTAAACATCCATCAAACAATCCCACCAAATAAGGTTAGTTCATGGTGGGGTTTGAATCATCCATGGAACAAGCCATGAAATATTCATTACAACAACCCAATAATAAATAGAAAAATAACAGCAAAGGGAAGGGAGAAGAAGCCTTTGACGCGCGCCAACGGAGCTTTTCTCAACCATTACGAATAGCCTTAGCTTACTAGCTCCTCTCGGAAGTCTAGCTCGCTACTCCTTGGAACTTATCAATGGAGGAACACCACTCAAGGAAGATGAAAGGGAAACGGTGAAAAAGATAAGAAAATATTGCTGAAAATCTCTCCTCTTTCTCTCCCTTGTGAAGTGTAATATATAATAAAAATATCTAAGGGAAATAATGACGTTGTTGCACTCAAAAAGTCCATCATACCCCTAGGGTCACTCCTTGTGTGTGAACCTTATCCTCCAGGTGGCAGTGGTCCCCTAGCAAGTGGTTACAGCCATCATTCACGTGTTGTGCCAGTTGTCCTTGTACAGAAATATCTTTTTATCCTTTTTTGTGCCAGAAATGCCAAGGCATTTAGATATGCTTCAGCAACGAGTGATGCAACGGCATTTCTTCCCAATGTGACCTTTTGCTTGCTATTTCCTACACACCAGAAACACTATGCACCTTTATCTCATACAGAACCCTTAAGAGATAAAATGGCAATACCACCACAAATGAAGTTATATGCAACTACATGATCCTAAAATGACTAAAATAAGATTTTAAACAAACAATAACTTAAATGAAAAATGCCTTAAAAGTAGCCTTTTTAGGAAGTTATCAATTGCTACATAAAAAACGCATTGAATCATTAAATATTTAATTAATAAAATCAACTATATTTATTTCAAGTCTTATTTCGTTCGAACGTCATATCGGATTGTATCACTTTGATCAAGTGATATTTTCCACGCTCATTCTATAAAACGAGTTCTTGAAAGATTCGAATAATATTAATATTTAAGGAAATATAATAGAAACAAATACGATGGAAATGTAAAATAAAATATTTAAAACATAAAATAACAAAATTTATTTAATGTTATACCTAAAAATATACAATATGTTAAATATGTACATTCATAAGGGATTAAAACATAACAATGAAAATTTTAAGAGACTAAAATATGATTAACAGAAACTTGAAGGACCAAAAAAGAAAAAATAGAAATTTAAAGGTTCAAACTCAAAAAAAATTAAAGGGTCTAATTAACCATTATAAACAAATCAGAGTGCTAATCTACATTTTAAACAAATACAGGCACTAGAAATGAAAATAACCCAAAAATGATATTTAGGACTAAAATGTAGAAAATCAGAAACAGGAAGACTGAATCATAATTAAACCAAATGGACTAAAATGATAGATTTACAAATATCAAGGCAAAATTCAAATATCAAAGAAAATACACAATACACTAAAACAGTGATTAAAATGATAATTACAAAATATTATGGTCAAAGTTAAACATTGACAATAATTACAAAATAAGTAAAAACATGACTAAAATAAAGTATTAAAACATAAGTGCTCGAAATAAAATAAAATAGAACTTCATTAAGTGTCTTCAATAGGATATTACAAAGCATGGGGGACTTTCCCCCTAATGCGAAAACATGAAACCCCTTTGGCCTAAACGACAACATTTTTCGTTTGGTATTTAAATAATACCCAAGGCCAAAAGTGGCCAAACCCTTTCATTTTCTTACCTTCATAACGAGAGAATATTGCCCCTTTGGCCTAAATGGCAACGTTTTTCGTTTGGTATTTAAATAATACCCAAGGCCAAAAATGTTTAATCAAAGATTTTGAGAAAATATTTCCCCTTTCTAGGTTTCACAATCATAAAACAAGAGTTCATTGGATATCAATTAATGATATCTTTGAGGTATGGTTAATAAGGAGGGATACAATGTCTCAGGTTGTTATTTTTGGTAAAAGGTTTGGCATTCTCATTTATTTTATGTTCACTGATATGATAGAGTATCTTCTAAGCTCATCTACTGGAAGTGTTCTCCAACTCACAGCTCTCATGATCACACTTGCGTTGTGTGATGCCTTATCATGGGATTTGTGCGATCGCCTCCTATGCAATAGTTATACAGTCTTCATATTCGAACCATCTTTTCAAGTTTTCAACTTGAATCTTCCTTTGGTTTCAAGACGTTATTAAGAATTTACATCTTGATCCCCCCTTTGTTATTTTTCTCTATCATGCATTAAAGATTTTAGAAAACCTTTTTGTAAATAAAAGATTAATCCTGATGGGCGGATAAAATCTGAAGATAGTCTCTTCTGTTTAGAAATTCATCTATGATTAGAAGGGACTTTTAAGGCACGTAATATAGGTTGTGGTTCATGGTTATAAAAGAAAGGGATGAATAGGCCTAAATAAGCGTTTGAGGGTAATTAAACGAAGGATCAATTCATTCTGATGCATTCAATCTTGTCTTGCTCAATTTGGATATGTGTGAGTCTTTCATTTTCTCTTGATGTTCTATGATCTTCCGGTGAACTGATTCTTAAATGATTATGCTTGATCAATCTCATGGTTTAAAGCTCGATGCGTCATTTGAGTCGAGGGAATCTTTGCATGTTCTTCTTGTCTTTTTCTTTCTTTGTTCTCTTTGTTTTTCTTTCTTTGCACATTGTTTTTTTCTTTCTTTGCACATTGTTTTTTTCTTGCTTTTTTTCTCTTTGTTTTGATTGGATCTTCGCACTTGACATTTGGTTCACCTTTCGGTATCTCATCTGAATCAATGTCTTTACTCATGCGAGCAGATTTCCTCCACCTTACCCCCCAATGTGGAGGTGATCCTTGGTTAGGGTTGAATCAGAAGAAACTATAATTTAGGCTCAAATGGGGACACAAGGGATATACTTGCTTCTTTTGTGAAGGGATAATGAAAAAAATTCGTTCATCATTTCATACACAGAAGTCTTTGTAGAATAGGTACCCAGGGGGATAGATTTTCAAGATTAATTTTTATTCACTTGAAAACAAATGTAATTAATGTATGATAGAATTATTTTGAATCAACTCTCTTTTTGTTGCTTCTTACTTCCAGCATGTCTCAAATGTACAAGCTCAACTTCAGAAAATTGATGCGAGGTACCCCACATTGTTTCTTCTAGTATGAAGGTTTACGTTCAAGTGAACATCTTATACTCAATGTCTTCAGGTTTTATTGGTAGAAAAATGTTGATTTTACGTCTAAGAAGAAGATGGTGACTTTATTGGCTCAAAGAAATGTAAGTGTGTGACTTTTGGGTCTCAAAAAAGATAAAGGCAATGTTTCAAGGTCTCAAAGAGAGGGAGTGTCAAAATTTGGTCTTTTGGTTATGACCGTGAATTATTTCTGGTATTTTGGGGTTTTAGACAGGATAAGAAAGGTCTAATCATTCCATATGTCAAAACTCCATAATTCTTGAAGAATTAAGAGAATACGTAATTCATTTGATATTCGAAGAACTAAATATTAAAACTCATTCAATTATTCAACCTTAGAAGGTAGCATAAATTCAATCATTAAAATATTAAGAAAATATGAAAGACAGAACAAAAACATGTTCAAACAAAGCAATGCTCTCAATGAAAATGGTAGATGCAATGCCCCTATCCTTGTTCGATTGTCCATGCCCCTAAATCCATTAGGTTCTGGATCTTGCACTTCAGTGCCTTACAGTTTTTTTAGCGGAATGTCTGGAGCTTCTTATGTGGTAATTATACACGGCTTCAACATCATAAACCTCAGGATATGTGGACTCTTTTCTCAGATTATTCTGGCAGGGTTAGTCCTACAACTAGCTAAACAGGCTCCCACCGTACTGATTTCAACTTCTTCCTTTAATTATTCAAATCTTGTTTCTATTCTCAATGTGTTGTCATGTTATTAAGACCACTTTATTGAATCCTCCACAGATTAACTCCATGTTTTTATGAACGATGCATGTGAAAATGCTTAAAAATGAAATGCATATGCTAAATGCAAAGATGCAAAAACAAATGCAAAAATCTTGATCCCAACGATGAATATCGTAGAACAATTTTCACAAAAGATAAAAGCCTCCACATTACAAGACAATCCATTTTACATATATTCCTTCACTTAGACGTTGAGTCTGAAGTGGATCGCCGCTTCGTCTCAGATCTTCGTCCTAAAAAATGATGCCCCTCAAGTGTTTTCTAACCTAACTCCGTTAATGCCCTGGCGGTGCAGAAGTCAGTTCGCCTGTAACATCCTCCATATCAAATTAGTGACTAAAATGAAATATTTCAGAATGTATTGGTCAAAGTAAATAAATTGAAAAGTATGGAAATTTATATGAAAAATGTTGTGTAGGATTTAATTATAAAGAGGGAAGAATTGAAGGACAAAATGGTCATTTAGTAGGAAAGATAATTTAATTGAGAGAGGATATATATATATATGGTTCCACGTACAGGGGGAATAAAAATATCAAGGTCTCCAGAGTTTTCTTCTTCTTCCTTCTTCCAGCCGTGGACTCCAACTTGTTAAGGTGAGATTTCTTATTAGTTGGTTTTAGTTGAAATTAAGTTTGGGTTTTAATCATTAGATGATACTTAAGCTTAAGGAAATATTAAGTTATATTAAAACTACAAGATGAAAAAGATAATATTGATTCAAGATTGGGAGTTTTTAAGTGAAATCTTGAAGAAGAATTGATAAGTTAAATTTGACTTGTCATCCGTTGAATTAAGAAATAGGAAGTGATAGAATCTAATTTAGAACATGTTGACAAAATGATAAGATTCTTCGTTTCCAAATTTAAGAGGGAATATGGGATATTAAGTTGAGTTTAAGTGATATAAGTTGGTTAGGCTGAGTGTAGTTAAGTTTGAAGGGCTAAAATGAGGTTATATAAGAAGAATTAAGTTGTTTTGGAGTAATTTTCGTGTATAAAATGTGATTTTTGGGTTAGGGGTATCAGTAACCATTCAACAGGTACCAATACCCTCTTAAACGGAAAGAATCACAGAATGTAATGAGGGTACTGATACCCCCAGTAAGGTACTGATACACTCTTGAATGAAAAACTAACAAAATACAATGAGGGTATTGATACCCTAAGAAGGGTATCGATACCCCCTAAAGGAAAAAGGTGAATAATGATTTATTAAGTTCGTTTAATTTGTTAGTATCGAATTACAAGGTATATGTATCTAATAATTTCCTTAAAATGTATTATTATGTAGATATAGAACGTAATTCCATTCCGGAATAATCAAAAAATTAGGATCAAATCAAAGCAAGTAAGGCTAAGGTGAGTGCATGTTAGTTATTACATGATGTTTCATGGAAATAAGACTTGCGATAAGTCTATTTCCTAGAATAGGATGTATGAACTCATAATAGGAGCATATGTTTGACATGATGTATGTATGTTAATGGTTATTGATATGTTATATGATATACATGAGTACAAGTTAGTATAATAGTAAATGAGTATAAATGGTTTCATAAGAATATATGAAAGTGTTATATGAGTTATATGTTATTATATGTGTGATATGTTTTGTATGAATATATATATATATATATAATAGTGTGATAGAGTATAGGAACTGGTATAAATGATATACATATATATATATATGTGTGTGTGTTTACATAAGCCATATATTATTGACCTAATGAATGGTATGTTATGTGATGTATAGGAGAACATATGTGAACAAGTTATGTCATGATTGATTACATAAACATAGGTGGAATAATATAAACTATGAGGCATGATATATGTGATTACATGTATATGTGTTGTATGTTATATGATAAAAAAAAGATGTTTACACATACATGGGGTATGTGATAGAATAGAATGAACATGTGATTATAAGAGAATGCCCATGTTATATGGTACGAGAGCTATAGGTATAGTTGTCATGCCAAGAGTCAAGGGTTACCTATGTCTTTCGAGACATAAGGACAGGATTATATAAGTCCTTCGGGACATATGGACAGTTTACCTAGGTTCTTCGGGACCTATGGACAGTTGTCGAGGTTCTTTATGACATCTGGATAGATCCTTCGAGACATTTATACGAGCTGTGGTGACAGCATATGGATTCACAACCTCATAGTACTCATATACCTTGAGTTCTCAATAATGTACATAGGATTATGAAATATATGAAAAGAGTTTGTATGATGGTATGTTATCATGTTACCATTGCTAGTATTGAATCATGTATGCATATGAACTAATAAAAAGGTAATGATCAATATATGTTAAGAATATACATATGTTATGAAGGTATAAGAATATGTGGTTGATAGGTGAGGAGATTAATAATGATCTATGCATATGTATTTATCTCTTGATACGTAATTTGAGATGATTTTATCTTATGTGATGAAATGGAGTGAGTGTGGATAACATGTTAGAATATAGTATGTATACATTGTTACATGTTATAATTGTATTATATATTTTATAATACCTCATTAAGTCTATGACTTAGCGTGTAAGCGTTTTTTACACGTAGGTTCCAAAGAGCAAGAGGATCAAGGATAGGAATTTGCAGAGCAACATATCTTCACTAGATCAGAAGTAAATTCATAGTATGTATTTTGGTAGAGTTAATAGTTTTGGCATGTACAAAAGTATAATTTACGTCTGCTCTGATCAATTTTGTAATGTGTTAAACTCACTTATATAAATATGGCTTTTGTGTAAATAGAAATTTAAATTTTCTATGGGTTTTTTATAAATGTGCATGCTTCGAAAAGTCAATGTGACACATCGGACTCGTATCCGGGTCGGGTACAGGTTGGGGTGTTACATTTAATGGTATCAGAGCTACGGTTTAGCCGATTCTAGGCTTAAACCTGAGTCTAGAGTGTCTGTAGATGTGTACATGCCAACATAGTAGTGATAACTTCTGATCTGACATGATTAATAAGTCTGTTGTTATGCTAATAGAGTTATTTGATAATATCTTAATAGATGTCCAGACAAGATAACTCCCGAAGTGAAGCGAGAGATAATAGATTAGCTGAGAGTAGTAATTTACCTGCCCTGGCCAGGCAAGGTGAAGAACTGGCACCCTCTGGAGTGCCTGTAGATAATCAAGATATATTCTTTCGGACGTTAGACACGGTATTGGCGTGTTTCCAACCTTCTGTCTCCTCAACTCAAAAGATGAATGTTGCAAAGGAATTAAAAGGATTAGGAGATCCTGAATTCAAAGGAGAAGCCGAGGAAGGTCCAGTTGTTGCAGACCTTTGGCTCAACGATGTAAAGATAATGTTAGAGGGACTCCATTGTTCTGATATGGAAAAGTTAGACGGAATAGTCTCCTTGTTGCGTGGGCAAGCGAGAATTTGGTGGACGAATGTCGCATTAAGCATAACTAGTGATCGGATGACATGGTTTTTGTTTCTTGAAGAGTTTAAACATAAGTACGTAGGAGATCAGTTCATCAAACAAATGAAGCAAGAATTCCTGAATCTGAAGCAAATGAATCGCACAGTGTATGAGTATGAGTATGAGTTCAACAAATTAAGTCGCTTTGCAGCAGAATTTATGCCTACAGAAAAATATGCATGTGAGTGGTTTATTGAGGGCTTGCGCCAAAGTTTAAAGAAATGTTAATTGTATTAAACATGTCCTTATTTCAAGAGGTAATAAACCATCCTAAAGCTCTAAAGAGAGCTCAAAATGAACGATTTGGGGAGCAAAGAGCCCAATTGTCTAAAAGAATTGGGATTTCATCAAGTTCTACACCACCCAAGAGAGGCAGAGATTCTTAATTTCGATCTCAAGTAAGGTCTGAATCGATGGCATTCTCCGCTAGGGAATCAAATCAGATGAGAGTGAGACAGACTCAATCGGTAAGGACTGGTGATGAAAGAGCACAACAGAGACAATGTCAGACTTATGGAAGATATCATGGTGGGACATGTAGAGTTAAATCCAGAGCCTGTTTTCGATGTAGGGAAACAGGAAATTTCATGAAAGAGTGTCCATTGGGAATATGAGAGTCTGTACAGTCATAACGATCTATTTCAATGTCACAGAGGGGAAGAGGTAGAAGTCAACCAGAATCTTCTACTCAATAGGAAATACGCTCCACTGCTAGAATATATAACCTCCAAACCAATACAGACTGTGATGATTTAGAGATGATAACATGTATCTTTCTATTGTATGGTAAATATGTTATGATATTGGTTGATATGGGCTTGTATATGCATATACGAGTATTAAATTGGTGAGAGAATTGAAAATTTTGTTAGAAGTTATTTGTAGTAATATTGTAGATATAAATCCGTTAGGGCATAGTGTTCTAGTAAATAAGATATGTTAAGGGTGTTCTATTTGGATTCAGGGAATTGAATTCCCTGCTAATCTGATGGACTTACTCTTTGAGGGATTTGAAGTAATCGTGGAATGATATTAGTTATATATAGCTCGTATGCAAATGTTGATTGTAGAGTGGAAAGGGTAAAGTTAATTAGTTCAGACAGATTAGAAATTATAGTGTTTAAAGATTTTATTATTTTTTTTAGTGATGAGGATATGGTTTTGGAAGAGTTTAAGAATGTGTATATTAGTGAGTAGTTTAAAATATAAAGTAGATGGAAAGTTTGAATATGAATCAAGGAAATTGAATTAAGGATGACTAAAAATGATGGTTTAACAAGTTAAGGAAATAAAGGATGATTTATTTGATTAGAAAGGATATATATATATATGGATGATTTGATGAAGGTTTATATTTTGCTTTAGAGAATTGGGTTGAATAACAAAGTAATGAGATAGAGAATGTATTAAAGTTAAAGGATTTGTATGTTTGCCGAAAGTTAAAGGATTTGTATGTTCGACGTAAGTTAAAGATTTACCGAAAAGTTTAGGATGAAAAAGGGATAAATATGTTTTGATTGAATAAGGATTATGGAAGCATAAGGAAAAAGATATGATCTATGAGACAAGAAGATAGTGATTTATGAAGAATTAAATAGATAGAGAAATTAATTGGAAAAGGGTGTAAAGTTTGAATTATAGGTTTGATAAGAAAGTAAGGAAATGGTAGAAAGTATTGTGGAAAGATTGTTTGATTTGGAAAAGAATATGTTTTCATCAACTATGATGAAGAGTAAAGGTTATAGTCACAAAGATAAGGATTTAGTTATATATATAAAGGAAGTTAAAAATGTAATTGAGGAAATGTTTTCACTCGGTTCAGGTAGTGAAGGACACGTCTGTTATGTTATATGATATGGATGTATAAGGGAAAAAGGTAATGGAAGTCAGGTTATGATAACTCGAGAGATTAACTAAAGAGGTAGTATATGAATATGAATAAGAGATGTGTAGATAGTAGTTTAATCTATTAGTACAGTGAAAATTTGGGGACGAATTTTTCTTAAAGGAGGGGAAATTTGTACCACCCTCCATATCAAGTTAGTGACTAAATTGAAATATTTCAGAATGTATTGGTCGAAGTAGATAAATTGAAAAGTTTGGAAATTTATATGAAAAAATGTTGTGTATGATTTAATTATAAAGAGAGAAGAATTGAAGGATAAAATGGTTATTTAGTAGGAAAGATAATTTAATTGAGAGAGGATATATATATATATGGTTCCACGTGGAGGATGAAGAAAAATATCAAAGTCTTCAGAGTTTTCTTCTTCTTCCTTCTTCCAGCCGTGAACTTCAACTTGTTAAGGTGAGATTTCTTATTAGTTGGTTTTAGTTGAAATTAAGTTTGGGTTTTGATCATTAGATGATACTTAAGCTTAAGGAAAGCTTAAGTTATATTAAAACTACAAGATGAAAATTAATAATATGGATTCAAGATTGGGAGTTTTTAAGTGAAATCTTGAAGAAGAATTGATAAGTAAATTTGAAGTTAAATTTGACTTGTCATCCGTTGAATTAAGAAATAGGAAGTGATAGAATCTAATTTAGAACATGTTGAGAAAATGATAAGATTATTGGTTTCCAAATTTAAGAGAGAATATGGGATATTAAGTTGAGTTCAAGTGATATAAGTTGGTTAGGCTGAGTGTAGTTAAGTTTGAAGGGCTAAAATGAGGTTATATAAGAAGAATTAAGTTGTTTTAGAGTAATTTTCATGTATAAAAATGTGATTTCTGGGTTAGGGATATCGGTACACATTCAACAGGTACTGATACCCTCTCAAAAGAAAGAATCACATAATGTAATGAGGGTACTGATACCCCCTAGTAAGGTATAGATACCCTTTTGAATGAAAAAACTAACAGAATGCAATGAGGGTACCGATACCCTAAGAAGGGTATCGATACCCCCTAAAGGAAAAAGGTGAATAATGATTTATTAAGTTCATTTAATTTGTTAGTATCGAATTACAAGGTATATGTATCAAATTACAAGGTATAGGTATCAAATAATTGCCTTAAAATGTATTATTATGTAGATATAGAACGTAATTCCATTCTGGAACAATCGAAGAATTAGGATCAAATCAAAGAAATCAAGATTAAGGTGAGTGCATGTTAGTTATTACATGATGTTTCATGGAAATAAGACTTGCGATAAGTCTATTTCCTAGAATAAGATGTATGAACTCATAATAGGAGCATATTTTTGACATGATGTATGTATGTTAACGGTTATTGCATATGTTATATGATATATATGAGTACAAGTTTGTATAATAGTAAATGAGTATAAATGGTTTCATAAGAAAGTGAAATAAACTATAAGAATATATGAAAGTGTTATATGAGTTATATGTTATTGTATGGGTGATATGTTTTGTATGCATATATATATATATATATATATATATATATATATATATATATATATATATATACTAGTGTGATAGAGTATAAGAACTGGTATAAACGATATATATATGTGTGTGTGTGTGTGTGTGTGTGTGTGTTTACATAAGTCATATGTTATTGACATAATGAATGGTATGTTATGTGATGTATAGGAGAACATATGTGAACAAGATGTCATGATTGGTTACATGAACATAGGTGGAATAATATAAACTATGAGACATGATATACACGATTACATGTATATGTGTTGTATGTTATATGATAAAAGAAAGATGTTTGCACATACATGGGGTATGTGATATAAGAGAATGAACATGTGATTATAAGAGAATGCCCATGTTATATGGTATGAGAGCTATAGGAATAGTTGACATGCCAAGAGTCGAGGGTTACCTATGTCTTTCGAGCCATATGGACAGGATTACCTATGTCCTTCGGGACATATGGACAGTTTACCTAGGTTCTTCGGGACCTATGGACAGTTGTCGAGGTTCTTTATGACCTCTGGATAGGTCTTTCAAGACATTTATACGAGCTATGGTGACAACATATGGGTGCACAACCTTATAGTACTCATATACCTTGAGTTCTCAGTAATGTACATGGGCTTATAAAAGATATGAAAAGAGTTTGTATGATGGTATGATATCATGTTACAATTGCTTGTATTGAATCATGTATGCATATGAACTAATAAAAAGGTAATGATCAATATATGTTAAGAATATACATATGTTATGAAGATGTAAGAATATGTGGTTGATAGGTGAGGAGATTAATAATGATCTATGCATATGTATTTATTTCTTGATACGTAATTTGAGATGATTTTATCTTATGTGATGAAATGGAGTGAGTGTGGATAACATGTTAGAATATAGTATGTATACATTGTTACATGTTATAATTGTATTATATATTTTATAATACCTCACTAAGTCTATGACTTAGCGTGTAAGCGTTTTTTACACGTAGGTTCCAAAGAGCAAGAGGATCAAGGATAGGAATTTGCAGAGCAACATATCTTCACTAGATCAGAAGTAAATTCATAGTATGTATTTTGGTAGAGTTAATAGTTTTGGCATGTACAAAAGTATAATTTACGTCTGCTCTGATCAATTTTGTAATGTGTTAAACTCACTTATATAAATATGGCTTTTGTGTAAATAGAAATTTAAATTTTCTATGGTTTTTTTATAAATGTGCATGCTTCGAAAAGTCAATGTGACACATCGGACTCGTATCCGGGTCGGGTACAGGTTGGGGTGTTACATTTAATGGTATCAGAGCTACGGTTTAGCCGATTCTAGGCTTAAACCTGAGTCTAGAGTGTCTGTAGATGTGTACATGCCAACATAGTAGTGATAACTTCTGATCTGACATGATTAATAAGTCTGTTGTTATGCTAATAGAGTTATTTGATAATATCTTAATAGATGTCCCGACAAGATAGCTCCCGAAGTGAAGCGAGAGATAATAGATTAGCTGAGAGTAGGAATTCACCTGCCCTGGCCAGGCAAGGTGAAGAACTGGCACCCTCTGGAGTGCCTGTAGATAATCAAGATATGTTCTTTCGGACGTTGGACACGGTATTGGCGTGTTTCCAACTTTCTGTCTCCTCAACTCAAAAGATGAATGTTGCAAAGGAATTAAAAGGATTAGGATATCCTGAATTCAAAGAAAAAGCCGAGGAAGGTCCAGTTGTTGCGGACCTTTGGCTCAACGATGTTAAGATAATGTTAGAGGGACTCCATTGTTCTTATATGGAAAAGTTAGACGGAATAGTCTCCTTGTGGCGTGGGCAAGCGAGAATTTGGTGGACGAATGTCGCGTTAAGCATAACTAGTGATCGGATGACATGGTTTTTGTTTCTTGAAGAGTTTAAACATAAGTACGTAGGAGATCAGTTCATCAAACAAATGAAGTAAGAATTCCTGAATCTGAAGCAAATGAATCGCACAGTGTATGAGTATGAGTATGAGTTCAACAAATTAAGTCGCTTTGCAGCAGAATTGATGCCTACAGAAAAATATGCATGTGAGTGGTTTATTGAGGGCTTGCGCCAAAGTTTAAAGAAATGTTAATTGTATTAAACATGTCCTCATTTCAAGAGGTAATAAACCATCCTAAAGCTCTAAAGAGAGCTCAAAATGAACAATTTGGGGAGCAAAAAGCCCAATTGTCTAAAAGAATTGGGATTTCATCAAGTTCTACACCACCCAAGAGAGGCAGAGATTCTTAATTTCGATCTCAAGTAAGGTCTGAATCGATGGCATTCTCCGCTAGGGAATCAAATCAGATGAGAGTGAGACAGACTCAATTGGTAAGGACTGGTGATGAAAGAGCACAACAGAGACAATGTCAGACTTATGGAAGATATCATGGTGGGACATGTAGAGTTAAATCCAGAGCCTGTTTTCGATGTAGGGAAACAGAAATTTCATGAAAGAGTGTCCATTGGGAATATGAGAGTCTGTACAGTCATAACAATCTATTTCAATGTCACAGATGGGAAGAGGTAGAAGTCAACCAGAATCTTCTACTCAATAGGAAATACGCTCCACTGCTAGAATATATAACCTCCAAACCAATACAGACTGTGATGATTTAGAGATGATAACATGTATCTTTCTATTGTATGGTAAATATGTTATGATATTGGTTGATATGGGCTTGTATATGCATATACGAGTATTAAATTGGTGAGAGAATTGAAAATTTTGTTAGAAGTTATTTGTAGTAATATTGTAGATATAAATCCGTTAGGGCATAATGTTCTAGTAAATAAGATATGTTAAGGGTGTTCTATTTGGATTCAGGGAATTGAATTCCCTGCTAATCTGATGTACTTACTCTTTGAGGGATTTGAAGTAATCTTGGAATTATATTAGTTATATATAGCTCGTATGCAAATGTTGATTGTAGAGTGGAAAGGGTAAAGTTAATTAGTTCAGACAGATTAGAAATTATAGTATTTAAAGATTTTATTATTTTTTTTAGTGATGAGGATATGGTTTTGGAAGAGTTTAAGAATGTGTATATTAGTGAGTAGTTTAAAATATAAAAGTAGATGGAAAGTTTGAATATGAATCAAGGAAATTGTATTAAGGATGAGTAAAAAGGAAGGTTTAACAAGTTAAGGAAATAAAGGATGAGTTATTTGATTAGAAAGGATATATATATATATGGATGATTTGATGAAGGTTTATATTTTGCTTTAGAGAATTGGGTTGAATAACAAAGTAATGAGATAGAGAATGTATTAAAGTTAAAGGATTTGTATGTTTGACGAAAGTTAAAGGATTTGTATGTTCGACGGAAGTTAAAGATTTACCGAAAAGTTTAGGATGAAAAAGGGATAAATATGTTTTGATTGAATAAGGATTATGGAAGCATAAGGAAAAAGATATGATCTATGAGACAAGAAGATAGTGATTTATGAAGAATTAAATAGATAGAGAAATTAATTGGAAAAGGGTGTAAAGTGTGAATTATAGGTTTGATAAGAAAGTAAGGAAATGGTAGAAAGTATTGTGGAAAGATTGTTTGATTTGGAAAAGAATATGTTTTCATCAACTATGATGAAGAGTAAAGGTTATAGTCACAAAGATAAGGATTTAGTTATATATATAAAGGAAGTTAAAAATGTAATTGAGGAAATGTTTTCACTCGGTTCATGTAGTGAAGGACACGTCTGTTATGTTATATGATATGGATGTATAAGGGAAAAAGGTAATGGAAGTCAGGTTATGATAACTCGAGAGATTAACTAAAGAGGTAGTATATGAATATGAATAAGAGATGTGTAGATAGTAGTTTAATCTATTAGTACAGTGAAAATTTGGGGACGAATTTTCTTAAAGGAGGGGAAATTTGTACCACCCTCCATATCAAGTTAGTGACTAAATTGAAATATTTCAGAATGTATTGGTCGAAGTAGATAAATTGAAAAGTTTGGAAATTTATATGAAAAAATGTTGTGTAGGATTTAATTATAAAGAGAGAAGAATTGAAGGATAAAATGGTTATTTAGTAGGAAAGATAATTTAATTGAGAGAGGATATATATATATATGGTTCCACGTGGAGGATGAAGAAAAATATCAAAGTCTCCAGAGTATTATTCTTCTTCCAGCCATGAACTCCAACTTGTTAAGGTGAGATTTCTTATTAGTTGGTTTTAGTTGAAATTATGTTTGGGTTTTGATCATTAGATGGTACTTAAGCTTAAGGAAAGCTTAAGTTATATTAAAACTACAAGATGAAAAAGATAATATGGATTCAGGATTGGGAGTTTTTAAGTGAAATCTTGAAGAAGAATTGATAAGTAAATTTGAAGTTAAATTTGACTTGTCATCCATTGAATTAAGAAATAGGAAGTGATAGAATCTAATTTAGAACATGTTGAGAAAATGATAAGATTATTGGTTTCCAAATTTAAGAGAGAATATGGGATATTAAGTTGAGTTCAAGTGATATAAGTTGGTTAGGCTGAGTGTAGTTAAGTTTGAAGGGCTAAAATGAGGTTATATAAGAAGAATTAAGTTGTTTTAGAGTAATTTTCATGTATAAAAATGTGATTTCTGGGTTAGGGATATCGGTACACATTCAACAGGTATTGATACCCTCTCAAAGGAAAGAATCACATAATTTAATGAGGGTACTGATACCCCCTAGTAAGGTATAGATACCCTTTTGAATGAAAAAACTAACAGAATGCAATGAGGGTATCGATACCCTAAGAAGGGTATCGATACCCCCTAAAGGAAAAAGGTGAATAATGATTTATTAAGTTCATTTAATTTGTTAGTATCGAATTACAAGGTATATGTATCAAATTACAAGGTATAGGTATCAAATAATTGCCTTAAAATGTATTATTATGTAGATATAGAACGTAATTCCATTCTAGAACAATCGAAGAATTAGGATCAAATCAAAGAAATCAAGATTAAGGTGAGTGCATGTTAGTTATTACATGATGTTTCATGGAAATAAGACTTGCGATAAGTCTATTTCCTAGAATAAGATGTATGAACTCATAATAGGAGCATATTTTTGACATGATGTATGTATGTTAACGGTTATTGCATATGTTATATGATATATATGAGTACAAGTTTGTATAATAGTAAATGAGTATAAATGGTTTCATAAGAAAGTGAAATAAACTATAAGAATATATGAAAGTGTTATATGAGTTATATGTTATTGTATGGGTGATATGTTTTGTATGCATATATATATATATATATATACTAGTGTGATAGAGTATAAGAACTGGTATAAACGATATATATATGTGTGTGTGTGTGTGTGTGTGTGTGTGTGTGTGTGTGTGTGTGTGTGTGTGTGTGTGTGTGTGTGTGTGTGTGTGTGTGTGTTTACATAAGTCATATGTTATTGACATAATGAATGGTATGTTATGTGATTTATAGGACAACATATGTGAACAAGATGTCATGATTGGTTACATGAACATAGGTGGAATAATATAAACTATAAGACATGATATACACGATTACATGTATATGTGTTGTATGTTATATGATAAAAGAAAGATGTTTTCACATACATGGGGTATGTGATATAAGAGAATGAACATGTGATTATAAGAGAATGCCCATGTTATATGGTATGAGAGCTATAGGAATAGTTGACATGCCAAGAGTCGAGGGTTACCTATGTCTTTCGAGCCATATGGACAGGATTACCTATGTCCTTCGGGACATATGAACAGTTTACCTAGGTTCTTCGAGACCTATGGACAGTTGTCGAGGTTCTTTATGACCTCTGGATAGGTCTTTCAGGACATTTATACGAGCTATGGTGACAACATATGGGTGCACAACCTTATAGTACTCATATACCTTGAGTTCTCAGTAATGTACATGGGCTTATAAAAGATATGAAAAGAGTTTGTATGATGGTATGATATCATGTTACAATTGCTTGTATTGAATCATGTATGCATATGAACTAATAAAAAGGTAATGATCAATATATGTTAAGAATATACATATGTTATGAAGGTGTAAGAATATGTGGTTGATAGGTGAGGAGATTAATAATGATCTATGCATATGTATTTATTTCTTGATACGTAATTTGAGATGATTTTATCTTATGTGATGAAATGGAGTGAGTGTGGATAACATGTTAGAATATAGTATGTATACATTGTTATAAGTTAAAATTTTATTATATATTTTATAATGCCTCACTAAATCTATAACTTAGCGTGTAAGCGTTTTTACACGTAGGTTCAGAAGAACAAGAGGATCAAGGATAGGAATTTGCAGAGCAGCATATCTTCACTCAAGGATCAGATCATAAGTAAATTCATAGTATGTATTTTGGTAGAGTTAATAGTTTTGGCATGTACAAAAGTGTAATTTACGTCTGCTCTGATTAATTTTGTAATGTCTTGAACTCACTTATATAAATATGGCTTTTGTGTAAATAGAAATTTAAATTTTCTATGGTTTTTTTTATAAATGTGCGAGCTTCAAAAAGTCAATGTGACACTTCAGACTCGTATCCGAGTCGAGTACAGGTTGGGGTTGTTACAGCACCGCTCCTTGATGACTAGTGATGAGATGATCATAGATGAGAATCTACTGTTGGGTTACTCCTCAGATCAGTGGATCATCATATTAGTCTCGAATGCTGAAAGATCTTCGAGCAAGTCTCATTTTAATACTATGGACTCCTTTTAGCCCTCGATGCATGTCTGTATACACGACTGCTTAATTGAAATTTTTTATCTCTTCTTGTGAAAATTTTCTCTTGAATATCCCCTTGCGGATTAACACTTCTTGCATTATGTTATGTTGATGCAATGCAATGCAATGCAAAAGGTTAAAATGACACAAATAAAAAAGAGAAAAATGAGTTAGTACAAACAAGATAATATATAGAGTGAAAAAACGCTATCTATAGATAAATATAACATCTACCCCATCACGATACCTACCCGAGCATGCTCTCATTAGATAGCTATCCTACCCATACATGTTTTCTGCCCACAATGATTATTTCCAAGAAATTAATCCTAACCGAATGGTATCTAGTTCGTATGCAATTATTCAATAGAATTTGAAGTAAAAAGGAAATGTTCAGAGACACTCCTCCTTTGTGTACACTTATTTTGGGTACCTACTGAAGAACAGAGTTTCGATATGACTATACCTAGGGTAACCGTTCTATGGTTCACTACATGCATGGTTTCGGCTCTATGAGGAAATGGAACTCGAATTGTCCTTGATGTCGGTGCCCCCTTGGACTGCCAAACCCTCGATCCTCACCCATTATAGGTTTCAAATGGAACGAGTTCAATTCAATGGGATTCACTACCTTATACCCATACGAGAAATAAATCCCTACGAAGGTATAAGGTATGTATCCCATGGGTTATTTGCTAAAACTCATACGAAGAATAAATTCTTACGAGTGTAAAGCATTCACCCCAACTTATTTGGATCAAAACTCATGTCGAGAGCTCATGTTATGCAAATTCACGTGATGTGTGTGAGAAGGGACGTACCTACCTTTGACTCAAAACGGAAAAGAAAAAAACTCGACAAAAACCTGGACAGAGCTGAAAGAAAAAATTCAAATGTTAGTATGACAATTAAAAATGAGGCAATTAAAAAATTCAATAAACGGATCATAAGTTAACTAAAGACTCGAACTCATAATTTCCACCACAACGATAATGTGTAAGCGACCTACAGCCTGACTCTCTAAAAAAGTTCCAGTAGTCGCCAAGATGTCATAACCATTTTTTTGATAAAACAATTAAATATTATTTTAAAAAAAAACAATTATGACTTTTATTTCAAAAAATTGACGATTTAGAATTAATTTGGATTAAATTGAAAAAAGAATCGCCATCGACCTTTGGGTTAGGTAGGTCGAATACCTAAAAACGTCTTTTAAAAACAATTTTAAGAAAAAATCATTTTTAAGATAAAAAGTTGGTATACGTTTACAAAGATTCGACAGGTTCGAGAGTCGGTTATGCGTAGGGAATGATTAGCACCCGCACAACGCCCAAAAATTGGTATTGTGTCGCTTACATATCGTCGTAAATGGTGGAAATCATGAATCAAATATAAAGTTAAAATATGATCTGTTTATTGAATATTGATTAATTTGCTTCGAATTAATTATTTAAAGAAAATCATTTTACACAATGAGAAATCTTAAAATTCACAATCCTCCATCGGGAAAGATATTTCAACTATTTCTTATTCGTAAAAGAATATTTCGTCCTCATTGATTAAAAGGCAAATCGAATATAAATCTAATATCGACGATTTTGTAAACGACCAAATAAATTGCTACATAAAAAAACGAATTGAATCATAAAATATTTAATTAATAAAATCAACTAGATTTATTTCAAGTCTTATTTCGTTCGAACGTCGTATCGGATTGCATCACTTTGATCAAGTGATGCTTTCCACTCTCATTCTACAAATCGAGTTCTTGAAATATTCGAATCATATTAATATTTAAGGAAATATAATAGAAACAAATGCAATGGAAATGTAAAATAAAATATTTACAACATAAAATAACAACATTTATTTAATGTTATACCTAAAAATATACATCATGTTAAATATGTACATTCATAAGGGATTAAAACAGAACAATAAAAAATTTAAGGGACCAAAATATGATTAACATAAACTTAAAGGACCAAAAAATCAAAAAATAAATTTAAAGGTCCAAAGTTGAAAAAACAAAAAATTTGAAGGGCCTAGTTAACCATTATAAACAAATCAGAGCACTAATCTACATTTTAAACAAATACATACACTAGAAATGAAAACAACCCAAAAATGATATTTAGGACTAAAATATAGAAAATCATAAACATGAAGATCGAATCATAATTAAACCAAATGTAAAAAGTGACTAAAATGATAGGTTTACAAATATCAAGGTAAAATTTGAACATAAAAATACACAACACAATAAAATAATAACTAAAATGAAATAATTACAAAATATTATGGTCAAAGTTAAACATTGACAATAATTACAGAATAAGTAATAACAGGAATAAAATACAAGTATTAAAACATAAGTGCTCGAAATAAAATAAAATAGAACTTCATTAGGTGGCTTCAATAGGATATTACAAAGCATAGGGGACCTTATGTTGAGTTAATCGATCTACGGAATCGGCCAA
This sequence comes from Hibiscus syriacus, assembly GCF_006381635.1. Taxonomy (NCBI): domain Eukaryota; kingdom Viridiplantae; phylum Streptophyta; class Magnoliopsida; order Malvales; family Malvaceae; genus Hibiscus; species Hibiscus syriacus. Next base: position 203,900 of record NW_024061884.1, read on the forward strand.
GAGGGGGGTGTATTGGCAATTAAAAATTTTGTGGAAGCTTTTGCAGAAAATTTAAAGTAATTGCACAGCGATTTACAGTGGTTCGACTTTCTCAAACAAAGTCTACGTCCACTACCTTAGCTATCCACACTAAGGATTTTCCAACAAATTCACTAATTTGTTCTTTCTTTTGAGGCCAAAGAGATAACCTTACAAAATCCCTCAAGAGTATACCCCAACTCTTGAGAACACTCTTTTTCCCAAAGAGAAGATTACAAATTTGCAAACTTACAAGAAAACCTCACAAGGTAAGATGTTTGCACAATTCTAGAACAAAGAAAAAAACACTCAAGGATAAATACAATTGAGTACAAAAGTGCTCTTGAAAGCAAATGAATATTGGATGAAAAATAGGCTTGAAATACTCAAACTTGAGGTTTGATGCTTTCTCTTTGATTCTCTCTTGATTCTAGTTGATTGATGTTTCTTGTTATTGATCAATGGCTCCAGAACTTGTTTAAATACCCCTTGAATCAATTCTGAACGTTGGTGATAATTAGTGGGGATAATAGAGCAGTTTAAGTGTGAAAACAATTAATTTTTCTAGGTGGAGCGTCTCATGCATCGATGCATGATCAAGTATGCATCGGTGCATTCGTGTAAAATTCAAATATTTTGACAGTTGGAACACTTGATGCATCGGTGCACCAAGTGTGCATCGATGCATGAAATGCATTCGATGTTTAAAAAATAGCCTGATGCATCGATGCATGTATTGTGCATCGATGCATCAAATGCATTCGATGTTTTGAAAATATTCAGAGTGCATCGATGCATGGAGAGTGCATCGGTGCATGGAATACATTCGATGTTCAATTAATTCATCGATGCATCGATGCATGTACTGATGCATCGGTGCATACCTTTGAATAATTGATTTAAGGCTTGTTTTTGGTTCAAAATACTTTGTGAAAATTGTTTCAAAAATAGTTTAAGTACAAATCACAATTTTACACATTTAGTAAGGATTAAAATTGATCTTGAAAAACTTGGAGTAATAATTTGATATTCGGTTAATTGAATCGAATTTGTAAAATCATTTGTGAAATCTTAAAATTCATTTAACTTAATTTGTTATATCGAAATATCAAAAATGTTTTCAACAATCTCCCCCTTTTTGATATAACAAAACATTTGAATAATTTTAAGATTTGTTTAAGAAATTATTTTTGAAATTGATTTTGAAAAACTTACTCCCCCTTACTATAGCACATCTTAAATTTTCTCCCCCTTTTTGTTAAATCAAAAAGACTCTATATAAACGTTTTAAACAAGAATTTTAAAAAAAAATAGCCAATTGATTTATTAATAATAAGCTGCTAAGATCACAATCAAAAGAGAGATTAGCCATTAGTTTTCATAAACAATTTTCATAATAAAATGTGAAATGGCATAATTGGTCATATATCTAATGATGCAAAATGAATAAAATTCAAACCAAATATATTAAAATTAAGTTCAAACATTCAAGCATCCAAACATCCAAACAAACATAAGCATTCAAATCAAAAAGTTTAACAATCCAAGTTCTTAAAGTTTAAAACCAAATATCATCAAATAAAGTTTAATCATCCATAGAGGAATCGGGAGAAGGAGGAGGATAATGAGCTCTAACTTCAAGAGTAAGAGCATCCATACAATCACGCATCTCCCTCTGAAACTCAGTAATCGTAGACTCCATGGAAGCAAAACGCAGATCAAACGACTCTAGAAAAGATTGGAAATAAGGTGGCGTTTGATCATCTTGCCGAGCTGGTACTTCCTCGTCAATATCTCTCATAAGCCTTTGAAGCTCTGGATCATTATCAGCGTCAGGAGCTGGAGGAGGAGGAGGAGCACGAGAAGAACTAGGAGCAGCTCGTGAAGAACTAGCTCCCGAGGTTTGCTTACCGGGTCGAAAAGACCATAGTCCGGTGTTCTCATCCAATTTCCAATCCGATTTCTTTAAGGATGTGATATTGATTGGGTTTTGGAGCGGAATTGGATTGTCAAGGGAGACATCTAGGCCGAGTTTGATAAACAAATTGCTTAGTAGACAACCATAAGGTAGGGTTTCTACATGCTTTGAGGGAATGATGTTTATGATATCGACAAGCGCGCTAAAGACAATATGTGGAAAATTGATTTTCTTTTTGTTCTTTATACAGTGCATCCACCATAAGTCTGTAGTACGTAGTGTGGAGTACCGACCTGCGGATGGTCTAAACCACCAAGAGATCATTAAGTGAAGAAATCGATCGTGGTGAGACCTAAAGGTACTGACACTAGCATTAGGAAGATATGGATATTCCACATCTTCCTTCTCATTAAATAAACCCTCGTCATCTAAACCAAAATGAGATGCGATGGATTCAGAAGTAATAGTGATATATTGTCCTAAAAGATAGGATCTAATCGCTATAGTACCGCACTGAGTTGTGTTCTGAATACAAACCGCATTGGAATAAAAGATGCGAACAAGTTGGTGAAAGACGATGGGTTGAAGAGAAAATAGTTTATCAAACTTCCATCGGCGAAGAATTGAGAGGTATTCAAATTCAAGTTTTATCATAGCTTGTAGAGAATGAATACGCTCTTCCCTAATACGATAGGATTGGAAGGAGTTCATGTACCTAGAGTATAATTCATCCCTACAGTTTTCAGGCATGTTAAAACAAGTACTAATGAGGGATGAAGGAATATTGGATGGATTTTGAGGTCTAGGAGTGGGAGGATGGTTTTGGTGAGACCGACTCGAGGATGATCTAGGGCGTTTGGGATTAGACATGGTTAGGGAAATCGGAAAAGAAATATCACCTGCAATTTAAAAACACATGTATGCACAAAATTCAATCCCAAAACTCAAATGAGTCCTCAATAATTCAAGGTTCTCTAACATAATCCTAATGGGCAAAGTTTTGAAAACTATTTAAAATTAATATCATAATGCGCATAGTTTTCATGAAAACAACACAATTGAATCAATAATTTTCGATTTTTTTTTAATTCGAAATTTCCAAAAAAAATTGAAAAATTATGCGTTTTTGATGAAATTCGTTGTAGAAACTAGTTTAGAATCATCATATAGCCAATGCCCGATAATTATTTCAAACTAGAACTAATCTAAACTAGTCCTAAGTTCAAAAATTTAATGAAATAGAGTTTTTGTGAAAATACCTTGAAAAATTCGGATTGAGGGGAATGAGGAGATGTTTTGCGCGATTTAATGAGTGTAGCAGGTTTGTAGGATGAAAAACTTGAAGAATCCGATATTTTCCCGAAGATTTTGAGCAAAAATAGAGATTTGAGGTGAGAGTGGGACGAACGGCCGTGAGTTTATGTTTTAGGTTTTGAGAAAAATGAAGAAGATGAAGATTTTAAACCTAAAACCCGATGGATGCATCGGTGCATGGTCTTATGCATCGATGTATATTCAAGGATGCATCGATGCATTGTTAAAAGCATCGGTGCATGAAGCACAAAAATGTCAAAAATCCGTTTTAAACACTTAAAATGCTAAATAATTTGGCTCTAATGGTAATGGCAACTCATATATCAAAAATTAATTATGTTCAATCAATCAAATTAATCTTCAAAGTTTATTTGAACATAAAATTAATTTTTATTAAGAATCATAAACTCCCCCTAACTAATAGCAAGAATACAATCAAAAATTATTATTATAAGCATTTTTCAGTATTTATTAAAAGTGCTAAATTATTTTAAACACTAAGTGAAGATAGGTCAGTTAAACCTAATTCTCTTCTAAGTGTCCAAAATCTTTCTTTATCTAAGGGTTTTGTAAAAATATCCGCTAATTGGTGCAAAGTATCAACAAATTCTAGAACTACATCTTCCTTAGTGACATGGTCCCTAATGAAGTGATGTCTTATTTCAATATGCTTAGTTCTAGAGTGTTGGATGGGATTTTTAGTGAGACAAATAGCACTAGTATTGTCACACTTGATAGGAATGGTACCTACTTCAATTCCATAATCAAAAAGTTGTTGTTTCATCCATAAAACTTGTGCACAACAACTACCGGCTGAAATATATTCTGCTTTAGTGGTAGATAATGCAACACAATTTTGTTTCTTTGAAAACCAAGAAATCAACATATTCCAAGGAATTGACAAGTACCGGAGGTGCTTTTCCTATCTAATTTGCATCCTCCATAATCCGCATCAGAAAAGGCATGCAAGCTAAAGCTAGAGTCTCTAGGATACCAAAGTCCTAAACTAGGAGTGTCCTTAAGGTATCTAAAGATTCTCTTAACAGCTAGTAAATGTGATTCCTTAGGACATGATTGAAATCTAGCACATAAGCAAACACTAAACATAATGTCCGGTCTACTTGCAGTTAGATAAAGCAAAGAGCCAATCATTGACCTATATAATTTAACATCTACACATTTACCTCCTTCATCTAAGTCAAACTTTGTTGAAGAGCTCATTGGAGTGTTATGAGGTTTCCCATTTTCCAGTCCAAACTTCTTGAGCATATCTTTAACGTACTTAGCTTGATTAATGAAGATGCCATCTTTTCTTTGCTTGATTTGGAGTCCCAAGAAAAATGAGAGCTCCCCGATCATGCTCATCTCAAACTCACTTTGCATTAGCTTAGAAAATTCTTGGCAAAGAACATCATTAGTAGAGCCAAATATTATATCATCAACATAAATTTGAACTACTAATAAATCTTTACCTTTATGTTTTAAAAACAATGTAGTGTCAACCTTTCCTTTTGAAAAACCTTTTTCAATTAAAAAATTTGACAATCTTTCATACCAAGCTCTAGGAGCTTGTTTTAAACCATAAAGAGCTTTTGTCAATTTAAGAACGTGATATGGAAATTTTGAATCTTCAAAACCTGGAGGTTGTTCCACATACACTTCTTCTTTTATAAAACCATTTAAAAATGCACTTTTAACATCCATTTGATATAATTTAAATTCATGAAAACATGCAAATGCTAATAACATTCTAATTGCTTCCATCCTAGCTACGGGAGCGTATGTTTCATCATAGTCTATGCCCTCTTCTTGAGTATAGCCTTGAGCAACAAGTCTAGCCTTGTTCCTCACTATATTACCACTTTCATCAAGTTTATTTCTAAAAACCCATCTAGTACATACAGTAGATTTATTACTAGGCCTTTCAACTAATGTCCATACTTTATTTCTCTCAAATTGATTTAATTCTTCTTGCATAGCCATAATCCAATGTTCATCTTTTAATGCTTCTTTGATGTTCTTCGGCTCTATGCATGAAATAAATGCAACATAATTACAGATATTTCTAAGAGAAGATCGAGTAGTTACCCCTTTTGATGGATCACCTATAATTTCACCATCCTTGACATAGTTGTACTCTCTTGGAAAAGATACTTTCCTTTCTTCAATGGTTGGATTTTCGAGGAGATCATGAGTTTCCTCATCTTTTGTTTCTTCCTTTGATGATGATTCTCCAACGTCATGTCTAACGTCATTTGCTTGTGCAATACCTACATCATCATTAACAGAAGAATCCTTCCTTGGAAGGGGATTATCATTGAAAACAACATGTATAGAATCTTCTACAACTAAAGTTCTTTTATTAAATACACGATAAGCTTTAGAATTTAAGGAATAACCCAGAAAAATTCCTTCATCACTTTTAGCATCAAATTTGCCAAGATTTTCTTTACCGTTGTTTAAAACAAAACATTTACATCCAAAAGGATGAAAATAGCTAATGTTAGGCTTTTTATTTTTGAGAATTTCATATGGAGTTTTCTTTAAAATTGGCCTAATCATTACTCGATTTACAACATAACAAGCGGTATTTGTGGCTTCCGCCCAAAAATATTTTGGCAAATTATTTTCACAAAGCATGGTTCTAGCCATTTCTTCTAAAGTTCGATTTTTCCTCTCAACAACTCCATTTTGTTGAGGGGTTCTAGGTACTGAAAAATTATGGTTAATACCATTAGAATTACAAAACTCAATAAATCCAAGATTTTCAAATTCAGTTCCATGATCACTTCTAACACTAGTGATAGAGTAACCTTTTTCATTTTGGATTATTTTTGAAAATGTGATGAAATTTTCTAATGCTTCATCTTTAGTACTTAAGAATAGAACCCAAGTGTATCTAGAATAGTCATCTACCAAGACAAATGCATATTGTTTTCCTCCCAAGCTAGTAGTTCTAGTTGGCCCAAAAAGATCTAAATGGATCAATTGTAATACTCTACTAGTTGATACATCATTAACAGATTTAAAAGAAACTCATTTTTGTTTTCCTTTAGCACAAGCATCACAGATTTTATCATTATCAAATTTAAGCTTAGGCAACCCTCTTACTAAGTCTCCTTGAATTAACCGTTGCAAAACACTCATACTAGCATGACCTAGTCTCCTATGCCATAACCAACTATCATGCTCATCCTTAGCAACTAGGCATAAATTAGTCATATCAATAGAATCTAAATGCACCATGTAAATGTTTTCTATTCTATGACCAACAAGCATAATCCGATTAGATGCAATGTCAATGACTTTACTACCATTAATTTCAAATAAGACATTGAATCCTTTATCGCATAATTGACTAATACTCAATAGATTATGCTTTAATCCATTCACATATAAAACATTCTTAATTTGTATGGAAGAGGTATTACCTATTGTACCAATACCTTCAATGTGACCTTTTGAATTGTCTCCAAAAGTCATTTCTCCTCCATTTTTTGCGTTAAGCTCAATGAACCGGCTTTTGTCTCCGGTCATATGTCTTGAGCATCCACTATCAAGGTACCATGAATTTGAATTTGTTTCTCGTGCCTTGTAGCAATGCTCATTTCCCTACAAACATAGATTAATTTTTTATTTTTGGTACCCAAATTCTTTTGGGTCCATATTCATTAGTTTCCAAAATCCTAGTCCCCTTAGGTATCCATTTGTGTAGGATATTTTTATCTTTAGTAGTAATGAGTTCTTTAGGAACCCACATATTTCTAATGATTTTTCCATTAGAGGTTCTTTGGGGACCTCTATGATTGTAGTTTCTAAAACTTTTTCTAACAAAGTTGGATTTTGAATTTCCACCTTTTTCAAAATGTTTTGTTCCAACTTTATCAAAAGAAGTTTTAAGATCATCAATTTTCTTTTGATGATCATCATTGATCTTTGAAAGTAAATTTTGCAAATCTAAATTTTTCTTTTCAAACTCTTCTAGTTTGATTTGCAAATCTTTAATTTTACTTTCAAGATCGTTGTTGGTTTTGGATATGAGTTTGTTTTCATTTTTCAATTTTGAAACATCATTTTTATATTTTAAAAACAATTTCTCATAATCCGAAGCCAACCCATTGTACTCCTCAAATAACTCATCATAAGATAAATCATCAAAATCGGATGAGTTAGAGGTTACCTTAGAATCTTCCCCGAATGCCATCAAGCACAAGTTTGCTACTTCTTGTTCCTCTTCATCGGAACCTTCTTCATCGCTCCATGTAGCCACATGAGCCTTGTGCTTATTCTTTGATTGACCCTTTCTTTTCAATTGTGGGCAATCATATTTGACATGCCCTGGTTTTTTGCATTCATAGCAAATGATCGGGTCCTTCTCTTTTGGTTCATTTTTAAGGCCTTCGTTTCGTTTGAATTTTCTTCCTTGGTAAGGTCTCATCATTTTTCTGAACCGTTTGGCAAACAATGCCATTTCCTCGTCATCATCATCATTATTAGAATCACTCTCATCTTTTGTGGATTTGAGAGCAACTCCAATATTTTTCTTCTTCTCCTTTTCCTTTGGTGTCTCTTCAACTTTATCAAGGTCCACCTCATCTTCGAGCATCATCGCATGAGTGAGGAGTGAACAGATAAGTTCTTCAAGAGTTAAGGACGATAGGTCCTTAGACTCGATGATTGCCGTCTTCTTTGATTGCCATGATTTTGGGAGGGAGTAGACTAACTTCCTCACAAGCTTTTCATTTGAGATGATCTCTCCATATGATTTGAGACCATTGACAATCGTTGAAAATCTATCCGTCATAGCTTTGATGTCTTCATTTGGTTTCATCCTGAAATTTTCATAGCTATGCGTTAGAATACTAATTTTTGACTTCTTTACCTCATATGTACCTTCATGTGTGACTTGAAGCTTGTCCCATATTTCTTTGGCGGTTGTACACGATGAAACTCTTCCGTATTCATCTGGTCCAAGAGCAAAAAAAATAATATGGATGGCTTTGGAGTTGAGCTGGAACATTCTTGTCTCTCCTTCACTACACACCTTGGATGAGTGATAGGCTTGATGTATCCTTCTTCTACGGCATTCCATGCTCCCATGTCACTTGCTTGAATGAAGTACATCATTCTATTCTTCCAATAGGCGTAATTAGCTCCATTGAAGAAAGGAGGCTTGTTGACGGGCATCGAATCAAGACCGGAGTCGTAATTTGAAGTGGAGGCCATTGATGACTTGGTAATCGATGTAACTCTTCCCGAATCGACTCAAGAGGCGATTAAACCTTCAAATGAGTGAGGCTCTGATACCAATTGTTGAGTTAATCGATCTACGGAATCGGCCAAGAGGGGGGTGAATTGGCAATTAAAAATTTCATGGAAGCTTTTGCAGAAAATTTAAAAGTAATTGCATAGCGATTTACAGTGGTTCGAATTTCTCAAACAAAGTCTACGTCCACTACCTTAGCTATCCACACTAAGGATTTTCCAACAAATTCACTAATTTGTTCTTTCTTTTGAGGCCAAAGAGATAACCTTACAAAATCCCTCAAGAGTATACCCCAACTCTTGAGAACACTCTTTTTCCCAAAGAGAATATTACAAATTTGCAAACTTACAAGAAAACCTCACAAGGTAAGATGTTTGCACAATTCTAGAACAAAGAAAAGAACACTCAAGGATAAATACAATTGAGTACAAAAGTGTTCTTGAAAGCAAATGAATATTGGATGAAAAATAGGCTTGAAATACTCAAACTTGAGGTTTGATGCTTTCTCTTTGATTCTCTCTTGATTCTAGTTGATTGATGTTTCTTGTTATTGATCAATGGCTCCAGAACTTGTTTAAATACCCCTTGAATCAATTCTGAACGTTGGTGATAATTAGTGGGGATAATAGAGCCGTTTAAGTGTGAAAACAATTAATTTTTCTAGGTGGAGCGTCTCATGCATCGATGCATGATCAAGTATGCATCGGTGCATTCGTGTAAAATTCAAATATTTTGACCGTTGGAACACTTGATGCATCGGTGCACCAAGTGTGCATCGATGCATGAAATGCATTCGATGTTTGAAAAATAGCCTGATGCATCGATGCATGTATAGTGCATCGATGCATCAAATGCATTCAATGTTTTGAAAATATTCAGAGTGCATCGATGCATGGAGAGTGCATCGGTGCATGGAATACATTCGATGTTCAATTAATTCATCGATGCATCGATGCATGTACTGATGCATCGGTGCATACCTTTGAATAATTGATTTAAGGCTTGTTTTTGGTTCAAAATACTTTGTGAAAATTGTTTCAAAAATAGTTAAGTACAAATCACAATTTTACACATTTAGTAAGGATTAAAATTGATCTTGAAAAACTTAGAGTAATAATTTGATATTCGGTTAATTGAATCGAATTTGTAAAATCATTTGTGAAATCTTAAAATTCATTTAACTTAATTTGTTATATCGAAATATCAAAAATGTTTTCAACACCTTAACTGTAATTACCCCTAATGCGAAAACATAGAACCCCTTTGGCCTAAATGGCGACGTTTCGCGTTTGGTATTTAAATAATACTCAAGGCCAAAAATGGCCAAACCCGTTCATTTGCTTACCTTCATAACGAGATGAGAGAGAGAGAGAGAGAGAGTACCAGAACTCTCTTAACAAAAGAGAGAAAGGCTACGACAGGGCCCAATACGGCGCACGGCGTCCAGAGAATGACAACCGACCCCCAAATTATTCCTCTTTTCACACTCAACCCAAAACCCGACTCATCTTACCTTAAATAAACCCTAGCCTCTTAGATATAGGGATTAACTCTCAGCAGATTTGGAAAACGACGACTTTTGGTGTTCGACGGCCTCACAGCAAGGTAAGAACTTTCTCCTCTATTCTTATATGTTTTCTTTTTTGTTTTTTTATTTTCTCTCAGCCCCGAAATGCTTCCTCTTTTTTTCTATGGAAAACTCCTCATTTCTTTTTTTTTAAAAAAACCTCGAATCTTCTCATTTCGTATGTCATCTATGTTATGGTTTTATCCCCTGCTGTGATTGGTCTTGGTGATGGCTTTAATAGATTAGATTGCTTTTCAGATAGGGTAATAATATCCTAGACTTATAGGATAAGATTTTTTAGGGATTTTCTAACTTGGATGTGATTCGATCACTATTGGATGGATTTGTGAAGATCAGCTCCGACGGCGACGGCTCGGCAGTGAAATCCAGCTTGAACAGCGGCTGGAGTGATGGCAGTGCAATACACACGCGGCTGGGAAGCTGGAACGTCACTGGCGGTTGTGGCTTAATAATTTAGGGTTTCAAAAACCCTAGGAGTTGGGTCGTCACACTAGGTCGGTTTGGTTCCCTTCGGGTTGGGTGCTGTTGGGCTCCAATCGAGTGAGACTTCGGGCCTCGGGTCTGGGTCAGCAGCTATTTGGGTCTTGTACTGAATTGGGTTTGTTGGATGCAGGGCATTTGGGTGGGTTCGTTGACTGTGCCTGGGCTGCGATGGGTCATCCAGGTCGTAATCTGGTTTGGGCTTCAAAGCCTGCAAAAAAATGTAAAAAGTAAATTAAATTAAAATAATAATAATAATAATATAATATTTTTGTAGACCCGGACAAAAACGGCTGTCTACAACAGTTACCGGTTTAAACGAACTCGAATAAAGTCGAGAACCTAATGGAGACGGCATTGGTGGCTTTAGAACAAAGGAACGACATTCTATCATTTTAACTACTTTGGTCATTCATGGTTTAAACGCATATCTTCCTGTATGCACCATAATGCAACTTTGATGGCAGTGTAAACACTCTCATCTTCACCTTCTATACTACTCAACCTCGAATCGAGAATATCACGAAGCTTCCCTTCCTCCAACATCTTGAACAAATATGATGGCAAGTAAGATCTCTCTGAGGATTCCGCGAGGTCGAAGTTTTTCCTTCCCCCAATGATCTCCAGCAGCAGCATGCCGTAGCTATAAACATCACTCGTTTCTGATATCGTTTAGTTTGTGATCCACTCGGGTGCGAGGTACCCCCTCGTACCCCTTAGTGTAGTGAAAACATGGCTTTGCTCTTAAGTCATTAGCTTTGCCAAGCCGAAATCGGATGGCAAGGAAATTGTCATCCAGTAATATGTTCTCGGGCTTTATGTCGCAATCTTCGCATCGCAATCTTCGTGGAGATAAGCTAACCCTTTAGCTGTTCCCACTGCGATGTTGATCCTTGTTCCCCAATCCAGCAACGGTTCTTCTCCGTTTCTCCCGAAGATCCATTTATCTAAGGAACCGTTCGACATGTACTCATAAACAAGAAGCCGATCACTTCCTTCCACGCTGAAGCCTTTCAGCCGAACCAGGTGGAGATGATGGATGCTTCCAATAATACCTACTTCAGCTCGAAATTCTTTTGTCCCCTGACCGATGCCTTCCAATTTCTTCACAGTAAGTTGAGTTCCATCTGGAAGAGTTCCTCGGTACACGGAACCGAATCCTCCCTGTCCAAGCTTAATCGAGAAGTTATTTGAAGCGATACGAAGGTCGTTTTAAGTGAACCGAGTAGGCATCCCGATGAACTTTCCAAGAAAGTATCCTCTTCTGAAGTCTCACCAGGGATTCCAGCATTGTTTTCTTTCTCTTGTAGTATCTCAATGACACAAAAAGTAGGCAAAAAATGCAAAGTACTGCAGGAACCACTATAATCACAACATATGGGAAGTCTCTTTTCCCTCTTTTAGAACATCTTAACAAAAGCAACCAAATTGGACTTGCTTTTAGAGCTTTGGAAGCTACCAACGTCTTCAAAAATGAAACAATTCCTCGAGTTATTGTCGTACAACATAGCCACACAGTGGCAATTACTAAGACAAGATGCTTTGCAGCCATTAAGATCGGTTTTCAACCAAGGAGAAACATAGCCAAGCGCGAAGTAATCGAGCCGGTTCCAGCATCTACAAGACCTACGGCGTCCTTTCCATTACCACAACTTGAGGCAACGCCAGTTTTGCAAGCGCTCGAACTAAGCTCCAATGGACACCGGCATTTAGTGTTTCCTGCTAAAGAACCTGAGCAAACAAAATTCGGCATACAAGCTTCGGGTGTTCCGCACGGATCACCAGGAACTTTTCCTGTCGAAGAAGACTCTCCAGAATTTAGATTGAAAAAATATGTAAACCCATCACTTCCCAACACCGCAACCCAAGAGGTACTCACATTTACATCAATAGAATCTGATATCTTAAACTCCCATAGCAACACTTTTCATCAAAGAACTTCCATGAGTTCATCAATGGAAGCTATAGTCACTACCCCACCATTTTTGTCAATGTTCCTTCGAGCATCCTTTCCCATCGACCAATACGGTTGCTGATTCGAGTAACCTGCGGAAAGAACCATGTCACCTTGCTGGATTTCAAGGATGTAAGTCAAGTTACTAGGACTACGATTACTTATAAGCCTCATCCCTTGTTTAAACTCTTGGTTCGAAACAAGAGTATCCGAAGGATGAGCAAAGCTCTCCCAAATGACTTCGCCATCGTTCCTTTGCAAGACCAAATTCCCTGAATCCATCAATACCATAGCAGAAACACCTTGCTCACCGGTATTTTCCGTCCAGACAACAGTTTTTCCTTTCTGTAACAACACGTCGCCATTGTTTTGAAATACAAACATGTCTGAATTTGAAACGGGGAAGTCTTTGTTTGCTGCCCGAATTACCTTAGTAGTCGTAATATGCACGTTGAAAAGTAAAAACCGTGTGACATCTGAGGTAGTGGCAAAGCCAAAACCAAACTCAGAGCTGTTTGACACGAGGAACAAACCATTACTGTCGATCCAATTCATCTGAGAAACTTGAAAACCCGTTTCAATAGACCCAGTGAACCGATCGTTAGCCATAGAGATATCAAAGAAAACAAGGGTAAGTGCAAAATAGAGAAGGAAATCGATACAACCCTTGCTTTCCATTAGAATATTCAGTATCGAGCCCAAACCAAACCAAAGAATATTTATGGAAACAAAATATGGGTTTCCTAAGCAAATACTGTGCCTTGGAACACAAAAATTTGGCTCTAAAGGAAGCAGATTACAAGGCTATATTGAGCTAATTAGTCCATAAATTCAACAATTTTGGAATGGAAAACAAGTTATTGAAGGGAGCTAAGAGCTTCAATTCAAGGAAAAGTTGCCTGTAAAATGATCAAAAGAAACGGGACAAGATCAGATAACGCAAGAGTAAACTGACAACAGAAGGGCAGTTCTTATTTGACCATGAAATCAGTGAAGAAACACGGGAAAGAAGTGGGAAAAAGATGCAAATTTTGAGAAGTGTTGGTAAAGTAACATGAGCAATAAATTATGAAGAATATGGTTTTAAAGGATAACAGTGTGATGAACCATACGACAGACTGGAGGGATTTGCTTTGACCTCATTTATTGCAGAAACAATTGGATTTGCAGATCTTCTTCTGAGCTGCCTTTCCATCTTTTTCCTTGGTGTTTTGGTATTCTTCCAATATGACCAACAGTGGTCAACTTTTACGTTTGGTTTACAAATCCAATGATTCAATACCAGGAACCTTTCCACTCTGTTTGAAAACTAAAATAATTTGCTCTTAAACAGAGCCGAAACACTATATTTTTAATATTAAATACATTCTCAGTCACAACATGAATATTTTTAATAAGAATTATATTAAATTTTACTAAAAAAATTTAATATTAATCTTCATTCGATTCATTAAGAATTAAATTTAAAATTTTTAATTATTATATTAATATAATGCCATGATTAAAAATAATACATATCAGTTACTGTTCAGTAGTCTTGTATATTAGTAGTAGTAGTAGCAGCAGCTTTTAGTCAAATTATTATTATATTATCAGTGGATTCATATTTTCAAGGATTGAAAGGGGACCGGTATGGGCCAGGAAGAAGGCCAATTGGGCAATAATTTAATGTAAAATTGGGAACAAAATTATAGGAAGGCCACTCGTTGTCGCAACAGTCAATGCCATTTGAATTAGTCCCGCAACGGATGGATCAAATTCAGCAATTTGGATTACATTTCTTCGTATAAATTTGGGATGAAGATAAAGTAATATTCATTTAAAAACTTATATTCGTAATACTCAAACTCAAAACTTACTTAGTGCAAATTTATGTCTCATTCACTTTATTCCTTTTCTTTCCAAATTCTATCTGCTTTCTCGTGAAAGTCATGCTATTTCATTCATGATTCAGGCCAACATTATTATCATTATTTTTAACATCTTCTCCGAGTATTTAAGATATCAATAAACTCATCTCATTGTCTCTTATCACTCTATCAATTTAGATTTCATCTTTAAAACTCATTTAACTCGACACCAAATTCAAAATTCATAAACCATAAACTACTTTAATCTATAATATCCACTATTTAACATAAAATCAAGATATACAAGTCACCTCGCTTCCCCTCGGTTGAAATTTGAAAGAAAATACTTCATCATCGAGAAGAAATTTAAAACTAATTTTTTCACAATAAATTAAGTAAAAGATTGAGGCCGTTTCATTATTTTTAAAAGAAAAATCTTTAATTATAACACGGGTAAATAAAAAAATTGAGTGAGTAAATTAAACATTAGTGACCAAATTAGGAGTGAGAAGAAAGTTAGAAGTGAAATGTATAATTTACCCATTCAAAAAATAAACTGTCCCTTTTACCTTCCATCTTTGATGAAAAGCAAATGGTGGGGAAATTTTCCATAAAAGCCCAAACCCCCTTCCCTTCTTTGTTGCCTTAGGTGGGGAGCCCCCCCTTATCCGTATTAAAACTTCAAAAGATACTGTGAGGTGAGGTACCAAATTCACATAGTGGAGCAAATATCACTCAATCATTCTAGTGTGATGCCAACAACCTCCATCTATACCATTGAAAAGTCTCTCCTTTGAGCTTTTCTAAACACAATATTACATAATCTTAAATATTCTCCCACCACAATCAATGTTACAACTTTGAAATCCTTTAACCAAGGATCCGGATTCGAGTCTCGTGGGTGGAAAAATAACTCGCCTCGCCTTGAATTCAGATATAATCAAAATCAAAATCGCAGTTCAAAAAAATTACAAACAAAGATAAGCTCCCCCAACCCCACTACCACATAAGACACTCGAGCACATTTTGACTCTGCGATTTCTGTAAAGAGACCTTCGTCCCCTACTCGTACAAACAAATACATTTTTTTTCTTCAGATTTTTTTCATTTAATAATATTAGCTTTAGCCCTACTTCTTAATCCAAATCCAACCAACCAACCAGACAGGTTGCCCCCAGTGGTGAGAGATAATTGTCCCTTAATGAGATTATATCTTGTAAAGGATAACAAACCACTTTCCCCACACGGATAATATATTAACATAAAGTTAAAAGTCTAAGTGTCACAACTCACAACTACAACTAAGGAAACAATTAGCCTATGGCTAAGTTATCTAAATAACAGTTCCAAATAGCCTATGCTTTTCCACTTTGCAGTTTTCGAGTGTCGGCCGACATGGGATGACTCAGTTGGTTGAATCATTAGAGGTCTTCCAGGCACCAAGGTCCAACTTTCACCAACAGCCAGCATGCAGGTCAAAAGGATTAGCTCATCTAATTGAAACTTCACTCAAATATTTACACCTTACATTCTTGCAAACATTTCAACACACTGATCATCAACACAAAACAATTAGCTACGAAAAAGATGGCGAAAAGGGAAGAGAGTTTTCTTTCAGCAGCACAAATACTCACCTAGACCACGTTAAGGGTCTTCAAGTGTAGGACTGTATGGAAGCATCGATGGCAAATGAAATTGTTGATCAGCTGCCGGACCATATATCGTCTTTCGCTTTCTCGTTGATGCATCTTCATTCGAGCGTTCACCTTCAGTGCTCCGTTTGTTTGAAGATGAGTTCAAGGGATCATCTCCTTTGCTCCTAAGAAAGGAAGAGAAACTTTTGTTACTGAACTTGTTTGTCTCCGGAAAGGTGGAACCGTTTTTTCTTATTTCCAGAGGTTGACCATTTCGAACACTAAAGCAAGGTGTTGAAAGAGGGCCCAATCGCAACGATAGATCACAGGCAAATTCATGTGGGTTATTGGAAGCATTTGCTAAATCTGTTTGGTTCATCTTATTCAAAGAGTCCGCATCAGAAAACAGTTGGTTTTGAATGTAACCAGTCTTAGCAGGTGCTACTGTATTAGAAATTAGCTTCGGGAAGACTCCGAGAGCATGCTGCGGCTCCTCAAATCTACGGTGGTTTCCGTAAAATAGAGGAAAAACCGAATATAAATTAGGAGGATACTTCTCTATAGGTAAGCATGGGTTGTTTCTAGGAAGGGAACCATTCTCAGATGAAAAAAGGAACTTGTTATGGGCGCCGTTAAAAAGAGTCACATTCATTGTTGTCGGTTTCATGAAGCCGGAATAACCAGCCATGCAATGTGAGTTCACTGTGACATTTCCTCGAGCAACGTTGTCGACTTCCCGAGTTTCCGGCTCAAGGTAACACCTCAGGTTACTATTTCGTTGGCTCCTCGAGGTTCTTCTCGGTGTGCAGCCCAAATGCAGAGCAGCTAACCAACAACAAAGTAGAATCGGGCAACACATTCATCATAATTAAGCCATAATCAAGCCACAAAAGAACCCCAATTCGAAAACATACACATTTGGCTTCAAATTAAAGCAGAGGAAACCATCATGCAAAGCAAAACCAGTACCTTCAATACAAGGTTGAAGAAGCTCTCCAGTTTCAGTACTCTCATCACGCCTAATGATTGTGTTAATGGCATCACTTGCTCGATCCCGCAGAGTCTTAAGGTCCATGTACTCAACCTATGCAAATATTCGAACGCCATTAAAACACAGTGTGAGCCCAAGGCTCGTTCTTTTTCATTTTAAAACTAAACACAAGAAAAAAGAAAGAGAACATTTTTACCTCGGAATTAGCTTTGGAATACATTATTTCTTCAGCTTTTAAAACAACAACAGGGAGCTTCTCTTGCCATTCCTTGTTCTTCTTAGTTGCAGAGCTATGAATCTCTTTTACAACTCTAGACAAAACAAACCAACTACATTATAAAAAAGGACAACTTTAAACACATAAAAGAAATGAAGAACAAACCTGAAAATTTCTTGAATGAGGGAACCACGCATGGGTTGGTGCCTATCACTATGCCAAGCTCTTCTCTCACAAACATAAGGTCTTGGACCTGGTCTAGGCATCTTCAATGGCGGTTCTTGATAGAAGAATAAGAGAGCCAAAAGGGTTTTTTTTTTTTTTTTTGAGTGCTCCTTCAAAGTGAAACAATGGCAGGAGCTGTGTAGAGAAAGTTGTCTGTAGCTTAACGCTCTCTGGGGTTCTCTTTATTCATGAAAACTAAGGCACTGATGTAAGGGCGTAAACGCCGAGTATAGTTTAATAATTGTTGAGTTTGATTAGATTTAAAAAATTTAAAATAGAGTTCGATTAGACTCTCGAGCTTAAAATTTTTAAGTTTGACTTGAACTCAAAATCCTAAACTGAAGCTCATGAGCAGCTCAAAAATACTCGAAATAAAAAAATTCTTAAACTTATATCGATTGAAGCCTCAAACTCGAACTCGAACATAAACCTTAAATATAAAAATCTTACTATATTTTTTAAAAAAATACATAAATATTAATATTATTAATAATTTATTTTTTTAAATAAAATCTTAATATATTATATTTTCAAACTCTTCACGAGTTTTTCAAATCGAATATCAAATAACTCGTTTCGACTCGTTAAGAACTCGAATCAAGTTCATTCGATCCAAATATTAATCTAACCTTCAATCGATATCGAGTAGCTTACCATCTCTCATTTATATCCTAGACTGATACTCTGACCAAAAGAAATGCAGAACCGTACCAACCCCAAAGATATGAGCAATGGAAAAGAAAATTAAAAAATGGGGTCTTTCTTTATGGATAAAGTACATTAAAATCACTGAATTATTTAATTTTTAATTACTAATTTGTTATAAAATAATTTTAAAATGAATAAATCATTATAAATTGATCATTGAGTTTATTAAAATTTTGTATTTACTTAATATTGTGTGATTATTTTATAATACTTTAATAAATTTAATAATTTTTTTATAATTTTTAAAATTTAATGATTAAAAATATCGTTTGAGTGTAGATCAATTATTTTATAATTATTTTTTTTATTCTTCTGTTCGTTTTGTCATAAACTCAATAATTTCAAGACACGGTTAATTGATGAGTTTGGTCTGTAGCTCCCGACTCAATCCACATGCCTGCTTCCCTAGCCTACACCTTACAGACATAAATGTATGATACTATTAAGGGTTATTTGCATTCCAAGTCATCAAACTATATTATATATTTTAAATTAATTCCATTTTTTAAAATATTCCAATTGAGTCCTAAATTACTAGTATTGTATCATTTATATCCTTCTCATCACTCTATCACACGGATATCTTGGTCATGATGATGCATTACAAAAAAAAACAGCCTCTTAGATCGGGTTAGATTCAAGTTATATATGCTATAAATACGCATGTTTTAGAATTTGATAAACGAATTCTAAATATAATTCAATTTAGATCTTAGTTAATGCTCAATCCATTTGATTATGTCAGAAAAATAAACTTTTAAAATTCTAGGACCGAAAACATATTATTAATGTGATGCGAAATAAAATTATAACCAAAATATCCATGTAAATTTATAAAATTATGATCACTGTATTTTTAATTTTCTTTTAATTTAATCCGTGTGATGTAAAATAAAATTATAACTAAATCAAATTGTGAAAGCTGCCATCAACTCTGAAAATATTGATGATAAACTAAAAATAAATATTTTATACTAGCGTATAATTTTAACTTAATATTTAAAAAAATTAATTTAGACTCGTGTAATTTTAATAACCTTTGAAGAATATACAATGTGATTACAATCTAAACAACAATATTATTAATTTCCTTAATCTCGCAATTTCTTTTTCAGACAATTTCTAAAATTTTATACTTTAGTGTCTATGTTCTCATTTTCTTTATATTTTAATTTCAAAATTATAAAATTAAGAGAAAAGTCATCGTCAATGGTGAACTTATCAAAATTTCTTCACCTGTCGATAACTTTAATCATTTACTTATTCTATTTCTTCAAGTAATGTGTTATGATCTTCAAAAAAAAAAATAGAAAACATTATTTCCCTAATTTTATTATAACCCTGTAAACAAACCGAACCTTTACCAAATTATTCGGTGGAAAGTTCGTTTATTTATTAAACGAACGAACATGAATGAAATCTTATGTTTATTTAATTAAATGAACGAACACGAATAAAATGCTAGTTCGTTTGTTTATGTTCATTCATTTATGTTTATTCGTTTATGTTCATTTATGTTCTCCAGACCCGTTTGAAATATAAAGACTTAATAAATTTTAACATTAAATTCATTAATATTTTTAAACTCAATTTTAAACCTAAATAAAAAAAATACTCAAATCAATTAAAGAAAATATAAATCCTAAAATTATTTGAAAAGAAAAAAAAATTCTTCTAAAATATAAACTCAATTAATTTTATATGTGTTCTTTTCTATTCGTTCATGTGTGTCCGTTTATCACTTAAACGAACGAACACGAACAAATTAAATTTCTTAATGAACGAATACGAACAATAAATTTTATTCGTTTAATTATCCGTGTTCATTCGTTTGTTTGGTTAAAATTAAACGAATGAACATAAATATACTATCATTCGTATTCGTTAGGTTAGTTTACATTTTGAGTGGAGTTGAAGTGTTTGAGAAACACAATTGCCACTGTCGGTGACATGAATGTAATGTTTTCCCCGTATGTGTCATCCGAGACTTGCCAATCTTGTTCATATTTCAACAGTCCCCCTACACCTACACTGCTTGCTGGACCCAAAGTGAACCAAAAGGTGACGTAAATGTCGTTATATTATCCCGTAATTAAAGATAATAATCCTCCACGTAGGTATAAGAGGTTGGAAATGAGACATGCATAATACTTAGGGATAGGCATAGAACCTGAACTTGACAGGTTCGACTCAATCCAATTGGATTGAGTTTTTTATTAAAATAATTAGGTTGGGTCGGATCAGGATTTTTTAAAGGTAATATTCTGGTCGGGTTAAGTTATGGTTTAGGGTAAAAACCCCGACCAGATCCGACTCAACCTGACTCAAAAAATATTAATTACCTTAAATATTTAGAGATAATTATAATAATACCCCTCTATATATTATTTTTAATTAATTCCTATTTTTTGAATAAAAAAATATTTTTATTATTTCGAGTCGGATCGAGTCGGATTCGGATTTTATCTCAAACTCAAGTCGAGTTTCGGGCCAGTGTATATTTTTGGGTCAGGTCGGGTTAACCGAAAATCCGATCCAACCCGACCTATGCCCCTCCCTAATAAACTTCCTCTATATAATTTTTCATTGTAATCTTATCTTCTTTAAAAAAATAGTTGAATATTTTTCCTCAAATATGTAATATTATTATATTTTAAAATATAATTCAAATCTAAATTTGATTAAATGAAAATAATTTATTTTAGTTGATTTAAACGTTAATAATAAATAATAACTTTGTTATATAATGATTCATATATGATAAAATATTAAATTAAGTACAAGTTTTCATCTTAAAATTGTATTAAGAATTTATTAAGTAACTTTAATAATTAAATAGAGTGTTATTTTTCAATATATTTTAAGTATAAATAATTGTATCTGTAATATGTATATATTGTCAATAGATAAAAAATTCTAAACAATATTATTATAATCACTTTATGTTATTAAAAAAAATCATATCAACCTTTGAATCTAGATATTTTCTCAAACTTGAATTAGATCAAACGATAAATAAAAATATTATATTTGAGTAGACTGCAAATCTTACTCATTACCATTCATACTTAATACTTATATGATTATTTTTAGACATAATAACAAAATTACTCCCGACGTTTGTACAAATAATACTTTGTTATCAATTTTGGGAGCATTTTGTCTCAATCTTTCTATTTTTGGTAAAAATAAATCAAGTTGGATGAAAATAATTAATTGATTAACGATCAACATGTATTAACGTGTCATTTTCACATATGTCCAATTGATAAAGTGACATATCAGGTCACCCAAAGTAATGACTAAGGATGTGCAAAACTCGACTCGACTCGAAAAACTGATTTTTTTCTACTCGATTCGACTCAAATTAACTTGGAGTTGCAATTTCATAAAATCGACTCGAAAAAATTTCAAGTTCAAATATAGTTGTAAAATATAATTCAAATAACTCAAAAATTTTAGTAATTAGTGGATTGATTTTTAAGTTTGAGTTGAGTCAAATTTTATATGATATAAGAAATATATTTGTATTGTATATATAGTCATAGAAAACCATTTAAATTGGAATAAAAAATATTATAATAGTATAAACATTTACAATTAAATTTAAACAAAAACTCGAAAAATTGACTCGACTCAAAAAAATTCAAGTTAACTCCAAGTTAAAATAGGACTCGTCAACTCGAAAATTTTGAATCGACTCGACTCGACCAAAAGCTAACCCCTAGTAATAACGTAATATGTGTCACCCAATAGATAAAAATATGTAAAACAACGGCAATAATATGGGTTAACTGTTGATCAATCAATATTTTTATCTAACATAATTTATTTTCACGGAAAATTTAAACGTTAGAATTAAAGATAAAATATTCGAAAATAAAGTATAAAATTATTATTGTTTTATTAAGTTAAGATGTTTATAAAGTAATACATGTTATAAATATTTTCAATCCTTTGATATTGAATGTTTATAATTATTGATGCTCTAATGTAAATGATTATATAGTTTAATTCATATAAATACAAAGTGATTATCACCTACATACAAGAAAAACATAAAACTTAAAAATGTCACTCTCTTCACTTGCATGTGAACCACATGTAAATACTTTAATTTCCAATGAAATGCGTTAATCTAAGATTAAAGAGATTTAAATTATCTCCCCCCCCCCTTTTATTTTCCAAAATTCTATATTTGTCGCTCAAATATTCATTCATAAAAGGCAGCTAATTTCATGCCTTTAAATTCATTCTTAACATAATCAGTATTAAAAATCATTTCTTTGATTCATTTGGCGCCATCGACTTGGGATTTCCATTAAAAAATGATTTCGCTAAAACAAAAAAAACCCACTTTCTTCTCACTCTACAATCTCACACTCTTCTCTTCCTCTCGCTCATCACTCTTTTTTTCCACTCAACAGAGAAAAAAACTAGAAATCATGACGTCCCCAACACCATTGTCACTGTTATGTTCTCTGATCCTGCATGCTTTTAGCCAGTATTGGCAGAATCACTTCTCCGGCGACCAGCACGACAACCACAGTCCATGACGGTCCCGAAACCAATCCCGTCCCAGATTTTGTCCCTGTAGCCAAAACCCGCCAAAGATTATCCTTTAAACCGCCGCCGTTACCGCCAGAAGATGACAAGTCACTCTTTCGGGTCGCTTCTCTAGTCAACTCGATAACGCATCCTGGCTCCCCTAAAGGATTGCATTTTTATTCCGGGATAACAAACGGGTATAGTTTCACAAATTCCGCATCGCACTCACTCTAATTACGACGGGAATAGGTTAGCAAATAGTGGGCAGGTGTGGATTTAGAAAGTGATACTCGTCGCGGGTAGTGAGCGGGTAATGAGTTTGAGACATTACCCGCCCCGCATCCGTCCGTCCCACATCCGTCCGTCCAACTAAATCCGCCCGCCGTCCACTTTTATTATATATGTAGGCAGTAGTGAATTTAAATTAGAGCACTCTTAATTGGAGGAAATAGATAATGATGATTGTAATACTAGAGTATCAGATGTCACAAGTATTGCTTGAAATTTTAGAATGTTTGTGCCAAAAAAAAAACATTATGTATTTGTCATTTATGTTTCTAAACTTAATTATTTTTTATTATAGTGTTTATGTACTTTAAGATCTATATTAACACTTAACTAAGATAATCCTTAGATTATTTTATTATGTTTCTTAATGGAGATGTTTTTTTTATGTTTGTGCTTATATAACTTAAGTTTGTTTTCATACGGGTTTAGACAGGTGCGTCACTAGTGGGTAGTGGGGATAGATTTAAAAATGTACCCCGTGGACGGGTGTGGATTTAAAAATTTGTACCCATCATGAGTAGTGGACGGGTGGTAGATTAAAAATATTAGGTGAGTAAGATAGGGAGGGATATCCGTACCCGACCCAACCCTTGCCATCCCTATTCCTCACCGTACGGCCTCTCCCTTTCGCTCCCCTTTGGGAGCTTTATTTTAACCAAATCCCTAAAAGCCTCTTCAATGTTTATGTCCATGCCGACCTGACTCACCCTTACGAAACGCCGTTTTCGGGCGTATTCGCTCACCGTGTCATCCGTTCGAAACCCGCCCTCCGTTTCACCCCTACTCTTATATCCGCGGCGCGGTGGTTATTGGCTCACGCGCTACTTCACGATCGTTCGAATTACATGTTTGTCCTTCTATCCGCTTCGTGTATCCCTATTCAGTCGTTTAACTTCACTAATCGGACCCTAATCAGGTCCAAGAAGAGCTTCATAGAGATCCTGGACAACGAGATCGGGACCTTCGATAGGTGGGCGAAGCGTGGGCCCAGACGTGATGCTGCCGGAGGTGAAGCTTGATGATTTCAGGATCGGGTCCCAGTTTTGGTCCCTGACGCGTAAGCACGCGAGGCTCATTGTTGCCGACGAGATCATTTGGGCCAAGTTCAATCAACCGTGTGGGAGTGGGACAATTGTTACCCGGAGGAAAACTACTTGCCAACCCTCGTCCACGTGCACGATCCAATTGGCGTTGTGCCGGCGACTTTGACGCACGTGGACTGGAACGGCAGCTCCGATGGCCACCCGCGCATGTACGTGGCGTCGGAGGTGGGGCCCGATTTGATCATGAAGCTAAGAATGGATAGCCTAGATATGGTGATGATGGAAACAGGGGCTCTGATTCGTCTGTGATTCGGCGGCGTGATCCGTTTTTACTCGCCCGGAAGTTCGCTTCGGATTCGATCCAGCAGTTAATGAGAATCGCAAGTGAGGTCATTTTCTCGGATTAAAGTATATTTTCTCTCCCTCTGTGTGATGGCTTGTTGTACATTTCCTTTGTTCTTTCTACAGCTCTTCAATTTATCAAGAAAGAAAAAGGGGAAAAAAACAAAGCTGGTAAAAAGAAACCCAGTGAGTTTTGTTGGCGTTCTCTTAATATTCGCGCCATTTTGCTGTGAACTCGGTTCCAGTGTCCCCGGTTTGACAACGACTGAAACATGAACAAGCTTGTCAAAGCGACATGTGATGAAGATTTGTAGATTTATCTATACGGACAACTTACGAATTTAATCGAATGATATCATGAAAAGAAATTACAAAATCTGAAAACTAATAATTGATTTGCTTCAGAAAACGATAAATGACAATCGGAGATAACAGCCCAGTACTAAGTTAAATTTATACTATACATGTTTGTGATTATTTGGTGATGGATGGAGCAGTAAACATCCAATAAGCTGGTTGATGACTTGGTTTCAACAAGGCAAACATGAGCATATGCTTGCGACATGGGACGCTCTTCAATGTTTAATACCTCGAGAATTACCTCAAGTCACTTTACGGCACGTGGAATGATAATCATGGTGCAGATCTATCTCTGCAAAATAATCTACAAGAGCTATATTTCAAATGGAGCATTTACACTATAGCAAAAGACACAGTTCACAGTACCAGTTTGTTCAGCTGCTATGGATTAAACCCCTAACCGGATCACGGATTATAAAGCGCAACGAAAAACAACTCGTCCAGAACTTCACAATATATATTCAATAAGCCAATCCTTAAACCACATAAATCATGACAATTTGGTAAAAGATCGACATCAGAGTGCTGCAAAGAGGAACAGAGAAGACAACACCACAAGCCATAAGGTAGAGTTTTTCATACCTTTATCGTTGAATGATTCAGTCGTAGACGTCCTTATTTAGGCAAAATGCAGTCAAGCTTTGTATGAACATCACTCAAAATTAAAAGCCATCGCCATGAAAGCCTTTAATACTCCAGTGTGCAATGTCTGTCGGTTCTCCGTCAATGTCGAGCTTACTCTCACCTGAATCAGTTGTAGGAACTGCTTCCTGCGGTTGGATTGGAGATAGCTCTCCATTTGTCACATCAGATAATGTGAGATTCTCTTCACTTGATGCTTTAGATGCGACTATCTTCCCCGCAGTGGTTGCTTTAGTTGCCTTTTCCTGATCGGATGCCTTACATGCTTTTTCCTCATTTTTTGCACTGGATAAACTAGTCTTCTGAGAAGGCAGTTTGGGAAGGGATTTACGCAGTGGCTTCTTTGCATGGACGGGAGAAATTACTTTGGCAGAGACGCTCTGAGATCCTTTCTCGTCTAGACTTAGCTGACCTGATTGGTGGCTGCTATTTTTGAAATCATCAAAGTCCAAAGGAATTGCATTTTTTTCCGACCAAGCTTTGGAGATTTAGGTCTTGTTGTTGGTATCTGCATCCAGGCAGTTTAAATGTATCAATTTTATGCTCTCCGGTCCAGTTAGAGGGGCCTTCACTAAGTATCCAACACCAATTCAATTGTTTATCAGTTCAAGTTGTAACAAGTTAAATTTATCAGCTACAGCTAACAACAGTTAACTGAGGTTTGACTTTCA
This sequence comes from Hibiscus syriacus, assembly GCF_006381635.1. Taxonomy (NCBI): domain Eukaryota; kingdom Viridiplantae; phylum Streptophyta; class Magnoliopsida; order Malvales; family Malvaceae; genus Hibiscus; species Hibiscus syriacus. The sequence goes on from NW_024061884.1 coordinate 229,957, forward strand.
ACTCAAGCATTTTGCAGAAAAGAAATGCTCCTATAGCAAGGTGAGTAGAGACACTTGCTAATGCCAATCCTAATGATAAAACCTTAAAAGGTAACCTAATATGTATTGTTTGGCATTTCACTCCTGTCATCCTCCCACACCCAAAAGAGAGAACAAATAAATAATATTAATGAGCATGTCGTTTGCATTTCTAGCTTAAATGCATCAAAACATTCGACAAACCTTCTTTAATTCCACCTTAGGAGGTGAAGGTTCCTGATAAAAGCTTGGCATTGGAGTTGCTTTGAAGTTCAAAGTCTTCCTAAACATCTTAGTCTCAGCTTCTTGAGTTTCCTATCAGAAATTTAGTAAGTTGTTATGATATAAGAGAAACTATTTGGGCCTTAAGTCATCATCATATGCACAAAATAACACCTTGACTTTGCTTGCAAGTTGCTCTTTTCTACTTCCCTTGCATGAATTTTTTCCTCAAGTTTGAGTGTAGAACTGCGCAACAGAATGGAGAAGATTTAGAAGTTAAATAAGCGAGCTGCCAAAATAGACGATGTAAACCTCAAGAATATTAAATAAAGAATCAACCTCTTTCCTTTTCTCAGCCCGTTCATCACACTTGAAACTGAAACCGTTATTTGGAAGAGTACCAACCCTACGAGTTTGGCATCAGCTGCAGTGGGCTTCTATGGAGCAATAAGGATAAAGAAACTTCGAGGCAAGAGCAAGAAGGAAGCTCAAATTGCAAAATCATTTCAACTCATTCTCCCAGACAGGAACTAATAATGAAACAAACTGTACACTGTAAAGGATATGAGGACTCTGCATCTCCTTTGATTTTATGATTAGGCCCTTTCTTCAGAGGTTTCAGCATGGGTTTCTCCCTATAATATACAATAGAACAGTTGAGAGATGGAAGGGGAAATTATTCTTCATCACCTCTAACATAAAGTCTAAACTCAGGGGCCCTAAGTTAATAAAATCAATAACATGGGCAGAAGGTTGCATGATAAAAGGGAAGAACTTCAAACATAAGTAGTACGTATAGTGCCTTCAGAAGGTTGCACCAGGTTTCTCAGAATGCTGTCAGAAGCAGAGAGAGGGAAAGGAATGATCAGAAAGGCAGTAACAGTTTGCAAAATAGAAAACAAAATGCACTAAAAAAGAAATCAGTCGTACTATCAGTTTCAACCTTGGATGTGTTCCCTTGTTTTTCATTAACTGATCTACTTTGAAGGGGTTGTTTTGGACCTGAATTTGTAGCAAGAGAACCACCATTCGAAGCTGTCGAAGTTACCTTTTCACTTTTGCCATCTTTACTTTTCTTCACTAAAGCTGAAGAAACATTTTTGGGACCAGAGGGCTTCTCATTCTTGGTCTTGCCCGGAACCTTCTGAGGCTTGGCTTGCCTCACATCTTTAACCCCCCTTCCTATGAAGACAGACACACTCATAAAACATGAAATTCAAACTGTTGGTAATTGATAAAAGGATTTGCATTTGATAACTGAGTGTACACTGATACTGCCTCAACTATAAACCCTGAATAAAAGCACCCAAACATAATGTAAGACCTACTACCTTGGAATCAATCAATCCATTGTTATCCACAAAGTCATTCACTTCTTCTCTACCTTCCCCAGTTTTCCCATTATCATCCATTTCGTTCAGCAAATAAATCTTGGAAGTTTTTTCAACATTCCCATTTACATTATCTGAAATACCACTGTCGTCCTCAGACACCCCAAGTTGCCTATCGACACCATTTTGAGAAAACCTCATCGAGGCCATTGACAGGCAAGATATCTTCGGAATCCACACACGCTGAATAAAACAAACAAAGTATAAGGCCAACTACAAAACAGTGAAAGACAATTTAACACTTTCACTCATTAAAATTTTCTCAACCTTCACAGAACTACAAACTATATTGACTAAGTTCAAATATCTCCGTCTATCCACGTTCATCTCTTACAAGTTAAAACCTCAAAGGATATAAATAACAGGTCAATTTGCAAAAAAAAAAAAAAATATTAGTCGCATCTAGCCTCTATGACATTCATTGATGACGTAATTTGTGCAGGAAGAAAATGAACTAGCAACACTAAATTAGATCTTATACTAGCGTACGCGTACCAACAATAAACAAAAAAAATCTAACTAAAAACGCAAGGAGTAGCTTAATTGAAAAACACTATCAAATCAGCCAAAAAAACCGAGTGAAAACCTGTTAGAGTGTTAATAGTTTGTTATGGTTTGTTATTAGCTTGTTATTAGTTGTTATTAGTTTGTTATTAGTTTGTTATGGTTGTTGGTTACTTGGGATATATAAGCCATACTTGTATTAGTTTGTAAGCTGAGTATTTTTTCACTATTCAATAAAAAGCTTATTCTATCATCTCTCTCTCTTACCGTCCCCTTCTTCAGTTGCTAACTCAACACAGCCTTCTATCACTCTCAGCCTCCATGGCTGCATTCTCACATGGTATTATTCACCGATGATCTTGCGGCCATCTTTATTCCGCTTGCGTTTGTTTTTGTTATTGTTTTCTCTCCGATGCAATCTGAGGAAGCTGAAGAGCTTGACCGAAGTAGTATGGATGGATTATCTGATTTCAACTCAGTTATGCATGACGAGTGTTTGGCTTGCATTTTCCAGTTTCTTAGCCCCGGTAACCAGAAACGTTGCTCTCTTGTTTGCCGGCGGTGGTTGAGGACTGAAGGACAGAGCCGTCACCGACTTTCCCTCAACGCCCAGTCAGATCTGCAACATTTGATTCCTTTCATCTTCTCTCGCTTTGATGCTGTCACGAAACTGGCCCTGAAATGTGACCGTAGTTCTATTAGCATCGCGGATGAAGCGCTTGTTCTAATCTCGGAGCGCTGCCAGAACTTGACTCGCCTTAAGCTCTGAACTTGGAGTGATTTGACCGATGCCGGAATGTCGGCTTTCTCTAAGAACTGTAGGGGCCTAAAGAAGCTTTTGTGTGGATCTTGCACTTTCAGAGCTAAAAGCATGAACGCCATGCTCGACCTGTAACATCCCCAAAAGCCGGATCAGTGACTAAAATGTAAATTTTGGAAACTGTGTGCTCAATTTTGAAATAAGTTAAAAGTGTTGGGATTTAAGTAAAGAATTTTGATGATGGATTGAATAGCATAGATGGATAATTAAAGGGGTAAATTAGTCTTTTCAGATTAAAGGATATTTTGTATTTTCCTTTAAATACAGGTGATATACGTGGGTTTTGGGAGAGTTCTGGAAGCCTTCTTCTTGCTCTTTTCTTCTTCTTCTCGTAGCCCCAGCTTAAAGGTAAGTTTGATTTTTAACTGTTAATTTCTGGAATTTATAAGTTGGTTTTGAATCTTTGGGGGTTATATAAGCTTAAGGAAAGCTTGTATAAACTTAAAACATCAAGAAGGGAGAATTAGAAAGGGATTTCTATTAAGAGATTAGAAATGAAGTTTTGATATAGAAAGGTTTTTGAAATTCTAAGGATGAATTTGACTTGTCATCAATCTAATTAAGAAGTATAAAGTGTTAGAATTGGGAATTAGAACACATTGAAAATTTGGTATGATTTTTGAATCTCGTATGGAAAATAGGATTTTGAGGTTTAAGATGAAATAAATGAATATAGATTGGTTTAAGTATGTGTACTAGAGTTAAGAATGAAAAGGGGATGATATATGAAGTGTTTGAGAGGAAATGAAGTAATTTTCGGGTTGAAAATATGATTTCTGGGCAAGGGGAATCGGTACCCATTCAAGGGGAACCGATACCCCTTCAAACGAACAAGAATTTCCAGTATGTCATGGGGGAACCGATACCCCCATAGGGGGGGAACCGATTCCCCCTAAAGGAAAATTGGGAATATGGGTTTAATAAGTTAGTTTAAGTTGCTGGTATTCAATTACAAGGTGTAGGTATCTAATGATGGTCTCGAAATGTACATTTATGTAGATTCTACGCATAAAGCAATTCCGGAACGTTTGGCAAGTAAGATCGATCAAGGGAAAGATAAGAGATGGAATTGACTAGCCCAGGTGAGTGCTATTAATTAGTTTATGGTGCTAAATGGAAACAAGACTTGCGACAAGTCTATTTCCTCTGTTAGAATGCATGAATATATGATTATCCGTATATGAATGACATGAATTGTATGTATGCATGATTATGTGTTAACATGCTTTTGAATGTAATGTTATGAGAAGTATGTGCTATGTAATGTTATATATGAACATATGTGAAACTGAACTATGTGACTGCATGAGAAAGATATGAGCCATATGACATGATATATGAACATGAGAAAACAAAGTATAAGATATGAACTATGTGATCCTATGAGAATATGAAAGAAGCTATGTGACTACAAGTATATGTTATGAGATAAGATCTATGTGATTGCATGCAACATATGATATTAGATATATGTTTACACATACATGTGGTATGTAACAGAAAAGAAGGAACATGTGGTTATGAGATCAATGATTACACGTACATGTGATACGTGACTGAAAAGAAAAGATATGTGGTTATAAGAGAAAGAATATGAATAAGTAATGTGAACTGTTATAAATGATAATGCCCATGTTATGTGATATGAGAGCTAGGGGTATAGTTGGCATGCCAAGGGTCGAGGGTTTACCTATGTTCTTCGGGACATATGGACTGTTTACCTATGTTCTTCGGAACATATGGACTGTTTACCTATGTCCTTCGGGACATATGGACTGATTACCTAGGTTCTTCGGAATCTATGGACTGGTCCTTCGGGACATTGATCGAGCTGTGGTGACAGCATATGTGTGCACAACCTCAATGTACTCACATACCTTAAGTTCTCACTAGTGTACATGGGCTAATAAAGTGATTAAACAAGCATACTGAATGTGATGTATACGATGGGTTATAAGTGGTTTGAAATGTGTTACGTGAACCATATGATGTTGTGTGTGTATAGTTTGATTGAAAAGGTTAACAATAAAAGTATGTGATTACATGATAAATGTTAATGATGAATTATGTGTCTGTATGTATTTACTGTAATTAATCTGATATGATTTTATATGATACGAGAATGCATGGAATTGGTATAACATGATAGAACAGAACATGCATATGATATATGTTATGAAGTGCATTATAAGTCGTTATGCCTCACTAAGTCTTCGACTTAGCGTGTGATGTTTCACACGTAGGTTTCGAGAATAGGAAAGAGTAATGCGGAGCAAGACAGGTCCGTTTTCCTTACCAAATGTCAGATCAAAATGTATGTACTGTTTACAGAGTGTAGTTGGCATGTAGTCTAAAGATATCAAATGGTATGAACTATATCTGTTGTAAACGTTTTGAAATAATTAATGTTATCAAAGTTTTTAAATTACCCACTATTTTATACGAATAAATGTTTAAAGGTCAATGTGACACTTCGGACTCGTATTCGGGTCGGATACGGGTTGGGGATGTGACACTTCGGACTCGTATTCGGTCGGATACGGGTTGGGGTGTTACATTTAATGGTATCAGCTAAGGTTTGGCCGATTCTCGGCATAAACCGAAGTCCAATGTCAAAAAAAAAGGTGTACATGCCAACATAGATTGAAAATTTCTGATCTGATTGTGTAAGGATGTTGTCTTGCTAATAGAATAAGAATAGTTTAATACAGTAGAAATCTGATCGTGATAATTTCGAAGTAAGTGAAGGTGATATTCCTGATTGTGATAGCTATTCACTTGCCCTGGCCAGGCAGGATGAAGAGCGGACACCTCAGGAAATGCCCTTAAGATCAAAAGTTGATTTCAAAAAGCTGAAATCATATCTGAATAATGATAAAATTTTCGTTTGATGAGTTGAAACGAAGTGATATATTGCACATAAACAAGAGTATGCTTATGATAAGGGTTTGCAGTTAAGATGAAAGAGTTAGTATGGCTAACTAGAGTATGTGATAAAAATGTACTGGATTTATAAGATTATAAGATATTGTCAGGATATGAGAACCAATCCGTAATGGATCTGGATACAGTTGCATATTTGGATCATAGTATGTGGTATAGTAAAGGAAAAGGAAGTAAGAATTTGTAAATTAAGTAAAGCTGAGGATTGATAAGAAGAGTTTGAGAATAGTATATTGATGATCAGATTATAGGACACAGGAAGTCAGAATGTTGAGTTTGAGTAAAAGAAATTTCAGGATGTATGAATAGAGGTGAAATTGATAAGTTGAGTAAGCGAATGTTAAGATAATTTAGATTGGAAAGAATGTATATGATTGGTATAAGAGGGCTTGCCCTAGACTGAACCAAAGTTTATCTAGCTGTCAGAGTAAAGGTGCTAGAGTTATAAGATTGGAGGAAAGATAAAGTTGAGTTAATTGATTATGATATGAATTTGAATATAATTGTATTCTGAGCAATAGCTATAAGTAGAAACAGAGATAAGTATTTGCATGGAACCTTCAGGAAGGAAAATACAAGTATAAGAAATGAAAGGGATTGATTTAAAGGATCAGATACGATGAATATGGAAGTACAGAGGACAATTTTGATATAGAAATAAGACAAGTGTGCAAGGTGATGTGAAATATTGTTTGACTCCTTAAAGTATATGTTTAATCACATTGAAAAGATTTAAAGTTGTGTTTTGGTCAAATGATGACGAAATACAAGTTTGGTATGGTTATAAGGTAATTAAAGATTTGATAAAGAATTTGATTGATTAAGGATTTTGAGTGATAAGAACTGATGCTATTGGTTATATGATAAGCAACAGAAGAGGAATGTATAACGAAAAAAGATAGTTGGAACTTAAGGATTGAAAAGTAAGTTTCTCATGATGACAAGAAAGAATAAGTCAGGGAAGCAACATAAAACATTACAAGATATGTTCTTACTAAGATGTCAGTGAAATTCGAGGCGAATTTTCTTATAAGGAGGGGAGATTTGTAACATCCCAAAGCCGGATCAGTGACTAAAATGTAAATTTTGGAAACTGTGTGCTCAATTTGAAATAGTTAAAAGTGTTGGGATTTAAGTAAGAATTTTGATGAGGATTGAATAGCATAGATGGATATTAAAGGGTAAATTAGTCTTTTCAGATTAAAGGATATTTTGTATTTTCCTTTAAATACAGGTGATATACGTGGGTTTGGAGAGTTCTGGAAGCCTTCTTCTTGCTCTTTTCTTCTTCTTCTCGTAGCCCCACTTAAAGGTAAGTTTGATTTTAACTGTTAATTTCTGGAATTTATAAGTTGGTTTTGAATCTTTGGGGGTTATATAAGCTTAAGGAAAGCTTGTATAAACTTAAAACATCAAGAAGGGAGAATTAGAAAGGGATTTCTATTAAGAGATTAGAAATGAAGTTTTGATATAGAAAGGTTTTTGAAATTCTAAGGATGAATTTGACTTGTCATCATCTAATTAAGAAGTATAAGTGTTAGAATTGGAATTAGAACACATTGAAAATTTGGTATGATTTTTGAATCTCGTAGGAATATAGGATTTTGAGGTTTAAGATGAAATAAATGAATAGATTGGTTTAAGTATATGTACTAGAGTTAAGAATGAAAGGGGATGATATATGAAGTGTTTGAGAGGAAATGAAGTAATTTTCGGGTTGAAAATATGATTTCTGGGCAAGGGGAATCGGTACCCATTCAAGGGGAACCGATACCCCTTCAAACGAACAAGAATTTCCAGTATGTCATGGGGGAACCGATACCCCCATAGGGGGGAACCGATTCCCCCTAAAGGAAAATTGGGAATATGGGTTTAATAAGTTAGTTTAAGTTGCTAGTATTCAATTACAAGGTGTAGGTATAATGATGGTCTCGAATGTACATTTATGATTCTACGCATAAAGCAATTCCGGAACGTTTGGCAAGTAAGATCGATCAAGGGAAAGATAAGAGATTGGAATTGACTAGTGAGGCCAGGTGAGTGCATATTAATTAGTTTATGGTGCTAAATGGAAACAAGACTTGCGACAAGTCTATTTCCTCTGTTAGAATGCATGAATATATGATTATACGTATATGAATGACATGAATTGTATGTATGCATGATTATATGTGTTAACATGCTTTTGAATGTAATGTTATGAGAAGTATGTGCTATGTAATGTATATATATGAACATATGTGAAACTGAACTATGTGACTGCATGAGAAAGATAGAGCCATATGACATGATATATGTGAACATGAGAAAACAAAGTATAAGATATGAACTATGTGATCCTATATGAAAAGAAGCTATGTGACTACAAGTATATGTTATGAGATAAGATCTATGTGATTGCATGCAACATAGATATTAGATATGTTTACACATACATGTGGTATGTAACAGAAAAGAAGGAACATGGGTTATGAGATCAATGATTACACGTACATGTGATACGTGACTGAAAAGAAGATATGTGGTTATAAGAGAAGAATATGAATAAGTAATGTGAACTGGTATAAATGATAATGCCCTGTTATGTGATATGAGAGCTAGGGTATAGTTGGCATGCCAAGGGTCGAGGTTTACTATGTTCTCGGGACATATGGATGTTTACCTATGTTCTTCGGAACATATGGGCTGTTTACCTATGTCCTTCGGGACATATGGACTGATTACCTAGGTTCTTCGGAATCTATGGACTGGTCCTTCGGGACATTGATCGAGCTGGTGTGACAGCATATGTGTGCACAACCTCAAGTACTCACATACCATAGTTCTCACTAGTGTACATGGGCTAATAAAGTGATTAACAAGCATACTGAATGTGATATGTATACGATGGGTTTATAATGGTTTGAAATGTGTTACGTGAACCATATGATGTTGTGTGTGTATAGTGTTTGATTGAAAAGGTTAACAATAAAAGTATGTGATTACATGATAAACTGGTTAATGATGAATTATGTCTGTATGTATTTACTGTAATTAATCTGATATGATTTTATATGATACGAAGAATGCATGGAATTGGTATAACATGATAGAACAGAACATGCATGTATTGATATGTTATGAAGTGCATTATAAGTCGTTTGGCCTCACTAAGTCTTCGACTTAGCGTGTGATTGTTTCACACGTAGGTTTCGAGAAGAGGAAAGAGTAATGCGGAGCAAGACAGGTCAGTTTTCCTTACCAAATGTCAGATCAGAAAATGTATGTACTGTTTACAGAGTGTAGTTGGCATGTAGTCTAAAGATATTAAATGGTATGAACTCTGATATCTGTTGTAAACGTTTTGAAATAATTTAATGTTATCAAAGTTTTTAAATTACCCACTATTTTATACGAATAAATGTTTAAAAGGTCAATGTGACACTTCGGACTCGTATTCGGGTCGGATACGGGTTGGGGGTGTTACACGACCACTGTCCAGCTCTCGAGGAACTCTTCGTGAAACGACTTCGCGGCATCATAGACGGAGCTGGAGCTGAGTCGATAGGGCCAGAGGTGGCGGCGGCAGCGTTGAAAACAATTTTCATGAAAGAGCTTTATAATGGACAGTGCTTTGGTCCGCTTATTATTGGTGCTAAGAATCTGAAATCCTTAAAACTTTTTAGATGCTCTGGTGATTGGGATAAGCTTTTCCCTCTTATAGTTGATCGGGTCACGGGTATCGTAGAGATCCATATGGACGTATTCAAATAAGCGACATTTGTCTCGAGGCCTTATCCAACTGTTCCAACCTAGAATTCCTTCACCTCGTTAAGGCTCCAGAGTGTACGAACGCTGGACTTGGAGCTGTTGCTGGGAAATGTAAATTGTTAAGGAAGCTGCACATTGATGGATGGAAGGCCAATTGAATAGGTGACCAAGGTTTAATTGTTGTTGCAAACTCATGCCTTAATTTACAAGAATAGTTCTTATTGTGTTAATTCGACGAATATAAGTTTTGGGAATGTTAGCTTGAAATTGTCAGAACTTGGAACAGTTAGCTTTATGCGGTAGTGATACGGTGGGTGATGCAGAGATTTCATGAATTGCTGCTACATGTATAGCTTTGAAGAAGCTTTGTATTAAGAGTTGCCCTGTTTCAGACCATGGAATGGAAGCCCTTGCTAGTGGTCCCGAATTTTATCAAAGTGAAGGTGAAGAAATGCAGAGGAGTAACATCAGAGGGGTTGGAATGGTATCAGAGCCAGTAGAGGATCACTCGCAATTAATTTGGATACAGGGGAACAGTTAGATGTTGTTTTAGTTAATATTTGGTGGTTCGGTTCACTATTGCTCGTGTTATTCGTTCGTATTGTGATCTTGCTGCTACAAATTATTGATGGTTTCTAAGGTGACCATGAGTGGTTCAGTTGGTGCATCTACTGTTTGATGGTTATGCATTTTTTCCATTCGGTTCTCCAATCATACAACAACTTTAAGGTGTTCATAGAGTATCTTTCATCACTTGTTACTTCTTCTCCAAAGTTTGACATGGAACTTTGAGGCTTAACAACCAAGTTACCATAGAAGAAAATCTCTGGGGAGGGTTAAGAGTTTAACGGCCTTACCTTCCTTAACCAGACAAAATAGGATGTTTTCTTGCCCAAGAGAGGCTTCAGATTGCATCTGAGAGCTCGTAGCTTAACCGCCTTGCTCCAACAAAAAGAAAGTCCCAATAAGTGAAGAGGAAGAACAGTGAAGATGAAAAACAACTCTTGAAAAGAAGAAGAAAAGGCGAGGAAAGTTGAAGAAAGAATATTTTTTAGGTGAAAGAGAATTTGTCTGGGAAATTGTTCATCGAGAAAGCAAGACAATTGAATTCCAACTTATTAAGTTTGCATTCTTTGTTTGATCAACTCTCTAATAGCAAGTTCATTTTGAAGAAAATTAAAAGGTGGAAAAGTAGAGTGAATGTTAGAGTGTTAATAGTTTGTTATGGTTTGTTATTAGCTTGTTATTAGTTGTTATTAGTTTGTTATTAGTTTGTTATGGTTGTTGGTTACTTGGGATATATAAGCCATACTTGTATTAGTTTGTAAGCTGAGTATTTTTTCACTATTCAATAAAAAGCTTATTCTATCATCTCTCTCTCTTACCGTCCCCTTCTTCAGTTGCTAACTCAACACAACCTTCTATCACTCTCAGCCTCCATGGCTGCATTCTCACAAAACCGATGATTTAAGTAGAGCAAAAATCCAATGAGAACATAGATCTTCAGCAACACTAAACAATTAGCTCATTTCCTTTCACATTGATCTACTCTTACCAAAACTCAACCATGAAATCGTCAATCTTTCTCAGCAACCAAACAAACAACTATTTGAGGGGGGAAATGCGGTTTCACTTATTTGCTTCCTTAACTCGTGAAGCGTGCGACAAATCAAAACCTCATGAAGCCGAGGAGAAGTTGAATTAGAGAGATTAGCGAATGAAATCGAAAGGATCTGAGAAGGAAGATAGTGAGGCGAACAGTGAAGACAAAAGACTAAGCAGGAACAACAAATAAAAATAGAAAATAAAAGGGAAAATGATTTTTTTTATTGTTTGTTTGGCTGGAATCTAATTTGTGAAGGGCAGAAGGTACTTTATAGTAGCGGCTTTCAAATCTATTTCCAACTCACTTTCTTTCAACAGAAAATTACTGCTGTCAGTCCCCCGCCCCCACCATCAAAAATGGCGACAGCCGACTAATATACAATTTTCTTAAAAAAAAAATTAATGTGATACATTTTTAAAACGAGTTTTAATTCTTTTTGGATAAGTGAGTTTTAAATTTTTTATAATAAAATATAATTATAAAATCTTAGAATTTATAACATTACGATTACGATGGTTTATTATAAAATAAAGTATATAAAAATTATTTTTTCACTTTTTAAAAATATAAAAATAATTTTAGATTATTATATTCTCTCAAATATAAACCTAAATTTGAGATGATGTGACATATCATAAGTTATATTTACAATAAACCAGCATGTTAAAAAGTATCGTTAAAGAGGTTAAAATTCTTTTGAGTACTCTTAAGTATTCGGTTGATAATTAACAATAACAGTTGATGATTTTTTTTGAAGAAATCTGCCATCAAAACTTTGATTTTAACAGTCTGGTCTAATTATAACGTTACAAATTTTAAATATCAAAGTTTTACATCAAGAAATTAATTATGATTAAAATGCCTGTTAATTTGGGTTCAAATAAACTTTAATTTTATTAATCCTATTTAATCTTTTGTAATAACTCATTTTCTTCCGAGGTTTATTTAGTATATATAATAATATAGTATAGTTTTTGAAGATATTTTTGAAAAACATATAGTTTTTAGAAAGCGGTTTTTGAAAACATATATAGCTTTTAAAATGATTTTTTTTGGAAAACATATAGTTTTTAAAAATATATTTTTCAAAATTATATACATATTTATTATTTTCATTTTCATTTTTTTTATTTCATTTTTTATATATTAACATTAATTTGATTTATATTTTTAAGTCAATTTTAAATCCTTCAATGGTAAGTAATTCGGATCGAACTTTTAAATTTTAATTTGACTTTTAATTTTCATCGTTAAGACAACCGAGAAATTAAATTTGTACCGAAAGAGCAGTACAAGGGTGCTAATCCTTATTTGACTGTAATCGACTCCCGAATCCGATTCAATTCTAGTAAAAATGTAGATCAGGTAAAAAATGGTAAAGTAAGGTATCTGATCAACCTAATTTTAAATGATCGGTGCGGCTCATCAAATCAAAATTAAGTGAGAACCCGATTCCAGGCCCACCTGAAGGACGATTACGACAGTTTGGCGACTTCACTAGGGACATGTAAGCGAGTAAGGCTAAAATTAATTCCCGGTTGTCTTCTTGAACGAAAATTGTAAGTTTAAATTTAAATTTATCTTTTCGATCCTTATTATTTACCTTTGATTATTTTTTTCAAATAAATAGGAGTACTGATGTTTTTTTTAATGGTTTCAGCTTTTCAAAAATTTATCTCAGGCTCTATACCCGAGCTCAAAACCTTTTAAGTGAAGGTGAAAGCGACACCTTATTCTCCGTACAGACATAAGAGAATGTATTCTCTCGAGTTTAACTCGGTCCATATAAGCTTGTAATGGGCTTATGATTGAGGGTCTGGCAAGCCCAAGGAGGCACCGACAAGGAGAACTCGAGTACCTTTTTGTTAGAACTTAAATCGGGATGCTGCAAGGAATTAGAGCCCCTGAAACTCCATTTCAAAACCTAGGTTGTTTGAGTTATTTCTTGCTTTATTTTTCTCGAGGCATGCGAATTAGAAATAATGCGATTAGGATTTGTGCAAAATTAACATGCGGGATAGAAATCATGTTCGAGTAGGAAGAAAAAACATGTAGGGTAGATATCATGTGGGGTAGGAATTCTATATTTTTATTATCATTTTGATCATTATTTTTTATTTTACTAATTTGTTTTCTTTCATTTTTGTTCCTTTTTTTCATTCTTATCATTTGCATCATTTAAAGAGGTGTTGATCCACAAAAAAATGTTCGTTAAAATTCAAATAATTTGCATTAACGGACAAAGGGATTGTAATGCAAGAGGTGAAAAATGCAGAGGTCCAGCTATGGTTAGAGAAGACTCAAAAGGAAAATGGGGACATTCTACAAAGTAACTATGTGTCAGATCTGGTTGGTTATACTTCTGTCAGCCTTAGACAAAGATTATGCCAGCAGTATGGTGATATTGCACATATGCTCTATGTTAAGATTGATGAATATTTGATTCAAGCCTTAGTGCAATTTTAAAATCTGGGTTATAGCTGCTTTACATTCAACCAAGAAGACATGGTGCCCAAATTGAGGAATACACTACTCTATTGCATTGTGAAGGAGTCAGAATGGACCAGTCTACACCAATATATCAAAAGTCAGCCTTTCAAGAATGGGTTGGCAAAGGCCACAAGGGTAGATGAAAAGTGGGTAACTAACCGAATTCAGCACAAAGGCAAATAAGAAGGAATTACTTGGACTCATATCAAGCAATTAATGAATAATCATCCTGTTGAATGGAAGGTGATTGACCTTTTTGCACTGGGCATCTATGGATTGGTTATCTTTCTAAAAACTTTGGGATATATCGAGGCAGCTCTGATGGAGCTGTTCTAGTAACTACCTAAGCGAGTTAACCCTACGCCAACAATCTTAGCCGAAACTTTTCGTTCACTAAACCATTGCAAAAGGACTGGTGGAGGACGATTTATAGGGTGTACACAATTTCTTCAGGTGTGGATCAATAGTCATTTCTGGAAGACTAATGGGATTTCTTATCGCCGATTCGGCACCACTTACTTTTCTTTGGAGGAATTTATTACGTAAAAGTGCCGAAAAGGTATTCTGAATGAGAAATGGTTAAATGTATTCATGCACCTTCAAGATAAGGATATTGTATGGAGGGCCCATTGGTTGTCTCATAGTGACCTCCTTTATCGATGTAGAGATTAAGGAATTATAATGTTACTTGGGTTATGGGGATGAGTTGGCTATTCTTCACTTTTGACACTTCGACAGTATGGGGTACGACAGTTTTTCCCAGTTACACAAGTGATATATGGATCAAAGTTTGTATACCAGGAGGATAACTACAAAAACAAGGTCAAAGATATAGTTGAGTCATGGAAGAAAATATTTCGTACAGATTTCATAGCTGTTAAAGACATGCTTACTCCAGATTATATAGAATGGAGGAAGTTAAGAAAGAATGACACCGTTCCCATACCAGATCATGAGGATACTCAGATCATGGAGGAGCATCTTAAACCTATTCCTTCTGAATTAGAGATAACAAAGAATGAATTCGAAGTTGAAAAAGAAAGGTTGAAATAAAAAATAAAGAAACTAGAAGTCGAAAGATTCCAATAGAAATTAGATGTCGATACTCAAAAGGATCGAGCAGACATGCTAGAAAAGGAATAGAAGAAAGTCTGCTTTGAGTTGGAAGATTTGAGAAAAGGGAATCAGGAGCAAGTTCAGAACAATTCCAGTCTGAAAGATCTTCCAAATACTAGAAAGGTGAAGCCAGCAGCCTGAAAAGGAAGTTAAAAGGACAAGATGAAAGAGAGACACTGAAAGAGCAGTTAAAGACTTCCCAAAGAAGTTTGTTAGAAAGCCAACACCAAATCAAATGGTTGAAGACCAATGTAGCTGATCTGGAGAGGTCTCTTTAAAGACAACAAGAACACGATGGCAAAACCATAGTTGAGTTGGAGGTCATTGTGGATAAATTTAAGAAATAAGCAAATGAGCTTCAAATAGTCCCTTTCGATGGAAGACTTCAATGGTGTTTCCGTTGGGAACAAGTTCAGTAAGAGGTGAAAGCTAGAGATGCAGTTATTCAAGATTTCTTAGAGCAGGTACAAAAAATAGCACGCCACTTGCACGGTTTGGCGAGAGAAGTCGGGGTGGTTCAAATAGGTATTCAGCCAGTAACAGATGAAACAAGAAGACTTGTCAACCTATTAGAAGCCGTCCTGGGTCTAGAGAACTTAGTTAGAATGTACCTTTGAGTTGTTTTGATCTCTTAGAAATAACACTTTTGTCCCATAAAGATTATTTATAATAACATACATATTTTTGGATCAGTGCCTCGAAACTTCATGCACCATGCATTCTTGCATATTTTGTATTTTTTTCTTTTCATTTCTTTATATTCACATTAACTAACAAAAAATGTCTCATCAAAAAAAGAACAAACACTGGACGTACCACCTTAAGCATTGTACACACCCCATGCTCACAATACGCGTTCAAAGAAAAAGAAAATGGAAACTAATATTGTTCATCTTGAAGAAAACATGCTAAGGTTACAGAAGGAACTGGAAGAGAAAATAAGTCAAAATCAACAAAATACCTTGGATTCCATCACTAAGAACCAAGAGTCTTTAGTTGATCAGATTGTTGCAAGGCTATCTGGCCTAAATCTAATGAATCCTGTGGTAGGGGGCATATGAAAGGGTGACTATACCACCTACCCCATAGCTGATTATTTCACTTAAAATCTTATCGGGACTTCAAGATGACTCATATGCTGCAAAAGCACACGCTTCATCTGCTACAAAAGCACAAGCTTCATCGGCTGCAAAAGCACAAACTTCTGTAACTAACCCTCAAAACAATCTGGATGATTATCACATTCCGTTTTTATGAAGAAATAAAGAAAAGAAGATGGAGGAGAAATTAAGTTGTTAGAAGATCAAATGAAGACCGTTAAGGGAGAAGATAATTATTACGGAGTTGATGTTATGGAGCTAAGCTTAGTCCCAAATCTAGTTATTCCTCCTAAATTCAAAGTCCCAGATTTTGAGAAATATGATGTGAACAGTTACCCTTCAGCTCACATTTCCATGTTCTGCCGAAAAATGATAAGATATATGGAAATGACCAGATCCTAATTCACTGCTTCCAGGAGAGCCTGTTGGGTTCAGCCATTCGGTGGTATAATCAGTTGAATCATTCACACATCAGAACATGGAAAGATCTCGCCAAGTCTTTCTTAGAACAATACAAACATATAAACGTTATGAGGCCAGATCGTGTCATGATGCAAAGTATGGAGAAGAAACATAACGAAAGCTTCAGACGATATGCACATCGATGGAGAGATTTAGTTGTGTAGGTTCTTCTTCCTTTGGATGAAAAAGAAATATGGAAGCTTTTCGTACATACTTTGAAGGCTTCTTCTTTCGAACATCTGGTCGCAATTACATTTGGGAATTTCTCTGATCTAATTATGGTCGGAGAGACGATCGAGATGACCATTAAACAAGGAAATATAGATGGAGATGAATCAAGCAGGAGACCTCCCATGAAGAAGAAAGAATGAGAGATCAATAACATCAACACTTTTAACACCAGCAAAGGTACTACGATTTCTATGTCAAAACCAACTGCAGTTGTACCATTAGTACCATCAAGTACTTCTAGACAAGATGCGAGGGAACCAATGAGGGAAAAGGAGTACTTCAAGCCGATTCCCATGACATACAAGGAACTCTATAAATAATATTTTGACACGCATGTGGTGTCACCATACCCAGCAGAACCACTAAAGCCCCTATACCCCAAGTGGTATGACGAAAATGCGCATTGTGAGTATCATGGTGGTTTCCCGGGGCATGCTATTGAAAACTGTCTCACCTTTAATAGGATTGTCCAAAGAATGCGCAACAGAAATTGAATTAATTTCAACAATTCAGAAATGGGGTAATGCAATCACTGAAGAGAAGGGTAAGAAAGTCAAAACCAGAGTTTCTGAAGTAAAGTCACATCCGACTTGGGTATGGAGGCAAATAATAAATGCGGGGTTTCTTGCACCACATCCTAGCACATCATATTGCAAAGGTGGCAGTCATTATTGTTATCACAATGAGGAAATACATGACATACAATAATGTGTCAAATTTAGAGTCTTGATCCAGCTAATGATAGATAGAAAAGAGTTGAAATTTTACGAAGAAAACAATGACACTCCAGAAATGGATGTTTGTGGAACTGGAGATGCATCTGAAAAGTGAATACCGTAATCGAGGAATGTGACATCTTGGGACGAGACAATAAGAGATAATCACTATTACCACATAGTTGTGTTGCCTATGAAATAATGTCTTATTTGACTTTATCTTTTATATGCCTGAATTTTTTTAAATGACATTTCTTTGCGTTATAGAGAATTGTTTGTAATTCAGTGAATATCAAGTATAATGAAATGCACATTTTGAGAAATGAGGTTATAGCCTTTTGACATATGTCAAGATCAAATTCCTTTTAAAAAATAAGATTCATATCTTTTACCCGAAAAATAAAAATGTTTTCTCGCGCGTACAAGTATGGAAGTAAACAAGATGGGGCATCTCCGATGCATCTTATTGCTAGACCAGTTAGCTTGCATGTATGTTAAGGAAATTCCGCGCCGATATACAATTTTCAAAAATGGAATGGTGGAATAGAAAAATTTGGCTTCGATCAGTTGTTTAGGATTTGAGCTCTAAAGATGAAATTTTCTGATTTTCACTGACACTCAGACTATAACAGATTCTTCCTGACAAACTTAGAAAATCTCAAAATCGATAAAATTAATGTGATATTAATGAATGATAATTTTAACAATGCTGAGGGCACTCCGCTGAAAGTAGTAGGCTATAAATCTTCGGAGGTAATGTCTGAAGTAGCCATGAAGGTAATATCTGAGCTTTATAAAGTAAGTTTCGTTTGAGTTTGTCAAGTCGAAGACTTTTTGACACTTGAATCCTTTAATTAAGGGTATTCCGCTAAAGTAATGGACAATATTAATTTCCCTAACTTTATGAATACGAGTACATTCAGATCATGACACTAGTCTCTAAGTGTCGAGATGAATCTCCCAGCAAAATCTAAAGCGAGAACATCAAGTTTAATAAAGTATAATTTTTAAAAAGGTGATAAGGGTTGAAATAAACATGTATTTGAAATTAAATTTCGATGAAAGGTGGACTAAGGGAGTCAGGAAACATCTGTTATAGTTGAATACACAAAATCACTCAGGGGTTTTGATTTTAGATCGATATTTATGCGCTATCTTTGCTTAAGGAGTCTATGAAACTTGAACAAATGGAAGATTCCTGAGAACTGAAATAGAAATGCTCTCTAAAGGGCCTTGCAGTGGAGTGCACCAATTCAAAATCATGAAAATCAAAACCAAATCTCATTGCCTTCCCATATCACCCTTGGATCTTGACACTTGTCAAAGGGCTATAATTTTTTAAATAAACTTGTGTGATTCATTTATTTGATATTCAGTGAACTTATATTTTGCTTCAATTGCTCTGACATCATTTTTTATACCAAACTTTTTTTTTAAAAATAGATATATCTCAAACAAGAAATATTTTTTTTTTAAAAATTCATTTGAAAAGGCCTGAAATGGTATGAGGCATATCTAGGTTTCCAATCTCTTCTCATTCCACCATCCATGCCTCCTGGTGTGATTTCTATCAAAATAAGAGCAATGTCATTGCGAAGAAGAAGGTAGCGTTACGATCCATGGCAGACGTGATCAAAGGGATAGAAAAATAACCATTCTAACTAATCATTTCAAAGTGAGTATGAGAAATACAGATGATTGCTTCATTCAGCACAGTGTCTCTCTTTACTATTAAGATGGTGGTTCAGTAAGGTGTAAGAGACCTACAATAATGAATCGGCTGGAAAACGTTTAACCTATAATGACGAGAAATTCACTCACTATCGGGTCCCTCCTGAAGGATGAGTTTATTGTTGTACTTGAGGATGCCATATCAAAAAGAAACAACGGGAATGCAAGCCCTGATGATAATGACAACCCAAATGAGCATGAAAGGAATAAAGAGAGACACTTATAACTCAACGACTAAAGATAAGCATTGTTGCCAAGTTTCCCATGCAAGAAATTCAAAGTACTCTATAAGTACAAGAAGCAATAAGGGTGCTTCATATAATTTCAAGGCAGCATGCCTTCTTGTTCGCCAGTATTTTTCCATGACAATCAGAATAATTTTACAGATACTATAGGAGGTAGCCTTGGCTGTAGAGGTTGTTGGAGCTTCCAAGCCATGTAAGGAAGCCTTTCACTAAATATTGATGTGTCAACCACGATATTGATTCAACCAGTTTTAGTTACCCCCTCGAGTAAACAAAGGCTAAAAGAACGATTAAGAATCTCCAAATTAAAATTGATCCATACAATCAAGAGTGCAAGATTACTGGATTGTGTAAACAAATGAGAAAATGTCAGATATTTTCCATGAAGCCGTTAGTGCTGGGGCATGATCGATTCCAAGGACAAGACCAGTAGACAAAGAATGAGACTCTGTCCAAGAAATAAAACAAGAACTAATTCATTGTGCATACATCTTAGACATACTTAAGAGCATCACATTTATCATTTTCTGCATACATAATTTTTGTAGCTTTAGAGTTAAGTTTCAACTTCACGACAAAAGATACTCAATTCAAAAGCATCTTCAAAAAAATCGACGGTGGTTGCTTAACTCAGTGGCAAGGAGTTACACCTCAACCAACTTGACCTATAGAAAGATCGACAAATCTTAGAATCTACTTCAAATCGGGTTTGAGAGCCAATTCAGATGGGTTCGAGAGTTAATTTAGAACAGATTCAATTTAGCTTAACTCAACGGCAAGTGGCTAGTTTCTAGTTAAAGTTTTCAAGCCAGATTTCAACTCCACGATGGATGATATCCAGCTGACAAACTATCTCACTTGGCTTTCTCGAAAAGAGGAGTCACTCAATGAACATCTCACATGGTTTTCCCATGATGGGGAGTCATCCAAAGATCATCTCACCTGGTTCAGAACCACGAAGAGGAACCACCTGAAGAATATACCACTTGGCTTTCCCGTGAAGGGGAGCCATCTAAAGAATTATGACCAGCTTAGACCCGCGAAAGGGAGCCATCCTTCACTTAAAAAAACCGTTCACAACATAGCTCAAGGCGAGAAAAAATATTTGTCAATAAAAACTTTCGAGTTTGATTCCATTCAGCTCGAGGGCGTATCAACCGTATGCTAGCAACGAGGAACTACTTTCCGGTTGAATTTTAAACAGAGGTCTTTAAGTCAAGAAGAAGACCTAGGTTGGCTGCGATTTAGAAACAATGAACTATCTCCCAGCCGAATTTATAGCATAGCTCAAGGCAAGAAGGGTTATATGTCAACGAAAACTTTCGAGTTTGATTTCATTCAGCTCGAGGGTGTATCAACCGCATGGTAGCAGCGATGAACTACTTTTTGGTTGAAGTTTAAATCAAGGTCTTTAAGTCGAGAAGAAGACCTATGTTGGCTATGATTTAGCAATAAGGAACTATCTCACAACCTAATTTACAACATAACTCAAGGAGAGAAGGGTTATTTGTCAACGAAAACTTTCGAGTTCGATTCCATTTAGCTTAAACGCGTATCAATCGCATGGTAGCAGCGAGGAACTACTTTTCGGTTGAAGTTTAAACCGAGGTATTTAAGTCAAGAAGAAGACCTAGGTTGACTGCGATTTAGCAACATGGAACTATCTCCCCCTAATTTACAACATAACTTAAGTCGAGAAAAGATGTATGTCAACGAAAACTTTCAAGTTCGATTCCATTCAGCTCGAGGGCGTATCAAACGCATGGTAGCAGCAATGAACTATTTTCCGGTTGAAGTTTAAACCGAGGTCTTTAAGTCAAGAAGAAGACTTATGTTGGTTGCGATTTAGCAACAATGAACTATCTTCCAGCCTAATTTACAGCATACTCGAGAAAAGTTATCTGTCAACAAAAACTTTTGAGTTCAATTTCATTCAGCTCGAGGGCGTATAAACCACATGGTAGTAGCGAGAAACTACTTTTCAGTTGAATTTTAAACCAAAGTCTTTAAGCTAGAAGAAAACCAAGGTTAACTACGATTTGGCAACAAAAAGTCACTTTCCAGTACAAATTTTGAACTAGATTTCAACTTCACAGCGAAGGATATCAAACTCGAAACATCCAAGATTGATTCAACTTCACCCATGATTTCAATTTTACGATGAAGGATATCGTGCCCTGGATACTCAAGATATACTCAACTTCACGGCGAATGAGTCATCTACAACATAGTTCAACTCAATGACGAAGAGCTATCTCTCAATTAAGGTCATCTAGTCAAATTCCAACTTCACGAACAAGGGTATTGCGTAGAAGAAGATGGCGAGAACTTACTGCCTACTCCAAGCATCGAGCTAGATTTCAACTTCACAGCGAAGGATATCACGCTCGACTGACTTAACTTTATGAAAAAAGGGTCAACCACGATTTCAAATTCATGATAAAGGATATTATGTTCAAAGATATCTCAAGATTCACTCAACTTTATGACGAATGAGTCACCCACAATAAGCCTCAACAACAAGGAGTCGTCTTCTATTTTTTTGAAGACGAATCTCAACTCCATAGCGGAGGATAGTTGATAAAAGATTCGACAGCAACATTGAGTCGGATTTTAAACTATGAGATTGACAACCCTCACAGGAACATGCTTGTTTTCAAGTCCATGAGCACCAAACGAAAATTTATGTCTTTTTGTCTTTGCCCTATTTTCGTTATACAATAATGGGCAAAGAGGGGCAACTGTAGTCACTCATTTTCGTCTGGGGCTTATTTAGTATATATAATAATAAAGTATAGTTTTTGAATATATTTTTGAAAAACATATAGTTTTTAGAAAACAATTTTTGAAAACATATATAGTTTTTAAAAATGATTTTTGGAAAACATATTTTTCGAAATATATACATATTATTTATTTTCTATTTTTTTTTATTTTTTTATATTTAACATTAATTTGATTTATATTTTTAGGTCAATTTTAAATCCTTCAATTTTAAGTAATTATGATCGAACTTTTACATTTTAATTTGACTTTTAATTTTTGCCATTAAGACAACAGAGAAATTAAATTGGTACCGAAAGGGCAATTCAAGGATGTTAATCCTTCCCTGACTGTAATCGAATCTCAAATCCGATTCAATTATGGTAAAAATGCAGATCATAAAAAAATGGTAAATTAAGATATCCGATCAACCTAATTTTAAATAATCGGTAGTGGCTCCATCAAATCGAAATTAAGTTAGAACCTGATTTCGGGCCTGCCCGAAGTACGGTTACGACATCTTTAATGACATATGGAAAGATGGATTATAATAAAATATTATCAAACCCTCTCTCTTTAGTTGTTGATAACTCCGTAAAAAGACTCAATTTCTAGTCTTTTCACTTAAGTTATTGCTCGTCTAAACAAAGTGTGCACATCATTTTAGTTGCATTTAGTTGCATATAGGTTATGTTAGCTTGTGGTGGATAAGTTTTTCTTTGGCAAGATTTATTTGGTTTAACTGATGCTGCTAAGGAGAAAAGGTTTGCTTGGGTTGTGTTTGTGCAGGAAACTTACAGAAGAAGAACATTTCAGTCGTGACAACATAAATTGCAAGGGCCAGTGGTACTGATAAGAATGTGAGGAGCATATTTATCTCACCGAGGCAAGGTTTATCTGAAGAGTCTGAAGCGGGTATGATAAAACTGCATATGTCACACGCCATCTGGATAAACTACTTCACGTGCAGCATGCCTTAAACATTCTGCCAGCCGCCAACCGCCAACCGCCTTTTCTTTTTAAGCCTGGGAAATATAAAAACGGTTATTTAAGGAATCTCCAAATTATGAAAAAGCCCTAGGAGATCATTCCTTATAAATAACCAGTCGTAGCCGCCAAAAGGGGGAGGCAAGGAAGAAGAGAGAAAAGCTTTAGCCAAGGCGTGAGCGAGCAATTGCAGTGCTTTCTCATCGTTTACCAACCAACCTTCCTTGGTGTCTTTCATAACCAGGCAGTAGCAGAGCGGTGAGCAGATCTCGAGAGAGGCTGATCACCAAGGCAGGCGCGGTGCTTATACGAATTGTCGTGATAGAGCCCCTGTTTTTTAGAGTCGTTCTTCCTTTGTTCTTAATCTCTTTATATGTTTGGGGTTGTATTAAACGTTGAACTTGGATGATTTTTGATAGCACCATGACTATCTTACTTGGTGTTAAACTTTGTTTTGCCTAAACAATTACTTTATGTTTAATGAATGATGAATTATGTTTTTGCTCACGACTTTTTTATTCATTGTTTTAATATTTTGCCTTAACACTGTAAGAGCATCGAGAGATTGCCTGGGGTTTTGGTAAAACATGTCTTGGTAATGTAAGGGTATCGAGAGATCGCCTTTTGTTTAGATAGTGATTCTTAGATTCAAGAGAATTAAGATAGATCCATGTGAGCAATGGAATAAATCCGGGATGATGAAGTTCTAACTTGTTTACCATAGAGATAAGGAGCGAGTTTCAAGCAACTAAAAGGGATAAATGCTAGATTAGGATATACAACGCCTATAGTTCGCGCTGAGAGGTATTGCTACGACAACAGTCTGACAAACCAAGGGTTGTAGTTAACGCTGAGGAGTATTGCCATAGAAACTATCTAAGAATACCTAGTAATCCTGTCGGGCAACTTAAGCAAGTCATAATAATTCATTCTAGACTTAAAATAATTGTTGCCAATACAAAAGTTTAGCATAAGTGCTCTGTGAGAAGTCTGAGTATGTGAGGTTGTTTGCATTATATTTAAATCAACACTTGTTTTATTTTATTTCAATATTCTGCATATTTATTTTGCCTCGACCAATCTTTTCTGCAATCATTATATCACTTCTTTGTTTTATTACAAGTATATTTTAAGTTGATAACCTAGTAGGAATTAGTTTGTGACACTAGTTCTTGTTATGGTGAAATTAAATTTCTGAACCAATCCCTGAGGAGACGATACTCACTTACCCTATATTAATTGAATCGATTGTGTATACTTGCACATAATTTCTTTCCTTAGCATATACATTTACAAGCGATCAAGTTTTTGGCGCCATTGTCGGGGATTGGCAACTGACAAAGTTTTTATTCGCCATAACAAGTTTTTCTTGTCACCTTATATCTAGTCTAACGTAGTTTATTATTTTCTTTTGTAGGTTTTTATTATTGCATGTCTTGAGATCTGCTGGTAAACCTTTGGAACCATTTGACCCTGAAGTTGAGAAATCATTCAGACTTAGGTTGTGTGCCTAAAGAACTAGAGAACATTTAAACCAACTTCAAATAGAAGACAACATGGGAGATCTAGGACCTGATGCATCTATTAATCTTCAAGTTGCAAGGCCAAAAGCGATACGCTATCATTTGAACCCAATTCACTATACCTCAATCCAAACCTAGTGGCACCTGAAATACAAGTAACTCATTTCGAACTTAAATCGGTGATGTTTAATATGCTAAACTCTATTGGCCAATTTAGTGGTTCACCTAATGAGGATGCTCAACAGCATGTTCGTGCTTTCCTTGAAGTATGCGACTCATTTCGACAACAAGGAGTACATGAAGATGTGCTTAAATTAAAACTTTTCCCTTACTCCCTACGCGATAGAGCAAGAGCTTGGCTTAGCGGAGTTCCTTTCGGCTCAATAAATTCATAGGCAGACTTATGCAAGAGTTTATTACTTCGAGCCCAATATTAATACACAACTTCACAATGACATTGCAAGTTTTCACCAAGGAGATGATGAATCAATGTAAGAATGTTGGGATAAGTACAAAAGCGCATTTCACAAATGTGTTAACCATGGATTTCATGATTGGAAGCAAGTGGTGATATTTTACAACGGAGTCAATGTATCGACTCGAATGATGCTAGATGCCTCAGCAAATGGCACCTTACTGGACAAATGACAGGATATCAAATAATGATTATCAATTCCCAAATACAAGATTGGGAACACGCAGAAAAACATCTAGAGTATATTAAATAGAGGGTAAGGATTCAGTAGCTGCTCAACTTTCTGCCATAACTAATATGTTAAAAAATTTGCAATGTCCTAATGAGGTAAGAGAAGTCAAGGTGACCAACAACGTGTGCATATTTTTTCATGGCAACCATCATGAGAGTGAATGTCTAGAAAACCATGAGTCAACCAATTTTGTGGGCAACTACAATCGGAGCAATAATAACCCTTATTCAAACATGTACAATCCTGGTTGGAGAAAACACCCAAATTTCTGATGTAGTAATCAAGGAAACAACAACAATCAAGCAGCAAATTACAGGCCACAACAAAATAATTCTGACCATAAACACTTTCAGAATCAATATCATCAGCAGCCTTGGAAAACAATAAAGGTATAGCTTATTCCTCTAATACTAATTCCTTGGAGTTATCATTGCAGGAATTTATGTCCTCGACGAAAGATTTCATGGCCTCCACAAAGACCTTGATGTACGAATATTCTGCGACAATTAAAAATCAAGGAAATTTGTTACAAACCCAAACAACACTTTTGCAAAGCCATAGTTCATCTCTAAGAGCATTGGAGAATCAAATGGGATAAATTGCTACGACATTATATTCTCTCCCACAAGGAAATCTCCCTAGTGATACGGAGATCACTAAATATCATGGGAATGAGCAATGCAGTGTACTTACACTAAGGAGTGGAAAACATGTCAACGAAGATGACAAGCTTGGGGGAGAACACCTGAACAGTCCTCGCCATGGCATAACACAACCAGAGGATTGAGCTGAAAATGTTGAACAAGAAGAAGCACCTAAAGAGAAGGAAAAGAATGAATGTTCAAAAAAACATCGCTCAAACAATAAGAAATTCGTGGCCAAGGCCAGAGATTCTTCAGCAACAACAGTAGACAATGTGAGACCTCTACCACCGTTCCCTCAACGGTTGAAGAAGCATGATGATGACATCCAATTCAAGAAATTCGTTGATGCTCTGGATCAGTTGTGTATCAATGTGCCCTTACTTGAAGCCATCGAGCAAATGCCTTCTTATGCCAAGTTTCTTAAGGACGTTGTTACAAAGAAACGGAAGGTAAAACGTGTTACCACGGCAACATAAATCTGTTCGGCAATAAGCAAACTCCCACCAAAACAAAAAGACACTGGCAGTTTTATAATACCATGCTCAATTGGTAATGAATTCATAGGACGAGCTCTTGTTGATTTGGGATCAAGTGTAAACTTGATACCAACGCCCATATTTATGAAACTAGAAGGGTATCACGCCTGTCCAACCTCAGTCATCCTACAGCTGGCCGATCGATCATATGTGCTGGCCGAAGGCAGAATAAAAGACGTCATAGTAAAGGTGAACAAATTCGTATTTCTAGTTGATTTTCTCATCTTATATTGTGAAGTCGATGAAAACTCCCCGATAATTTTGGAACGACCTTTCTTAGCTACTGGGAGAATCCTAATAGATTGTGAAAAGGGAGAGTTCACAATGCGAGTAGGAGAGCAAAGAGTCACCATCAATGTATTCAACTCCATAAAATATGTGGACGATTCAGAGGATTGCCAATGCATTAGAGAAGTAGAGGAAAAAATAATCCTTAGACGAGGTGAATCTTTAAAGCTTGACAAATACAACGCTTTGTACAATGACCCTACAACAGAGATGTACGAACAAGACACTTTTGGCCCATGCGAATTATGTTCAGAAGACGATTCTGAAAATTATGGCACTGACAACATAAATCTGACCAATGAGTGCCATGAAAACGACACTAATACAGGATATGGAGGAAAGACAAAGGATCAATCTAGACTTATTCAGAATAAATCAGGTATGAAATTTGAACCTTAGATTATGATGAAGTTAAGACTCAAGAGTCTTCCTTACAACATGCACCGAAGTTGGAACTTAAAACTTTGCCATCACACTTGAAGTATGCATTTCTAGGAGATGATGAAACTTTACCAGTAATAATTTCTACTAACCTAACCTCTGAACAGGAGAATAACTTGTTGAATGTTTTGTCACAACACAGAAAGGCTCTCGGATGAATAGTGGCAGGCTTGAAGGGAATTAGTCTGACTATATGCATGCACAAGATCAATCTAGAAGATAGCCATAGTACTTCGGTAGAACCCTAAAGAAGACTTAATCCAATCATGAAGAAGGTAGTCATGAAGGAGATTATAAAATGGCTAGATGGGGGAGTAATTTATCCTATATCTGATATTTCATAGGTCAGTCCGATGCAATGTGTGCCAAAGAAGGGTGGAGTAACCGTGGTTAAAATCGAACATGATGAACTCCTCACCATTAGAACAGTCATGGGCTAGAGCATATGCATGGATTACAGAAATCTTAATAAGGCCACAAAGAAATACCATTTTCCCATCCCTTTTATAGACCATATGCTTGATAGGTTAGCGGGAAAAACATTTTATTGTTTTCTTGACGGATACTCATGATATAATCAAATAGCCATAACACTGGAGGATCAAAAGAAAACCACTTTCACATGCTCATATGGTACCTATGTATTTAGACGAATACCGTTTGGGTTCTGTAACGCTCCATCTACCTTCCAAAGATGCATGGTGGCAATATTTTCAGATATGGTGGAAGAATGTATGGAAATATTTTTGGATGACTTCTCCATCTCGGGTGATGATTTTGACCGATGTCTCAAAAATCTATTCAAGGTACTGAAACGATGTAACAAAGCCAACCTAGTACTAAATTGGGAGAAATGCCATTTTATGGTGACCGAATGAACAATGTTGGGTCATAAAATTTCATGCCGAGGCATTGAAGTCAATAAAGCCAAGGTGGACGTGATTGCAAACCTTCCCCTACCCACCAACGTGAGAGGTGTACGCAGTTTCCTTGGACATGCAGGCTTCTACAGGCGGTTAATAAAAGATTTTTCTCAAATCTCTAAACCCTTGTGTTTTTTGCTTTAACAAAATCATCCATTTGAATTTACTAATGATTGTTTGAATGCCTTTACAGATTTGAAGAATAAGCTTTCGACAGCACCAATCGTTATCCCACCGGACTTGAACGAACCTTTTGAGCTCATGTGCGACGCTAGTGACTATGTAGTCGGAGCAGTGCTAGGGCAACGAAAAAGTAAAATCTTTCATGTTATCTACTATGTGAGTCGTACTCTTAATGATGCACAAGTAAACTATACCACCACTGAAAAAGAACTCTTAGCTGTAGTATTTGCATTTGATAAGTTTAGGCAATATCTAATAGGCACTAAAGTAATTGTGCATACAAATCACTCTGCTATTAAATATCTAATCAATAGAAAAGATGCAAAGCCTAGGATAATTCGATGGATATTATTACTACAAGAGTTTGATTTAGAGATAAAGGATAGGAATGGTACAGAAAATCAAGTAGCAGACCATTTGTCTAGGCTAGATAACAAATTTGATTGCCCTGACATAACAGAAATTCAAGAGGATTTCCCTGATGATAAAATATTATTTTTCACGGCTGTGCCGTGGTATGCTGACATAGTTAACTTTTTTGTTAGTGGTATTGTTCCTCCTGATTTATCTAGCCAGGGCTGAAAGAAGTTTCGACATGATGTACGACATTACTAATGGGATGAACCGTTTCTATTAAGGAAATGTGGGGACCAAATAATCCAAATATGCGTTCTAAGAGAAGAGCAGAAAGATATCCAATGTCACTCTTCATCGTATGGAGGACATTTTGGTCGAATGAGAACAACAACGAAAGTGCTTCAGTCTGGATTAAATTAGCCAACCTTGTTCGAAGATGATCATGAATTCTATAAGTCATGTGATAGAAGCCAACGAACAGGGAACATATCAAAATGACATGAGTTGCCATGGAAAAATATTCTGGAGATTGAACTCTTCAACGTATGGGGAATCGACTTCATGAGACTTTTTCCCATATCATTTGGAGATCTGTACATTCTCTTAGAAGTGGATTATGTATTTAAATGGGTTGAAACCATCGCAACACCTAAAAATGATTCCAAGATGGTGTTAAAAGTTTTACAAAAAATATATTCACACGATTTGGAACACCACGAGCTATCATTAGCGATGAAGGCACACATTTTGACAACAAACTGATTGCCAAGGCACTGAAACGATATAGAGTGCTACATAGGATCGCTATGGCATACCACCCTCAGACTAATGGTCAAGCCGAAGTGTCTAATCGAGAAATCAAACAGATCCTTGAGAAGATAGTCAACCCAAGTTGAAAGGACTGGTCCCCGAAGCTAGATGAAGCACTATAGGCTTATCGCACATCATTCAAGACACCGCTGAGAATGTCCCCATTAAATTGATCTACGAAAAAGAATGTCATATGCCTGCTGAACTAGAACATAAAGTCTACTGGGCTATCAAAAAGTTAAACATGGATGCTCAGCTTGCTGGAGAAAGAAGACTCTCGGAAGTGAACGAGATGGATGAATTCAAAGCACACGCATACGAGAATGCCCACCTATACAAGGAGAAAAAAAAAACGATGGCATGACAGTAGAATATTGCCATGACAATTTTATTCTGGACAACTAGTACTGCTCTACAATTCACGTCTCTACAATTCACGTCTTAAGCTATTTCCAGGCAAGTTAAAATCACGATGGTCAGGACCATTCATCGTACACCAAGTCCATGACAATGGAGCAATCGAAATTCAGAACCAAAACGATGGTTCCATCTTCAAGGTGAATGGGCAGAGGCTAAAAGAATACAAATGAGCCCCAGTCATGCGCGACAAACCGGCATCGTTGGTATTTGATGCCCAAGAGTTTGCCTTATTTACTTGAACAAAATTCGTTGCCTAGGCAACGAAAATTTGAATTCTGTACATAAATAAATTAAGTTATTTTCTTATCCGTTTTATTTTATTTCTTTATTTATTGTAGGCATACAAAGCACACGTGACATCATGGGGAGTTAGAACATGCATGAAAAAGAAAGGAAACCCTAGGGTAAAAGGTTTAGGCGGTAGAATTAATGAAGGAAACAATCTTGTCCCCCACTTTACGTCCAATAATATATTTCTCATTCAATACAAAAATCTTTTCCCCTCGTTCAAAGACAAAATTACCCCGAAACTACCCATTACTTTCCAAAAAGACCCACCCAACTCCTTCTTCTTCATGTACCTCACTCACTCTCTACCAAGCAAGAAACTTTTTCTTTCTTTCAACAAAAACTCCCCATCGCCGC
Organism: Hibiscus syriacus; assembly: GCF_006381635.1. Lineage (NCBI taxonomy): Eukaryota > Viridiplantae > Streptophyta > Magnoliopsida > Malvales > Malvaceae > Hibiscus > Hibiscus syriacus. The sequence continues at coordinate 260,529 of NW_024061884.1, forward strand.
CACTGATTTCAATACACCAACCAAGTACAATGGCCAGATCAAGGAAAACCCCAGCCCTAACACCGAACTTTGAGTGTTTCCAAATAGCCAAGGCTAAAGCATGCTTTAAAATCCTCCAAAAATGACAAGTGTATTTGGAAGATGGGTTCGTCTTTCCAGCAGAGGATGAAGAGCCGTTTGGACTAGAGGTGATGGACATGATAAAGAAACACAACTGGGAGAAGTTTGCTCGCCATCCCAAAGTTGTAGTACCAGCGATGGTAAGGGAGTTCTACACCCACCTCGAAGACCCAGCCAACCACACGGTATACATCCGAGGGAAGCTCATTCGATTTTCCCCTTCAGCACTCAATATATACTTCAAGTTGGGGAAAGTAGAGGAGCGACAAAAGAGATTCGTAGATGAGACAGACCAGGAAATATACAGTGGAGTTCTTGAAGATCTTTGCTTTGGGTGGGCATGTTTGAAGGGAATGCCCCAATGAGGAAGAGAGTTGATCGTCGAGCCCAAAAACTGATCGTGAAGTTGTGGAACCATTTTCTCAAGGGCAAGCTTATGCCAACTTCTCACAACACAACCGTGCTCATGAAAAGATTGATGCTCTTACACTCAATAATATACGGGAGGAAGATTGATGTTGGCAAACTCATCTTCGAGCAAATCCACGAGTGCGCAAAAAAGAACAGGGGTAATTTGTTGCTTCCTAACTTGATAACCGCATTGTGCAGGAAAAAGAAGGTCCCCGATGAGCCTTTTGAGGACTTCATTAAATCCAAAGAGGGAATCACCAAGAAATAGGTACCTGAGCTGATGCCAGAATGGCCGCAGTGGTTACGTACACGTGAGAAACGCGTGAGAAGATAGGGAACCTAGAGGATCACATGGAGATCTATTTCGAGTATGTCAAGGCAAGAGACGCGCATCTTAACACCTTCTTCAAAGAGTTGCTACCAAACACAACCGTCAATCTACCGCCCTTCCCTAGTGTCATCCTCAAATACAATGCTGGCGACAGCACATTCCACGCCTCAACATCAAATGCCCCTCCATAGGTTTACCCAAGAGTACCCACAGACGTGCCACCACTGGCAACCTATGTCTAGCCCGTACTAGAGGAAGGCCAAGACGACACAGAAGAGTTCCTCAGCTCCTCATCTTTCTCGACCTCTGAGAGAAGTCAAGATATCCTACTCAACTTCTTCTCCGATGAAGCTTTTATACCAGCCCCGAAACAACCCGAGCATGATCCTATTCAGTTCCCGGTCCGTCAAGCAATGCTAGTACCAGCAACAACTCAAAGTCCAGCTCCAGTTCCAGCACAACCGACTCCTACTGTCGAACAACCAACTCCAGCACAAGCCTCGACCAGCAAGAAGTGCTAAAAGCGAATGGAAGGCCGTATACATCAGCCGTCACCCTCGACGATAGCAACAGTAGACTCAGGATCCGAGAGTCCCTCTCCTTCTAAATGACGCCGAACAAGGGCGTCCAGTCAAGACACCCCACCACAGTAAGTTTACAATAGTTTATTTTTTTATTTCTTTCGCATTTTCATATAGAATCATGTTGTTTTAGTTCTCATGCATTGAGGATAATGCATCCCTCAAGTTTGGGGGAGGTATTGTGTCATATTCTGCCATACTTTGTTAAATAGCAATTGATGATAATTGGTTGAAAATTTTGGTTGTTATGAAATAAGCAGGTTAAGATTATTGTTAGGAATGAATTAGGGATGCCCAATGATGAATGTATAATTTGATTGCATAGGCCAACTTATTATAAGACTGTCTAAGGAAGAGAACCAATCCTAGGCCTTATTCTTTGAAAATTTTATAAACAAAATTGTAGGTTGTCCCTACTTAAGGTAATCTGTAAATTTTTAGGAAAGAACTTTCTTCTTGCCGGGACTTCAAAAATATTTTAAGGGTAAGGTAAAACTCCATAGTGTTTAAAACTTGATAAATAAAAAGGGACATCCTCTATGCAAAGGCATAAATAGAAAAACTCCATAAGAAATTAAGAGTTGCCAGGGTATATGAGTGAATGAAAGTAGTCACAGAATGACTATACCCGACTACTTGGGGGTGAAAGGTATGCTCCCTTTCACCTAGAGTGTAGAACGGTAGGTGTGATGAGCTGACTCCCCTATAAAAAGAGAAAGATAAAAAGTTGATAAATAACTAGGAGTATAAACTAAGATTGATAAATAATTTGATGCCTTGACAATCCAGAAGTGCTTACTTTAAGTTTTCTAATTACCTTTATGCATAGACTGGCTACAATCACGCACACACAATAGCAAAGAATCCTGACTAGGGAAGAGACTTGACTGATATGACTGTCGAACATGTTGAGGCAAACTATGTTTTTCCTGAGGGATGAAATCTCAAATCATATGATTTTCTTAACACTTCTTTGCCATGCCAATTTTAATTTTCTTCTAGCTATTATACATTGCTTGAGGATAAGTAGTAGCTTAAGTTTGGGGATGTGATAACTCCGTAAAAAGACTCAATTTCTAGTCTTTTCACTTAAGTTATTGCTCGTCTAAACAAAGTATGCACAACATTTTAGTTGCATTTAGTTGCATATAGGTTATGTTAGCTTGTGGTGGATAAGTTTTGCTTCGGCAATATTTATTTGGTTTAACCAATGATGTTGATGAGAAAGGGTTTGCTTGGGTTGTGTTTGTACAGGAAACTTATAGAGGAATAACATTTCAGTCGTGACAACGTAAATTGCAAGGGCCAGTGGAACTGATAAGAACATGAGGAGCATATTTATCTCACCGAGACAAGGTTTATCTGAAGAGTATGAAGTGGGTATGACGAAACTGCCTATGTCACACACCAACTAGATGACCTACTTCACGTGCAAGAAGCCTTAAACATTTTGACAGCCACCAACCGCTTTTCCTTTTTAAGCCTGGGAAATATAACAACGGTTATTTAAGGAATCTTCAAATTATGCAAAAGCCCTAGGAGATCCTTCCTTATAAATAACCAGCCGTAGCCGCCAAAAGGGGGAGGCAAGGAAGAAGAGAGAAGAGCTTTACCCAAGGCATGAGCGAGCAACTGCAGTGCTTTATCACCGTTTACCAACCAACCTTCCTTGGTGTCCTCTATAACCAGGCTGTAGTAGAGTGGTGATCAGGTCTCTAGAGAGGCTGATCACCAATGCAGGCGCGGTGCTGATCAGAATTGTCGCGACAGAGCCCCCAGTTTTTGGGAGTCGTTATTCCTTTGTTCTTAATCTCTTTATATGTTTGGGGTTGTATTAAACGTTGAACTTGGATGATTTTTGATAGCACCATGACTGTCTTACTTGGTGTTAAACTTTGTTTTGCCTAAACAATTACTTTATGTTTAATGAATGATGAATTATGTTTTTGCTCATGACTATTTTGTTCATTGTTTGAATATTTTGCCTTAACACTGTAAGAGCGTCGAGAGATCGCCTGGGGTTATGGTAAAACATGTCTTGACAATGTAAGAGCATCGAGAGATCTCCTTTTGTCTAGATAGTGATTTTAGATCCGAGAGAACTAAGATAGATCCACGTGAGCAATGAAATGAATCTAGGATAGTGAAGTTCTAAATTGTTTACCTTAGAGATAAGGAGAGAGTTTCAATCGACTAAAAGGGATAAATGCTAGAGTAGGATAAACAACACCTATAGTTCACGCTGAGAGGTATTGCTACGACAACAGTATGACAAACCAGGGGTTGTAGTTAACGTTGAGGAGTATTGCCATAGCAACCATCTAAGAATACCTAATAATTCTGTCGGGCAACTTAAGCAAGTCATAAGAATTCATTCTAGACTTAGAATAATTGTTGCCAATACAAAAGTTTATCATAAGTGCTCTGTGAGAAGTTTGAGTATGTTAGGTTGTTTGCATTATATTTAAATCAACACTTGTTTTATTTTATTCCAATATTCAGCATATTTATTTTGCCTCAATCAATCTTTTCTGCAATCATTATATCACTTCTTTGTTTTATTACTAGTAGATTTTAAGTTGACAACCTAGTAGGAATTAGTTTGTGACACTCGTTCTAGTTGTGGTGAAATTAAATTTATAAACCAATCAATGAGGAGACGATACTCACTTACCCTGTATTACTTGAATTGATTATGTATACTTGCACAGAATTTCTTGCCTTAGCATATACATTTACAAGCGATCAGTTGTACAAAAAAAAAACAAACTTCTAGACATAGCATGTAAATATAGCTTGAAAGGAAGCAAAAAACATGCACTTAGTTTGGGTTGCGGGCTTCAAAAGTTTTCCATTGGTTTTAAAGCCTATTAATTTGGCGTATTCAATAATGGGTTTGATGTATGGGAATGTTGCTTTCATCCTCAAGCATATATGGACTCTACTTTGGGTTAAAGTAACTGTCAGATCCCCTATTATAAATATTGTATTAATTTAATCCTTCTGTTATAGAGACTTGTTTAAACTAACCATATACTATTCATGAAATAGTGGACGACTGTTAATAGAAAATTGTGAGAAATTAACATGGCTTATTTTGTTCCTACTATTAAATCAATCAAGATTTCTCTGTCAACTTGAAGTTTCAATTAAATAGGTGCATAAAAAATTAGACGATGAAGCATTGAACTGATAGCGACCGATATGGTAAGCCATCTCATCAGTAAACCTAACACAGAGTTCCACCAGCATAGGCATAGCTTGTCATGTAAATGATGTTGGAAGAAACACCAGAGCTGAATAGTGTTATAGAACATGGCTTCTTTAAGAACTACGCAAAGAACACATCATTTTTATTGTCGGAACACATCATTTTTATTGTCGGTTCGCCACTTAACTGGCGTGAGATGTTAAAACTCGACATTTTAATGAGTTTTAATTACCATTGAAGAAGATGATCAAACGATAGATATAAGAATGTAATATTCTGATATTACAAAAGCACAAAGAGACGTACAAATTTGGATCAAGAAGGTCTCAGCAATCAGTAAGAAAATTTGTAAAGATAATACGGAAGGTGGGCAATGAAAACTCGATTGTTTATATGTTTATGAAATTAGTAAGGAGTGTAGTAATAATCCGCCGTTGGCCCCATCCCCTTGACCGGTGGTATTCCGTAAGGCATCACCGGCATCAGCCCAGGTCCGTAATTCGATCCGGGGTGGCTAATCTTTGCCAAACTAGTTTGACCTTGCATTCCATCCCTTGCATATTGCTGCCAAACCTGTAGTTCCTGGGCAACAAAAATGTTGTTTCTTCTCCATGTCGGACATTTGCACATATGAAGGTGGTGGAATGCTAAAAGATGCTGCAAAAGGGTCTTGATTGACATTCTGAACCGTTCCATCTGGTTCCGGAAAAGCTAAAACTTGTGCCGTGCTCTTCCCTGGCCCCAACAATGCCACTCTACTGGCACTACCCGCACTCAACTGAGGAATACTAACATGATGCATTACCGTTCCTTGATCGTACATGACATTCAATAACAATGGATCGAGCCCACCGCCCAAAGAAGCCTTTTGCCTCAGCAAATTACTAGCTGACTCGACCAAAGCCAATTCCCAATCTGCCTTCCCCGGGTCGGCAGCCGGAGTTTGCCAAGCCGATGTCACTTCGGGTTGGCCATTTGATGGGAAAGCATCCCATGATCCATTCTCACTGTTAGCTGAAGGACCATTATATAAAACCAAGGCTAATTTGTTCCCCTGATCATCCGCGTTGACAACGTCATCCCTCAAGTTCACTAATTACTCTTGGGGTTTAACAGGCTCGGGATCTGGTGGTGGTGGCGAAGGCGGCGGAGTGTGATTCTCCGGCAGGGGTAGTGCCTTTATTTCATTCATATCTGGTTCGGGCTCAACCTCTTTCGGTGGAGGAGGAATCTAATTCATCTCTGGACTTTTGGGCATCTCAGCTCCACCCGTCACATACACTTCCAATGTGTCCAACAACTTACTCGTAATCCTCCGCACATCGGGATACTCCGATGATCTGGCCATGCTCATTTCCTTGCACCAATTGTAAAATGCAATCAACTCATCGATCTTCTTTGCAACACTTGTATATGAGGCGGACACTTTTATGTGGGTACTCCATATTGAAAAACCTATCAAGCAACACAGCTAAAACCTCACAAATATCAACATAAAATTGAAAACTCTCTTTCACAACAGAATACAAAGCATACAAGAAACGATCCCATTTTACCGAATATCATCTCGGCGTTCATTTCCCTCAATGGGGTCATTGTTTCCTTCTCCTCCCTCGCATCTCTCCCCCTATTGTCTTATTCATATCACCATATGATCTTGTTCTCCTAGGCATCCCATAGGCTCCATATCCATTGTCACCTTTGAAATCTCCGTAATCATATTTGTTTGGTCTCGGTGACAGTGACCGGAAAATATATCTTACTCCACCGTATCGATCATTACGGTTTCTATGACTACTTCCCTCACTGCCCGCCTCTTTTCTGATGGAAAAACATCGATTCAAGTCTTTGATCCAAATATATAGCATAGGCTCGAACAAAAGCAGAGTGATCCCATGAACTCGAATGTGCCTCGTCTCTAAAATTCGACATATTCAACAACCTCATACCTTTCCTTGTAGCATACAAGATCTCTTCTAGAAAAATCGGACCTCCATCGTTCATCAGCCTATGAACAAGCACCACGATACAGTCATGTGTCTTCCCCAACCGTTTAGGCATAGCGCAAATGCACGCGCGGACGTACCCACCGGAGTAGGAGGTCAAAATGAGGATTTAGCGTACGTATTTCTCGTCCGCGGGGTTATCGTCGTGTCTCGTGCACGATAGCTACCTCGAGTTTCGACGCAATGTTGCTCGCTACTTTAGCTATTCCTATGCTCGTTTGGTCCTTGACAGCCCCAATCGCTTTCCGTAAAGTGCTCGGCGCCATCTCCGGCCTTTGATTTTAACCAAAATACACGTCCTTAAGTTTAAATATTCGTTTCAAAATTAGAAATCCAATAAATTTAATTAGCTAACTAAATTAAGCCAGTAATGCAATCCAAATATAAAAGTCTTACTTTTACTCACCTTCGAGTTTTACAGCCTAAGGCAACGAAGCAGTCCAAAAGTGCTGATTCATTAACTTTTGAAGAACGACCAACTAACTGAGTAACGAGGAAGAAGTAGACTTGATGAGACGGCGGCGGGGGCGACAGAGGAGGGAAAAGGGAATTGGAAAGAAAATGAGGGAAAATGGGGTGGGACGGGGTAAACGGCAGGTATTTTGTAGAAAACAGTTGTAGGTAGTTATTTTGTTAGTATAATTAGAAAGTTAGTTGGTTATTGTTAGTTTGTAAGTCTGTTAGTTATCTAACTATTGTATAAATACATTGGTATGTAAGTTTATACAGATATGTGAATAAATCATTTTTAGTATTTCTTGGGCTATTATTTTTAACATGGTATCAGGTACATCTTTGGGCTCTTGGGTTATTGGGCTTATTTTTCACTAGTCCATCTTCTTCATTCTCGTTTCTGTTTTTGGCTATCTTCACCGTGAAAATTTCTCAATCCTTGTATCTATTTCTTTGTGATTTTTTTATTCTGCTTCATTTCCTCTTTGAAATGCCTCCACAAGATGTTTCGAAGATTGATTTCACGGATCCATTATATTTGCATCCGTCTGATACACCGGGTGCTGTTCTTATTTGTCACCAGCTCACCGGCGTTCATGATTACATCATTTGGAGTAGGTCTATGCGTATTTCTCTCATTGCGAAGAATAAATTAAGGTTTATTGATGGGGTTTGTCATCGGTCTGATTTTGCGGAGCAGCTTCAACCGCAATGGGATCGGTGCAACGCGATTATGCTTTCTTGGTTGATTAATTCTGTTAGCAAGGATCTTTCAACTGGTATTGTTTTTTCTTCTAGTGATGCTCTTGTGTGGTCTGATTTGAAAGAGCATTTTGATAAAGTTGATGGTTTTCTTGTTTATTTTCTACACCGTGAGATTGCAACCCTTGCTCAAGGGGATTCCTCAATTTCGTCCTAGTTTACCAAATTGATGCTTCTCTGGGATGAATATGGTAATTTAGTGCCTCTTCCTTCGTTTGATTGTGCTAATGCTCAGTAAAATACTACTAATTCTCTTCAACAATGTCTTTTTCAGTTCTTGATGGGATTAAATGAATCGTATTCTGCTGTGCGTAGTTAAATTCTTCTGATACAACCGTTACCGTCTATTAATCAGGCTTACTCGATGTTGGTTCAAAAGGAGTCTCAACGATCTCATTCCACTGGTATGCCCTCGATTAATGACTCTACTATTTTTTACTCTAATTCTTCTGCATCTCCTGGCAGTATGGGTCGACTCCGATTCAATGGCACTAGTGACTATTGTAAGGTTAAAGATCACAAGAATGATCAATGTTATAGATTGAACGGTTTCCTGCTGACTTCAAATTCAATCCAAAAAAGGATGCTCAAGATGCTCTTATTATTCAACTTGAAGATTCTGTTACTTCAGCTCCTGTTTCTACTCATGTATCATATGCCCCAGTTTTTACTCAAGAACAGTATAATCAAATTCTGAATTTGTTGCACCAAGCTCCTTCCTCTGAGTCTTCTGTTAATCTTGTGGGACAAACTTCAGGTACTGTTTCTTCTGTAAATTGGATCTTGGACACTGGTGCTATTGATCATATTACCTTTGAATTCTCTTGCTTGACAAATCCTATTGCATGTGCTTCCAAAAATAAATTTGTTCATCTACTCAATGGTAAAAAAGCCCTCATCACTTATATTGGTTCTCATATTCTTAGTAATGATCACATTATTCATAATGTTTTATTCGTCCCTGAATTCAAAAATAACCTTTTGTCTATCACTAAACTGACCAATAAGCTTTACTATGTTATTTTGTTTTATCCTGCATTTTGTATCTTGCAGGACATCTCCAGTGGAAAGATCAAGGGGATTGGTAAGGAACATGGAGGTCTTTACTTGCTCGAGTCTTCTTGTGCGCGTCCTTGGGTTTCAATTTATCTCCTCTTGTTGCTTCTTCTTTTTCAAATTCCTTTGTTTGTAAACATGTTGATCATCATTCTCATACTGTTACTGAACTCTGGCATGCTAGACTTGGGCATGCTGCCATAATAAAAATACACAAATTGCCTATTCTTCAGTCTATTAAATTTAATCCTAGTGATGTGCAACTCTGTTCTGTTTGTCCTATGGCTCGATAATCACGATTGCCATATCCTTTTCACTTAATTCACATTGATCTTTGGGGTCCCTATGGAGTTTCTACTCATAGTGGACATCGTTACTTTCTTACTATTGTTGATAATTTTAGCCGTATGACTTGAGTGTTTCTGTTACGACTCAAAAGTGATGTAGTCATTCATTTAAAAGTTTTTTTTTCTGATGATTCAAAATCAGTTCTCTACTTCTGTTAAGATAATTCGCAGTGACAATGGGTCAGAATTTTTCAATTCAATATGTTCTCATTTGTTTTCCTTTTTTGGCATAATTAACCAATCTAGTTGTGTTCGTACTCCTTAGTAAAATGGGGTAGTTGAGTGTAAGCATAGGCATTTACTTGAGGTTGCTCGTGCCTTGCATTTTCATTCTAAAGTTCATTTGAAATTTTGGGGTGAGTGTGTTCTTACTGCATGCTATTTGATAAATAGATTATCTTCCTCTGTTTTATCTTGGCTTACTCATTTTGAATTGTTGTATAAAACGTCTTCTTACTTGTCTTATATTCGTGTATTTGGGTGTCTTACTTATTCTACTCAGACACATTTAACTGATAAATTTGGTTCAAGATCTATTCCTTCTGTGTTTCTTGGCCACTCATTCACTCAAAAAGGCTACCTTTTATTTGATCTTCAAAAAGGGTTTTCTTTGTCAATCGTGATGTTGTTTTTCACGAATCTGTTTTCCTTTTGGTTTCCTTCAAAAATCTAATTCTATTTTCCCTGCTCAGTCTTATAAGGATGATTCTGATTTCTTGGTTTTGTCTCAACATTCTATATATCCTGGTAATTCTTTGTCACCAGCTTTACCTGAATCATCAGATTCTTCTCTTGTTCCTTTGCGTAAGTCTTCTCGATCATCTAGACCTCCAACATGGCTCCAAGATTATGTATGTTCCAATCAGTATTCTTCTTCTTTTCCACTTGTAAGTACCCTCTTATTCATAATGTTTCTTATGATCATTTACCTATTCATACTCAACATTTTATTGCTATTACTTCATCCATTGTTGAACCACAATCTTATTTTGAAGCCATTTCAAACTCGGTTTGGATTAAAGCCATGCAAGAGGAAATTCAAGCCTTAGAAAACAATGGTCCTTGGTTTGTAGTGTCTTTGCCTCAAGGAGTGACTCCCATTGGTTGTAAATAGGCATTTTGTGTCAAATATAGAGTTGATGGTACAATTGAGCGTTTTAAAGCACAAATTGTTGTTAAAGGTTATAATAAAAAGGAGGGTGTCGATTTTGTTGAAACATTCTCTCCTATAGCAAAATTAGTCACTATCAGGACTGTTCTTGCTTTTGCTGCTATGAATGACTGGCCTTTTTTTTCAAATGGATGTTCATAATGTTTTTCTTCAAGGCGATCTCTTTGAGGAGATATACATGAAGTTGCTTGAAGGATTTTACAGCCAGGGCGAGAATATGATATATAGGAAGTGAAAATATCTATATGGTTTGAAACAAGCTTAACGACAGTGGAATTTGAAGCTTACTGAAGCATTTGTAGTTGTAGGTTATCAGCATAGTAAGTTTGATTATTCAATGTTTACAAAGAATAAAGGTGTAAGATTAGTGGTGATGATTATTTATGTAGATGATCTCCTATTAACTGGTAATGATTTAGCTTTGATTAATTAGTTGAAAGATATGCTAAATTGTAATTTTAATATGAAAGATCTAGGAAATTTGAAATATTTCTTGGGGCTTGAGGTTTTGAGGCCAGAAGAAGGAATTGTGCTAAACCAGAGGAAATATGCTTTAGAGTTGTTAAAGGAGATTAGTCTTGAGGGAGTTAAACCAGCTTTGACCCCTTTAGAGAAGAATTTGAAACTTACCTCCGCAGAATATGATGAACACTTGCAGCAAATAGAAGATGAAGTATTGGTTGAAGAAAAATCAACATTTCAAAGGTTGATTGGAATATTAATATACTTAACATATACTCATCCAGATATTACATTTGCAGTTCATCATCTCAGTCAGTTTATGCAACAACCAAAGCAAACACATGTAACATCCTCAACACCAGGTTAGTGACTAAATTGAAAGAATTCATGATTGATTGGCTAAAGTAGATAAATTGAATAGTTCAGGGATTTATATTAAAATTTTGTATAGGACTAAATATCAAAGAAGGATGAATGGAAGGGCAAAAATGGTCATTTAATCATTTAATGAATTAAATATTAGTATTGGTTATGTTATATACATGTGGGAAATGGAGGATTAAGGGAAAGTTTTCCAAAGAACTCTCTTCTTCATCTTCTTCAGCTGTGAACCTTAAGAGCAAAGGTGAGTTTTATTGTTAGTTGATTATTTGTTGAATTTAAGAGTGTTTTATGATCCTTAGATGATACTTAAGCTTAAGGAAAGCTTAAGTTAACTTTAAATCAAAGAATGAAGGAGTTAGGAGAGATTAAAGATAAGGAGTCTTTAAAGGAAATTTTAACAAAGAGTTGATAAGTGGAATTCGAAACTAAATTTGACTTGTCAATAGTTAAATTAAGAGATATGAATTGATAGAATTAATATTAGAACATGTTAAAAATTTGGTGTGATTCTTGATTTATATATGGAGGATGGGATTTTGAGGTTAAAGATGTGTTGAATGAATATAAATTGGTTTAAATATGTGTACTTGAGTTATGTGTAAGAAAGGGATTAAGACATGAAGTATTTGAGCTGAAATGAGTAAATTTTCGAGTTGAAATGGGAAAATCTGGGCTTAACTATCGGTACTGCTTCATCCAGTACTGATACTTCAAGAGTAAAATATGGATATTTGGTATAGGGGTATCGATACTATTCGAACAATATCGATACCATAAGTCTGAAATTAACAAAGGCATTTATAGGGTATCGATACCTGGAAGGTAGTATCGATACCAAGGGTACCGATACCATAAGGACATTATTGGTACCGTGCTTGAAATAAAAACACCGAATGCAAAATGAGTACCGATACCCAGATTGGTATCGATACCACATCTAAAGAAGTATCGATACCCTATATGGGGGGTACCGATACTACTTCAATTGGAAAAGAAAATTAAATCTTTTTTTAGCTTAAGAAATTAAGGATAAAAATTATAATAATTGGAATGTATGATTTTGTAGATATCGAGCACAAGCAAGATCCGGAATGACCGAAAAGTTAGAATCGATCAAGAAGAGAAATCAAATCATAGAAGTAATTGATATCAAGTGAGGCCAAGGTGAGTGCATACTATAGGTTTAGTCAATGGAAACAAGACTTGTGATAAGTCTATTTCCTATATTAGTTTTCATGGTACAATAGTCATGGACATGTATATGTTATAATCACTATATACACATGCATGAGTTATATATGCTTATATGATTTCATACATGCTATTTGATTCATGTGTATACACGTAAATAATATATGTGATATGATATGAGATAGATGTTTACACATACATGTGGCATGTTACAGAAGAGAATGAATATGTGATTATAAGAGAAATGATATGAATACATGAATATATGCAACATAATGATAGTGCCTGTGTTATGTGATATGAGAGCTAGATTTCACATGCCACTCAGTGGAATTTTATACGAGCTGTGGTGATAGCATATGTGTACACAACCTCAAAGTACTCATATACCTTGAGTTCTCAGTAATGTACATGGGCTTGCAAAAGATATAATGAGTATTCACATGATTGTATATTAACATGTTGTTATTGTTTACACCGATTCATATATAGCATTATTGATTTATGAGATGATAAGATAATTGTATTTGGATAGTTAGATTGAATGTTTATATTTATAGGAAATGCATTACTATATGGTTATGCCTCATTAAGTCTATGACTTATCGTGTAAGTGTTTTACACGTAGGTACTGAGAAGCGAGACGATCATGATTAGGATCAGCGAGACAACATACGTCCACTCGAAGATCAGATCAAAGTAAATTCACAATATATATTTTGTTGTAGTAAAAGTGTTGGCATGTAGAAAAATGTAATTTACAAATGATCTGATCAATTTTGTATCATTTTGGACTTAATCATGTAAAATATAAATTTTATGTTAATGAAAGTTTAAATTTTCTATAGTTTTTATAAATATGCATGTTTTGAAAAGTCAATGTGACACTTCGGATTTGTATCCGGGTCGGGTATGAGTTAGGGGTGTTACAACACATTTAGAAGCATTTGTAACATTAAAAATTGTTAAGTATTTGAAGAAGGAACTAGGACAGGGGATATTGTTAAAGAAAGCAAGCAATATCCAGCTGATAGCATATTATGATTCAGATTGGGTTTCATGCCCTACGTCACGTAAATCAGTTACTGGTTTTTGTATAAAATTAGTATCCTGGAAATCAAAAAAACAGAATACAGTAGCAAGATCCTCAGCAGAAGCTGAATATCGAAGCATGAAAGTTGTTGCAGCTGAAATAGTATGGTTGAATGGTATTTTGTAGGAGTTACAAACTGATGTTACGCGACTAGCAAGGCTGTACAATGATATTAAAGCAACTTTGCAAATTTCAGTAAATCCAGTGTTTCATGAAAAGACCAAGCACATTGATATAAACTACTATTTTGTTAGAGAAAAGATTCAAGAAGGAATAATCAAGGCTAAGTATATACCTTATGTAGAAAAGCTTGCTAATATTTTAACCAAAGCACTTGGGATACAACAACACAATCATTTAGTGGGCAAGCTGGGGATGAAAAATATTTTAATCCCTCAACTTGAGGGGGGAGTGTAGAAAACAGTTGTAGGTAGTTATTTTGTTAGTATAGTTAGAAAGTTAGTTAGTTGGTTATTGTTAGTTTGTAAGTCTGTTAGTTGTCTAACCATTGTATAAATGCATTGATATGTAAGTTTATACAGATATGTGAATAAAGCATTTTCAGTATTTCTTGGGCTATTATTTTTAACATGTTTTACTTTTAGCGAGTGTGTCTGAGGGGCGTGTGCTTGCTGTTTGGTTATGTCCGAAAATGGAAGTTGCCTTGTTTTGTTGAGTTTGAAGTAAAAAATGATTTTGCAGTTTTGCTTTGCGATAGTACCCGTACGGGTTACGGTGATACTGACATTTTTATTGCATAGATTTACTTCATCTTTTTGAAGGATACATAGATTTACTTTAAAGTAATATGATTAAGCTATTTTTACTTTTCCTTTTTGAGAAATTTTGTTAGCTTGTCAGAATCCGTATGGTGGTACTTACACAACATAACTGATAAATTAAGATGCTACGCCCACTGTCTCCAAACCCCATCTATATAAATAAACAATTTAAAATTACATAAAATAATTTAATTCAAACAAAACCAATCTAAATTTCAAATTCACTTAAAAATTAAATCTAAATAAAAAATTAATCATTCATCTTGTTTATAAAGTAAGGAAATAATGTTGTCCAAAAATTCTATTTTTTTATTTAAAGAAAGTAATGGGAGGGTTTTTAGGAGGTGAATTTCATGGAAAGCTCTCTGAACCCCTCTGATCCAAGACTCCAAAAAAAAAAAACGCCGGCGGGAAGAGAGCCCCTGACTCCTCTGTCCTTCCCCACTCTGACGCCCTTCTCAGATGGACTGCGATTCTCGTTCCCCAAACTCTCCGCCAACCATTTCCTATAGAGACATGCTCACAGGTAATCCTAACGACCATTCAGTTGACAAAGAAGTAGATCTAGATGACGATGATATCAATATTCTTGAAGATGATATAGACATTGGCTGTTCAAATGGTATTACCACCGTTGATTTTTCTGAACGTGTCCAATCTTTGGCGATCAAAAGCATGGATCTGGTGCTCGTGATCAAAATCCATGGTCGGCGAATAGGATATTACACTCTTCAAAACCGTATATACAATCTTTGGAAGCCTTCTCACCCCATTAAACTGATGGATATATAAAATGATTTCTTTTTGGTTAAGTTCAGTGATAAAGACGACTACCTCAAAGTTCTCACAGAAGGACATTGGCAAATCTTTGGACATTACTTGACCGTTGAACCTTGGTCAATTGATTTTCAACCCTCACAGTTTCATCCTCAATGCCTCATGGCTTGGATCCGTTTACCGGGGCTTCCTGTCACACTTTACAAAAGAAGCTTTATCGAAGCCATTGGGAACGAAATCGGTTCAGTCGTCAAGATTGACTATCAAATAGATAACGACTATCGTGGAAAATTCGCTCGTATGGCGATCAACATCAACCTGTGCAAGCTTCTGGTCTCTAAACTCATCATCAATGGTAGAATGCAGATTATCGAATACAAATCTCTTCCAACAGTCTGTTTCAACTATGGTTTCTATGGCCATCTCCTGACAAACTGTCCTAAAGCTCAACCCCCCGCTGAAGCACCAATTGAATCCGATGCTCAACAACCGTCTTCTGATCCAACCCCGACTGAAAACCTCTAACTGATCCCTTCGGTCCTTGGATGATCGTTGAGAATTGAAAGCGTAATCCCCGGCCTCAATCTTCCAAAACTAAACCAGAGAAAGAAAATATCATGGCCACTAATCACGCCAATCCTATCTATGAGGACTCGACAAGATCCGAGACCATTATAGAATATTCTCTAAAAACCATTAATCCCAATACCAAAATTATAGACCCAATGATTTCCTGTGAGATTCAACCCTTTAATCATGAAGATCCTGTCTCAAAGAAACCTGCTTTGATTATGCAAAGACAAAGGAAAAATGTTATTTCCCAAAGCAAGAAATCAACGGGGGTTAATTTAGCGCCCAAAAAAACAGGTATTCTTAACCCCGAATCCTAGATTCCTATTTTATCCACTAATAGGTTGTTTATGCAGGGTTTACGTGCTCATACAAACACATCCAAGGCCTTGCTCATAATGATATTCCACTGAGATGATCAAATCTTGACTCTTCAAAACACCAAGGAGTGACACACCCTGATAATTTCATCCAGATATTCCTATACATGCCGTCACGAGACAATCTTCTAAAAGTGGCCCTTCGGCCATGCAAGAATGATTCTTCAGACTCGTTGCTCTCTCTCTTCCTATTTGTAAATCCATAAATATTAAGTCTTCATATAGAATGCTCAAGGCTGCGGAAACTACGCCTTTCTTCGCTCTACTCATGAATATATCCGTGAAAATAAACCTGACATTATGGGGTTTGTTCAAACCCGTATTAGCTCTCATAATGCCGATAGAGTCATTGTTTCTCTCCCTTTTCCCTACTCTTTTCGTGTTGAAGCCATGGGATTCTCTGGTGGTATTTGGCTGTGTTGGAATGACAATGTTCATATCGGCATCCTGCTCAATCACTTTCAATTCATCCACTGCAAAGTTTACTCGAAGCTTGGTAGAATATCCTCTATCTTCACCTTCGTTTATGCCAGCCCAAACTTGTCGAAGAGGAAGCATCTTTGGCTCTACCTTGAAAAGATGGGGAAACTCATCGGAGAACCTTGTGCTATCTTAGGTGATTTTAATGCCACTCTCTCAACAGAATACCGCAAAGGCTATTCCATCTTTAGCAAACTAGACCAAGGCTTCATCGACACTATTTTTTCTATTGGCCTACATGATATCGGGTACCATGGCCCCGACTTCACCTGGTATAGAGGTCTTTGTGCAGTTCATTTAGACCGTTGCTTATGCAACGTTTATTGGCTTGAAGCTTTTTTGAACTCATCGGTTCAGTATCTGTTCCGCATGAAATCAGATCATCGGCCAATTCTTCTCACTAATTCTTCTCTTGCTCGTCGAACCAAGGAAAAACAATTTCATTTCTTCTCTGGTTGGCTGCTCCATCCTGATTTTAACCGTCTTGTTCAAGATAATTGGGATAACTCTCTTACTTTACACGAGGCCATTATCAAGTTTAATATTGCAACTAATGACTGGAATCACTTGGTCTTTGGTTCTCTCACTAATCGGAAAAAATCTCTCATGGCTCGGCTAAGAGGAGTCCAACGCTACCTTGATCAGCATCGTTCTTCTTTTTTACTTTATTTGGACTCCAGCCTTCAACTTGAACTTGTGCAAACTCTTGACCAAGAAGAGCTTCTTTGGAAGCAAAAGTCATGCTTGGATTGGATCAACTTTGGTGATCGTAACACCTCCTATTTCCATAAAAAAGCAACCATGAATAAACGCCTTAACAAAATTATTTCTCTCAAAGTCTCTTCGGGTGACTGGTGTGATGATATTGACCTCTACATTTGGAGGCAATTGCTTTTTTTCCAAGACGTATTTAGTCTCAACAACATTTCATTCACTGCTTCTCTCTTGCATGGCTTGTGCCCCATATCCCTGAAGATGAAATGAAGACTCTTGATCACATTCCCAAACCCCCAGAAATACGAGAGGCTCTTTTTGCAATGTCCCCACTTAAGTCTCCCGAAGAGGATGTACTTCATGCTCAACGTTTTCAACACAATTGGAACATAATGGGTGATTCTATTTGTAACATGATTCCTAGCATCTTTTCTGGCTCGGCTCTTGATCCTAATCTCAATACTACGATCTTGGTTCTTACCCAAAGTTCAAAGCCCTTCAAGTTTTAAGGATTTTCTCCCCATAAGCCTTTGTTCGGTTCTTTATAAACTTCTTACTAAAATTTTAGTAAGATGCCTCAAGAATATCATGCCGCGTCTTATTGCACCTAATTAGATGAGCTTCATTGCCGCTCGTAATATATCAGAAAACACGATCATAAATCAAGAAGTTATACATTCTATGAAGTTTAAAAAAGGGAAGAATGGATGGATGGCCGTTAAAATAAACCTTGAAAAAACATTCGATCGTCTTCGTTGGGAATTCATTGTTAATTCTCTCACTGAGGATAAGTTTCCGCCCCTTTATTAAAATTTTTTCGACTGTCTTTCTTCTTCCTCCATGAAAGTTCATCTTAATGGTGTCCTCAAACCGTCTTTTAAACCTTCCAAAGAAGTTAGACAGGGAGATCCATTGTCCCCCTATCTCTTCGTCCTTACCATGGAAAGACTCGGACATTTAATCACTAAAGTAGTAGAAGAGAAATGTTGGATTCTTTCCAACGTGCTCGTGGTGGTCCTCCCTTATCTCACTTGTTTTTTTCCGATGATCTCATTTTATATGCCAAAGCTACAAAAGACCAAGTCACCGTGTTAATAAAGCCAAATCGAAGGTTTTCTTTTTTTTGAACACTGATGATAATTTAGCAGCTGATATTTGCGCTCATATTGAAATACAAAAACTAAGGATATGGGAAGTTACCTTGGCATTCCAGTCATGCACAAAAAGGCCTCGAGCGATCTATATAATTTCATTCTCGAAAAAATCCGTAAGAAACTTGAGGGCCAGACTGTCGTACCCTCTCCTTTGCTGGTCGTTTCTGCTTGGCCAACTCAGTTCTCTTAGCAATACCGACTTATTTTATGCAATCTTGTCATCTCCGTTCTCGGATATGTAATGATATTGAAAAAACTATTCGTCACTTTATCTGGGGAAACTCCCTTCAAACTTATGGGATCCTGTTAGTTAACTGGAACACCCTCACCCAACCAAAATCTCATGGTGGCCTCGAAGTGAAGGATTTGGGTAACCATAACATCGCTATGGTTTTTCAGTTCACTTCTGGTACAATAAATGGATCACGGGGCTTCCCTCTCTTTCTAATTTTTGATCAAACAGGGCAATTGTCAATGAAGATCTCATGGTCCATGACGTTACCCTTCAGAATGCTTTTGGAACTTGTCTCTTCTTAATCAACTTCTTGTGCCTGAAGCAGTTCAACACATACAAAGTATCCCTCCTCCTGCTGATGTAGGCTGAATCTACACTCTTCAATGAAAGTGAGTAGATAACCTTATTGTTATCCCTATCTAGGAATGACAAGTACTGATGTCCTTGAGTTATAAGTATGGTTGCAACAAAGATAAGAAAAAGATGGAATTAGAAATGGAAATAGATATGGATAAAAAAATAATTAATGAAATAAAATAAAAAAGAGATGGATGCGGAATTATAATGAAGATGTTGGTGGCCTTGATGGAAGATGGTGTTGATGTTGAAATGGAAGATGGTGGTGATGTTGTATCTCAAACACGCCAAAGAAGAAACTATGCTAGAAAGCACAATCCCGATCTTCACAAACTTGCTTGAGGGGTGGTGATAGTGTCTTCAACCCACTAGATATAAAATTTAGGAATTTATGAATCAAGGTGAAGGAATGACACCACAAGTATAAGAAATATACTTGCTTAATCGATAAAGTCCACAAAGAACTTTGAAGAGAGAATTAACTCACAAAGATTTGTTTATATTATGAAATGAGATGATTACAAATGATGGAAAGCCTCTCAATTTATAGGAAATGAGAGGGCTTGGCTGAATAGTCACATAAGGTTTCGGCTAGATATATGTCTCTATTAAAAGTACATAATGCTTGAGATGAAAGAATGAGTCCCTTGGCTTGGTGATGGTTCGACTACCTCTTCAAAGGAGACATGTTGGTTCGACTAGGATGAAGATACATCTCCCTTGGTCGAATGGTGTCATGCTTGTTCATCTTGGCGCCAAAGACATCTCCTTTGGCCGAATGGTATTGTGTCTCCTCAAATTGGCACCAAAGCTCTCATGTGCAAGGCATATGGATGTGGCCGAATAGGCATGTAGCTTTGTCTCATGTCCCTTGGTGATTTAGGCCTCCAATGGGTGTAATCTCTTCACCAACATGCTCCTTGATGAAAGGGCATCTTCATGGGCATCATCATTCATGAAAGGTCACAATGTTTGAATAGGTAACCTTTCATGTTTGAGTTAGTTCTAAGGTGAATGAACTGGAGGTGAGCTGGCCATAGGTGAGTTATAGAATGATGAACATTATGGCAGCTCCTTCTGAAAATGTACCTCTTGAGGTGACAACTATTCACGAAAATGTACGATTTTACAAAATTTGACTTAGGACATATTTGAAGTGTCCTAACTGGTGATAATGATGGTGCAGCTCCCCAGCTGAATTGAAGTCATCTTGTAGCTCAAATCTTCAGCTCAATCCAACTATGAGTTCACGAAGTCTCCGGATAAATTTTTACCAAATGTTCCTTATGCTCTCCTAAACGTCCCCATGTAAGTTTCCTTGTTGTTTCTTTCATAATTTAACTCCAAGATAGCTCCCAAGTTGTGGCCGAATGTACCTACACTCATAACATAGGATATAAGTTAAGTACATGAACTATATTAATATGTATAATATAAAGATATGTACTATAGGTTATAATAATAACTCATGCATCATATAATAATGAATATTAATATTATAACTATAGATTATATGCTTGAATATCAATCAATGATGCAAACCATATGACATAATGAATGAATGCACATGTTTTGATATTTGAAGTATAGTTTAATATGCAAATGTATGCTCATAATAATACATAGTGCATAAATGAGTAAATTTAAGATAAAGTAAGGTAGAACTCCCTTAGATTGAACTTGATGGATCTTTAATGATGTGAGTATGTCATGAATAAATTTGGTCCTAGACATGATCACATCCTCTTCCCCTTCTTTTAGGAAATTTGTCCTCAAATCGAAAGGTAACTTTTCCTTAGTGTCTTTCCATTCAATCGTTGTTGATTTTTCTTGAACCTCCTTGTCATCTTTTGGATGGCCAAGAGTGATGTCTTTTGAATCACAAGAGATGTTGCTTTGAACGTTCATAACTTTTGGCACTTTAAAAGACACATTCTTTGGTCCTCCAAGGATCATGTCCTTTGATTGAAGAGTCACAACCTTAGGTTCTTGAAGAGTCACATCCTTTAAGCCTTTATGAATCAGGCCTCTTGGCTCTTTCCCTTGACAAGTTGTGTCCTTTGAATTGTCCTGTAAATCAAAGTAAAATTCTGTATTTTCAAGGTTAGAATAATTGTCCTCAATCTTGCTTCTTGACAACAAGCATTCTCGTATCAAGCAGTTAGATGAATTAAGCCCTTGTTTTCTAAATAGTTTCCTTCATGCTTGATGCTACTTTCCAAATGATAGCTCTTGAGTACAATGCTCGCATTATACTCTTGAAATGGTTTAGTTCAATGCACAAATCAATCTCATAATTAGAAAGGATCTTGCCATCAACGTTTGGTAGGATAACACCATGTATATGAATTGAATTCCTGCAAATTAAATCAAAGTTAGAATATGAAAAATTATAAACAAAATAAATGGAAGTATCAAACCAAGGTGGATGTTTAATAGGAGTTGGTTGTTGAATTCTTTTCAGGATTGGCAATGTACTTGGAATATTAACGAACACAACTCTTGACACTTCAAGTGACACTTCTTTTGGAATTTCAAATGGTATAACCTTTGAAACATTAAGATTCATGCCTATTGGTTCTTCAAAGGTCACATATTTTAGTCCTCCAAAAGTTATGATTCTTTAATCATCTCCTCTAAAAGATACATCTCTTGCATTATCATGCAAAACAATAGGAAGAATAGATGAAAGAGCAAGGTTAGTTAAAATATGTTGTTTATTCTCCTGTTTATCTCCAAATTCATCCTTTTCAACTCTCTCATTTTTAACTCCAACGTCTTATTCAAGTTGCTTGTCTTTAAGTTGCTCTTTCATTGCTTCAATGCTCATTTTCAAATGATTTTGATCTTCATTCACTCGGTTTGGTGAAAGTGGAGTCAAGATGAATTTCCTTTCATTGTGAAAGAAAGAATATCGGTTTGTGAAACCATCATGAACAACCTTTTTATCAAATTGCCAAGGCCTTCCTATGAGTAAATTGAAAGCATTCATTGGAACAACATCACAAAGAACTTGGTCTTGGTATTTCCCAATTGAAAATGAAATGGTGACTGCTTTGACCTTGACTTCTCCCTCATCATTTAGCCATTGTAACTTGTATGGTGTGGGATGTTTAGTTGTCTTGATTTCGAGTTTGGCCACCATTAAAGTGCTTGCAACATTGGTACAACTTCCCCCATCGATAATCATGAAACAAACCTTGTTGTTTACATGACAATAAGTGTGAAAAATGTTCTCTCTTTGATTATCCTCCATAGATTGAATATTTAAAGCTCTTTTCACGACCAAAATTTGTCTTGAAACTTGAGACATAGTTAGTAAACAAATAAAACAAAGTAAACCTTACCAACACACTCACAAAACCTCACAAGCTTCACTCCAAAGAAAAGATAATATCACTTCACTCAACACTCGTGTTTACTCTCGAAAATATGATTTGGCTTTTACTATTCCCCTTCTGATCTCACTCACTCAATAAGCCTTTTTCCACTCGATACTAAGTCCTTTGTAGAACTTACTCAAGATTAGAACAAGTTATTTCTCTTCTTGTGTGTGTCGGCTGCAAAATAGGTTATGGTAGAAAGGAAAAGAAGAAATGAAAAGGTAGAAGAAATGATTCAAGGAAAGGAAAAGAAGAAATGATTCAAGGTAATAAAAAGAAAGAAAAGGTTGAAGACAAGGAAAATGAAAGTAAAGAAAGGAAGAGGTGACTTACAACCCAAGAAACAACACTTATTGCACCCTTTCACAAGAAACAATAAGGTTATCTTATATAGCGTAGATATGCCTCCTTGATGTACTTGTAATGGTAGAGCACTTTTCCTTGGCTTTTCTTTTCTTTTTGATTGAAATTTTTTTCTTTTTTTTAAACTCCTTTTATTGTTGTATGAGATTTTGATTTCATTTTTGAACTTTTTTTTTGCTTTTGTTGTTGCACACCAATGAAACTTTTGTTTCAATCAAACTATGCTCTGAATACCGCTTGATGTAGGTTGAATCTACACTCTTCAATGAAGTGAGTAGATAGCCTTATTGTTGTCTCGATCTAGGAATGACAAGTACTGATGTCCTTGAGTTATAAGTATGGCTTCAACAAAGATAAGAAAAAGATGGAATTAGAAATGGAAATAGATATGGATAAGAAAATAATTAATGAAATAAAATAAGAAAGAGATGGATGCGGAATTATAATGAAGATGTTGGTGGCCTTGATGGAAGATGGTGTTGGTGATGGTCCCTTGGCTTGGTGATGGTTTGGCTACCTCTTCAAATGAGACATATTGGTTCGACTAGGATGAAGATACATCTCCCTTGGCCGAATGTGTCATGCTTGTTCATCTTAGCGCCAAAGACATCTCCTTTGGCCGAATGGTGTTGTGTCTCCTCAAATTGGCGCCAAAGCTCTCATGTGCAAGGCATGTGGGTGTGGCCGAATATGCATGTAGTTTTTCTCACGTCCCTTGGTGATTTAGGCCTCCAATGGGTGTAATCTCTTCACCAACATGCTCCTTGATGAAAGGGCATCTTCATGGGCAGCATCATTCATGAAAGGTCACAATGTTTGAAAATGTAACCTTTCATTTTTGAGCTAGTTCTAAGGTGAATGAGATGGAGGTGAGCTGGCCATAAGTGAGTTATAGAATGATGAACATTATGGAAGCTCCTTGTGAAAAGGTATCTCTTAAGGTGGTAACTATTCACGAAAAGGTACGATTGCACAAAATTTGACTTAAGACATATTTGAAGTTTCCTAAGTGGTGATGATGATGGTGCAGTTCCCCAGCTGAATTGAAGTCATCTTGTAGGTTAAATCTTCAGCTCAATCCAGCTATGAGCTCACGGGTCTCTGGATAACCTTTCACCAAATGTTCCTTATGCTCTCCTAAACGTCCCCATGTAAGTTTCCTTGTTGTTGCTTTCATCATTTAGCTCCAAGATAGCTCCCAAGTTATGGTCGAATGTACCTACACTCATAACATAGAAAATAAGTTAAGTAAATGAACTATATTAATGTGTATATGATAAAGATGTGTACTATAGGTTATAATAATAACTCATGCATAATATGATAATGAATATTATTATTATAGCTATAGATTATATGCTTGAATATCAATCAATGATGCAAACCATATGACGTAATGAATAAATGCACATGTTTTGATAATTTAAGTATATTCTAATATGCAAATGTATGCTCACAATAATGCATAGTGCATAAATGAGTAAATTTAAGATAAAGTAAGGTAGAACTCCCTTAGATTGAACTTGATGGATCTTTAATGATGTGAGTATGTCATGAAGAAAGTTGGTGCTAGACAGGATCACATCACCTGCTCTTAATACAGGCCATGATATCTTCATTTGAATCATGATAAAAATGGAGAATTTTCAATTAAATAAACCTATATCCAAATTTCAAATCCCAATTGGTCTCCCAAAAGTAGTGATTGGAATTTGGTCTGGAAACTTCAAGCTCCTGAACGTATAAAACGTTTCATCTGGCTTCGCTCCATGATCGAATCCTCACCAATGTTAACATATGGAAGGGAAACCTCACAAACGACCCATCTTGTGTTATTTGTGGCTCCTGTGAAGAATTAACGTTGCATATCCTTCGGGATTGCAACGAGTCCAAGCACCTATGGGATTTTGTCATCTCAAACCAGCATTCTACCAATTTTTCACCCTCCCCCTTGATAATGGATCCTATCCAACATTGGCTCAACTCGACCTCTTCCCAGGTACGTATATTCCTTGGAGTATTGTATTCTTCTCTCTTATCTGGTAGATCTATAAACGTTGAAACTCCAATGGAGAAGGTAATTCAAATGCTGATACTTTCAACAATAGCATTTCCTGGGCTAATTATTATGCTAAAGCCCCTCCCCAAACTGCCTATCGCTCTCGTCATCTCGAAGCTGTGCAATGGACGCCCATTCCCAACGATTGGATTTCTCTTAACACTGATGGCGCTGTAAATTCTCGCTCCTCTCTTAGCACTGCTGGTGGAATTATTCGAAACTACGAAGGCACATGGTTAGTACGATTCAACAAATACATTGGTCGCTCCACCATTCTTCAAGCTGAACTTTGGGGTATCTATGAAGGCCTTAAACTCGCTTGAAATTATGGTTATAATAAGGTTCAATGTCAAACTGATAGTTTTGTGGCTTTCCACCTCATCACTTCCTCTACCTTTCGAGCTCCCCAATTTCTCTGATTCGCATGATTAACCAATTCACCTCCAAGAACAGGTTATTAGAATTCAAATTGATAAAGCGTGAAGCGAACTTTGCTGCCGATTTACCTAGCCAAAACTGATGTCAACAATGATGGCTCAATAGGCATCTTCCAGTCAGCTCCAACTGCTCTTCACAACATTCTTAGCCGAGATATTCTCAGTCCACCCCACCACAGGACTAGTATCTCTCTAATGTAAAGGCTCTAGCCTCTTTATTATTCAAAAAAATCATTTGATGGATTCTTTTAAAATTCTATTTTAAACGTTCAAATTATGATTAATTTTATGGTGTTATGTGATATTTTTATTGTGTTACATCAATATAAACTGTAGAGATAGATATTCAAAATAATTACATATAATAATGTAAATATTTTATTTGATAATTTAAGTCCCTAATTAAGAAATTTTTTTAATTGAAACTATTTTTCTTGCTTGTGAATACTTCAGCTTAAATTCCAAAATATTAGGTGAGCCAAACTTTTACGATTGATATTTAAAGGCTCAATAATCAGATTTAAAGCATGACCAAATTTCATAAATGTTGTCGGGAAAGTCAAGTGTTCAACCACAATTCAACTAACACAAGCCGCTTAATTTAAGAAATATATATATATATATGAATGTGATAGGGTTCTTATCAAAATAAAATCCAACTCCATATGGTAATCAGGCAGAGAACATGAAATTAACAAGCTAATGGTAATAAATTATATTTATGCTTCACACATCTTGTTCTTGCCAGGCTCTTACATAAACAGTTCCGGATTTGATTGTACAGCTTTTACAACAAGTTACTGCATGGTTTCAACCCCAGTTATTAGTATCTTTAGCCGCTGCACACTCCTAACAAAACTTCTGCAAAGCCAACAGTAAAAACGATGAGGATTTAATATTTTAACAGTCTTTAATCCATGTTTTACTGGGTGGAAAAAATATACGTACTGCCATGGAATATCTCCTGCAATCAACCAATCCCCTTCATTGTACTGGTAAGTGAGAGTATAACGTGTATTGTAATCATCTTCACCACGTGTTTTATCTGTTCAAAAACAGTCCCCGGAAAGAGAAAAAGTAACCTTAAATATGACAAAATTAACGAGATAATGCTCTCGAAGTTTTTAGTTTATGAGATAATGCAGTGCTCAGATGAAGGGTAAATTCTACAGTAATGGCCGTAGGTCGCCATGCAATCCAGGCGACCTACGACGTGACAGCATCTAACGAACAGCATAGGTTGCCATGTACACCCATCCAACGTTCTCGTGATTTGCTACTTATTGTTTGGGTTTTTGGGTAATTTTAAGTGACTTTGCTTATTATATACGATTACTTACTTTGGGTGAACATGGCGATTAATGAATTGGTAAGCTCGTGATAAGAATGGTAATGCCTCAGGTCAATCTTTCTTGCTATTGGCACCCCTTCCACCTTCACCTTGACATAAATGGATCTACCATGATTTCCATTTCCAATTTGTGCAGCTTTTTTAAGCTGATGGTGGTGGTGATGATGATGCAATGTTCTCTTCCTCCATAACTTGATGGGCGGCCATCCCACAACATGATCTTCTGCACCATTCATACTGCTTTATTCAAGATCAGGTACTTGTCAATATTCAATGATAAAACTAAATATGGATCAAATGAAGAGAACTTACTCATCAATGGCGAATGTTCTTTTCTTTTTATCCTTGTGTTCAGCATCTTCCTTGTTTGGATGGTCACTCCAAAGAAGTAAAGGAATTGCGTTACACTCATGATTATTCAAGTTTCCAGATGTCTGCTCGGAACCACGTTTGTTTTTAACACCGTAACCTTTGTCTCCTAAACAGCTCGTTCGTTTAAGGTGGTGGAGTCCATGGTGGTTGTTCGGAGCGGGGAGAGCAAGACACAGTTGAAGCTCCACATCAGACATTGAAACTGAAGTGCAAACTAACACTGTTAGACACAAGATAATGTGAAGAAATAAGTAGAACCGAGAGATGGGGTTTGGAGGGAATGTAGGTTCTGGTTGAAGCTGGTGAAGTGTGTGCATATATGGGAGAGGAGTTATGGACAGCAATGGGGGGGCTGGGTCGGGAAAAGGCTTGACAATGATCCGGACAGGTAAGAAAAGGACACTGCAACTTGCCCGAACCGCCCACCCCAGCCTAACTCCAAGTTTTTTTTTCCTATTGTTCTTCTAATTCTCAAGGTTTCATTTTAACTAATTCGGACCAACTCAAGTTGCAGACCAACTCAAGTTGCAGACCTAATTTTGATGGGTGAATCTCGCGACAGAAATTTTATGTATCGAAATCAAAATCTTTTTAAGTAATATCAAAAGATGCTTATTAAAATCTTTTTAAGTATATCAAAAGCTGCTTATTACTTAAATTAACCCCGCTTATTGAAGTTTCACCCTGTCTTTTGGTCCAACTCCACCTATTGCATGGAGTCTAGATTTTCCTTTTTCAAGCTTGTCTGAAATTCCAGACACGCACCAAGCTGTGGACAAACATCCCTAAAACACAACACGATGCATGAACTCTCCGGTTTCAAACAACATCCTTGATAATGGGGAATTCTCTCCATCTTCTTCCTTGATACTTTTCTTCCACTCAAATAGCATTGATTCCTTTTATCGGAGCTTCCTTCTACAATAGTAGATCAATAATGGGAGGGAGAGGGGAAATTAACTTAACCACCAACGAGAAGGAATTCGTTGGATGTAGATCTATCAACTTTAACCTAAAATTAAAAATTTTATGGAATTAATTTGAATTTAATTCTATAAGACTTGATCATTAAAGTTAATAATATAATATCAAAATTAAAAATAAATCTGAATTAAGGCGATTCAAATCCAAAAAATGAAAATTAAAATGATCAAAATCACAATAGTTCCTTCAGCCAAGCAACTCAAAGAGATTGAAGCAAGGTATCTGTTTGTTGCTGGTACAAATTGGTCCCTTGGTAATTGTAGTTGGATTTGGGATAGGATTAGGTGAAAATGGAGAAAGGTAAGATGGCAGAAACTTACCCGGTTTCCTTCGCACGTACCTAAGTTTTCCGTCATTGCGTGGATGGCTGTTTTGGATAGGCTATCTGCCAAAAATAGGTTGGCTGGATTTGCATTGTTACTAATGAAGTGTTGTAGGTTATGTGGAGTTGCAGATTGAATTATAAGGTTATGAGTTGGGGCATAACCTGTTACGGGCGGTTGATAATATGAGGGGAGGATTGCTTATCGTTTTAATTTTCAAGTTGGCTTGGACTGCGTTTGTGTATTACATTTGGGAGGAACGCAATCGTAGATTGTTTAAGGATGTAAATCGTTCTATTGATAAAATTGTCGATTGTATTAAAGAAGTTGTTCTTATAAAGCTGTATAAACCGTGCATAGACAGGAGTATAGGACTAATGTATATTTGTGCGTTGGTTGGGGGATTATTTAGGCCGGGGTTCCCGTGTACGGGGTGTTCTTGATTGTAGCAGCTTGTGTGCTGCTTTCTTGGATAAATATACTCTAATTACTTATCCGATCTATGTATATAATCAAAAGGATCGAATTCGTGATAATTTGATGTAAAATTCAAGCGAGACAGTGATAGGAGAGAGGAAATGAAGAAGTTATCCGAACAAATTATCCGTATGTATGGGTGTTTGATGGCATTGAATTGGCGGTAGGGTTGCTTTGTTTGGGGAACATTGAAAGATGGACGGCATGGGGCTCGACAAGCCTGGTTCTATTTTCAAACCACCTATCGGAGCTGCTCATGTTCAGTCCCATCATGGTCCATCTTCAATCTTGATGGGATCATCATCATGCTCGTGTGCTGGAACCCACTCTCAACTTATAACATTGTCATACTATCTCCATCTTATTTATATACAACCCCGATTCCCGAAAATATTACGTGATTAAATATGATTAAATTTATAATTTCTCTAAAAAATGTTGATAAATCGGGCAAAGTAAACGAAAGAACACAAGAATTTTAACGAGGTTCGGCAATGTGCTTACGTCCTCGGTGCCTAGGCGGCGCTAGAAAATTTTATTCAATTCTCATAGGTTTAGGTTACATATCTATTTATAATAGAAAACCCTGGTACATAATTACAAAATTAACCCTGTACGAGACTTTCTTTGTAAGGACAATTGATGTTCGCTTCGCTCACTCCGCTCCATCCCCTGTCCTCTTTACCGGTATATTTATGAGCCATACCTTACAAAAATTATGACATTAACTAAATCTGTTCAGATTTCGACTATAGAAAGTTGACCTGCAAGGGGCAAGCTCCCACCCATTCAGCATTCATTTATCTTTATGACTTAAAGAGGTCCCTTTTCAAGGGATCAAGGCATCCTCAATTGATGACAACAATCTAGCAGAAACCCCTTTCCCTCCATGGAAAAGATGATAACAAGTTTTTTCAATAGATTGCAACTTCACTTGCAAAATTTAAAGTATTTTGTTCAAAATTTACAGATCATGTTTTTAAATTGACAAAACTTTATATGGTTTAAAACAAGCTCCTAGAGCTTGGTATGAAAATTTGTCAAACTTTTTAATAGAAAAAGGTTTTTCAAAAGGGAAGGTTGACACTACATTGTTTTTAAAGAGAAAAGGTAAAGATTTATTAGTAGTTCAAAATTATGTTGATGATATAATATTTGGTTCTACTAATGATGCTCTTTGCCAATAATATTTCTAAGCTAATGCAGAGTGAATTCGAGATGAGCATGATGGGGGAGCTCTCATTTTTCTTGGGACTCCAAATCAAGCAAAGAAAAGATGGAATCTTCATCAATCAAACAAAATACGTCAAGGATATGCTCAAAAAGTTTGGATTGGAAGATGAAAAACCCCAAACCACTCCAATGAGCTCATCTACAAAGCTTGACAAAGATGAAGGAGGTAAATATGTAGATATTAAACTTTATAGGTTTATGATTGGTTCTTTGCTTTATCTAACCGCAAGTAGACCGGACACTATGTTTAGTGTTTTCTTATGTGCTAGATTTCAATCATGTCCTAAAGAATTGCATCTAAAAGCCATTAAGAGAATCTTTAGATACTTTAAAGACACTCCTAGTTTAGGACTTTGGTATCCTAGAGACTCTAGCTTTAGCTTGCATGCCTTCTCTGATGCAGATTATGGATGATGCAAAATAGATAGGAAAAGCACCCCCGGTATTTGTCAATTCCTAGGAAATATGTTGATTTCATGGTTTTCAAATAAACAAAATTGTATTGCATTATCTACCATTGAAGCGGAATATATTTCAGCCAGTAGCTGTTGCGCACAGTTTTATGGATGAAACAACAACTTTTTTATTATGAAATTGAAGTTGGTACCATACCTATCAAGTGTGACAATACTAGTGCTATTTGTCTCACTAAAAATCCCATCAATACTCTAGAACTAAGCACATTGAAATTAGACATCATTTCATTAGAGATCATGTCACTAAAGGAGATATAGTTCTAGAATTTGTTGATACTTTGCACCAATTAGCGGATATTTTTACAAAACCTTTAGATAAAGAAAGATTTTGGACACTTAGGAGAGAATTAGGTTTAACTAACCTACCTTGACTTAGTGTTTAAAATAATTTTAGCACTCTTAATTAGAATTGAAAAATGCTTATAAAAATAACAATTTTTTATTGCATTCTTTGCTAATAGTTAGGGGGAGTTTGTGATCTTTAGTGAAAATTAATAATATGTTCAAATAAAATAGATTTGATTGATTGAACATAGTTAATTTTCGTGATATGAGTTGTCAAACCACTAGAGCTAATTAATTTAGCATTCTAAGTGTTTAAAAATAGTTTTTGAAATTTTTGTGCAATAGTGTATCGATACCTATGTATCGATACATCCTCGTTGTGTATCGATACACTCAGGAGTGTACCGGTATACCCTTTGGGTTTTGGGTTTAAATCCCAAAAAACTTCATTTTTATCAAAACCTAAACACTCTAAACACTCAGCCGTTTGAACCCCTTTTACCAAGATCTCCATCTTACTCAAAAATCAACGAAATCAATTCAGAATTCAACTAGTTTTCAACGTACAATCCTGCTACATTCATTAAATTCGTGCAAACAATATCACATTCTCACTCAATCCAAATTTTCAAGGTAATATTTCAAAAACCTCTATTTTATTGATTTTAAACTTAGAACTAGTTTTGATTAGTTCTAGGTTGAATTAGATATCGGGCATTGTTCATATTATGATTCTAAACTAGATTCTACAACTAATTTCATCAAAAACACAATATTTTTCAAATTTTTTAAAATTTTCGAAATAAAAAAATGTATTGTTTTTAAAATTATTTTTTATTTAATTATGTTGTTTTCATGAAAATTATACATAATATGATTTTTCAAACATTAATTGGTTTCAATATTGGTTTCAAAAATTGCCTGTTAGGATATTTTTAGCGAACCTTGAATATTGCAGACTCTTATTGAGTTTTGGGAATTGATATTATTCCATACATATATTTTCAAATTGCAGGTATTCTTTTATCCCATTCCGATTAAAAACCATGTCTCATTCCAAACGCCCTAGGACTTCGTCTAGTCGGTCATCAAACCAAATTCAAAATCGACCTCCTATTCCACCTCAAAATCCAAACCCAAACGTTCCCGATATGACTATCCTTAATTCTTGTTTTAACCAACCTGGTCGTCGAGAAGATCTCTACCATAGGTTGTTAACTCATTCGAGTCATATAAAATCGGGAAGAGCGTATCCCCTCAATCCAAGTTATGGTTGATATGAAATTTCAATATCTTTCTACCTTAAATCTTGGAAATTTGATAAACTCGTTCAGTCTCAAACTGCCACCGTAGGGATTCAATCTTGTCTCTTAGGTTAATTCATTTATATTGACTCCAACACAATCGCTAACACCTTTGGTCTAGATAACGAGGGTTTAGATAACGAAAAAGAAATTGTGGCCACACGTTATAAAGCTAAGGCTAGTGCAAGTACCTTGTTAACTTATCACATGCGTTTTCTTCATTTGATAATCTCTTGGTGGTTTAGACCATCCGGATGTAGGTACTCCACCCTTAGAGTTTAAGATTTATGGTGGATACATTGTATCCAACATAAAAAGAAAATAAATTTGCCATAAATCATTTTTGGTGAGCTAGTACAAACCGTAAACAATGTCCAGTCTAAATATATAGAAACCTTAATTTACGTTGTCTTTGAGTATTTTTTTATCAAATCCAATCTTAGGGTTCAACTTGATGTAGTCATCCATCTTAAAAACCCAATAAATTTCACAACCTTAAAGAAATCGGGATGGTCCGGGGAAAAGGATCGATGGGTTCGATCAACCGAGAAAACACCCGGTGCTAGTTCTTCACGAGCACCACCAGCACCGGCAGCTGATGATGATCTCAGCTTAAAGAACTTATACGAGATATCGATGATCACGTACCCGAGGACGAGTCGGTCCAGCAAGAGGATCAAATGCCTCCATACTTTAAATCATTTTTGGAGACATTTGATCTGATGTTTGCATCATAGAGTCCCAATTAACTGCTATGGGGGCTTAACAATTGGAAATTCAACGGGAGATACGAGCAAATAACGAAGCTATGAACGAATGATTCAATGCGCTTACACTCGATATGGCTGCTATGTGAGCACATTTTCCTCCTCCCGATCCACCTATGGATGATTAGACCATTCTTGCTTAATTTTCTTGGATTGAATTAGAACTTATTGTTAAAGCATTTTGAATGTTTTAGATTTTTTTTATTGGATGTTTTTGAATGGTTTGAATATTTAAATTTGAACTTCATGTTTATATTAATTTCATTGATTTTTGCATCATTTACATCTTAGTTGAATATGACCAATTACCATTACACATTTGAATATGAATATTGATATTAAGGACTAATGGCTAATCTTTCTCTTGATTGTGATCTTAGCAGCTTAAGTTATATCTTTATAAGTCAAATGACTAATCTTTATAAATCAAATGACTATTTTCTTTAAAACCTTATTTAAATTTTTTCATAGAATCTTTTTGATTTAACAAAAAAGGGAGAATAAAGTAAGGGGGAGAAATTTTCAAAATTGATTTCAAAAAAATGATTTTCAAAGAAAATCTTAAAATTACTTAAAAGTTTTGTTATATCAAAAAGGGTGAAATTGTTGAAAACATTTTGATGTTTCGATATAACAAATAATGTACTATTGAATTTTAAGATTTTATTCAATTTTAATTCGATTAAATTATTTGAATATCAAAAATATTAGTCCAAGTTTTAAATGTCAATTTTATCCTTACTTAAGTGTAAAATTGTGTTTTAGTCTTAAAATATTTTTGAAAACAATTTTAAAAAGTATTTCGAACCTTAATTGGGCCAAAAACAATTTTTACAGATGGATGTACCGATACATTCTTGTATGTACCGATACACCCCCTACATCGAATGTAATTAGTGTACCAATACATAGATGATGTACCGATACACTCCTGGCTCTGAGAAACATCGAATGTAATTAGTGTACCGATACACCTGGGATGTACCGATACATTAGGTCAACCAACGGTCAAAATATTTGAATTTTACACTGAGTGTGTCAATACACTTGAGAGTGTATCAATACACAACTGATTTTTTAAGTGGAAAACATTCAACAACGGCTCTATTGACTTCATCAATGATCCCCAACATTCAGAATTAATCCAAGGTGTATTTAAACAAGTTCTGAAGTCATTGATCAACAACAATTAAGAATAGAAGCTAGAGAATCAAAGAGAAAGCATCAAACCTCAAGTTTGATCATTTCAAGCCTATTTTTCATTCAATTTCATTTTACTTTCAAGAATATCATTTGTGCTCAATTGTATTCATCTTTGAGTGTTATTTCTTTGTTCTAGAATTGTGCAAACATCTTGCCTAGTGAGGTTTTTCTGTAAGTTTGTGAAATTTGTATTCTTCTCTTTGGGAGAGAGTGTTCTCAAGAATTTGGGGTTTAATTCTTGAGGGAGTTGTAAGGTTACTCTTTGTCCTCAAAAGAAAGAACAAATTAGTGAATTTGTTGGAAAATCCTTAGTGTGAATAGCTAAGGTAGTGGACGTAGACTTTGGTTGAGAAAGTCGAACCACTCTAAATCGTTGTGCAAATATTTTCAATTTTCTGCAAAAGCTTCCACGGAAATTTTTATTGCCAATTCACCCCCTCTTGGCCGATTCATCGATCGATTAACTCAACACGAAGTCGGAGTAAAACTTTAGAGAACAAATATTAGCAGTAATAAAATAAGGATCATAGTCTAATTATTAAGTTTAAAGTTTAGAAAGTGTCACGATCACTTAATTTAAAAAGTATTCAAATTGAAAAAACATGACTTTGTTTGCCTAGCTTTAAAACTAAGAGGCGCCTATAAAGCAATTTGACCCAAAAACTGAAAAACCAATGCTTGATTTAACAACTTCAAAGCTAAGAGTATTAACTGGTAAACAAATAATTAAACCTAAAACATTAGAAGAGACCTTGATTCGATTTATAATTTACATAAATTTTCGAGGTCTTGATCCCTCCTGTCGTAACTTTAATTTCAACACTGATTATAATTGTTTGAATTATAATTTTTTTAGGGTAAAGTATAGTAATGGTCACTGAATATTTTTGAAGTTTGCATTTAGGTCCCTCAACTTTTAAAAATTGCAATACAGTCCCCCAACATTTATTCCGTTTGCAATATGGTCCCCAACTTAAATCACTTAGAAATTTAGGGTAAATTATATAAACGGTCATTGAACTTTTCAGGCACTTGAATTTAGGTCCCCAACTTTTAAAACTTGTAAAACAGTCCCCCAATAATTTTATTTTCTTATTAAATATAGATGTATAGAAAATATAAATGATTCAATTTATATTTAAATGTATGTATCATTTATATTTTTGATATATTTTATTTTTCTTGTATAAACTAGTATTTAAAATATGTTTATATTTTAATAAAAATATTTCAATATACGAATAAAAATATATTTATATAAATGTATATTTATATTTAGATGTATAAATAAAAAAATATATTCATATATTAATGTATGAATCATTTATATTTTTTGAATATTTTATTTTTAATAAGAAATTAAAATTATTAATTATAGTAGAAATACTCAACTTAAGATTATATATATAATCATGAATTA
Source organism: Hibiscus syriacus (assembly GCF_006381635.1). Taxonomy (NCBI): domain Eukaryota; kingdom Viridiplantae; phylum Streptophyta; class Magnoliopsida; order Malvales; family Malvaceae; genus Hibiscus; species Hibiscus syriacus. The sequence goes on from NW_024061884.1 coordinate 295,994, forward strand.
TAAATATGAAAAATATAATTATTAAATTTAGTTTAAAAATATATAAATCTTAAATTTATTCTTTTAAAATATTGTATCAACTAATATTTAAAAAATATATTAAATCTATCAAACAATTTATCAAATATAATATTTTATTGTAAAAAATATAATATTTTCCATCATTTATTGCTTTCAAATTTTTTGCCGAAGTTCAAATCTCATTATTTCCATTTTCCATTATATTCTTTTTTTTTCTGGCATTGGTCATACTATTAGTATATGTATTATTGTATATCTCTTAACACAAACGATGGTGTTAGCTTAGTGGCTCCACCCTGTATCTTTCATTTGCGTGACTCAGATTTGAGTTTGCCCAAGTCCCAAATTTTACTTCTTTGTAACTTAATTTTCTTCTAATTAGGTGGTGACATGTGTCACCAATAACATATATCATGATAATGTGTTAACACATGTCAGATCCTGGTTAAATAATTAATTTATTAAATTTTATTTAATTTAGGACCAAATTGATAGCATATATAAATAATTAGGTGGTGACATGTGTCACCAATGACACGTGTCATGATCATGTGCTAACACATGTCATATCTTAATTAAATGATTAATTTATTAAATTCTATTTAATTTAGGACCAAATTGATTATATAAATAATAAAGACTGAATGTATAATAATGTCAATTCCTTTTAACTGCCACTTCATCATTTGTATCAATTGGTAACGACTAGTGCTTAGTTGAAACAGTTAAATAATTATGTTGTATGATTGATAAATTTAAAAGATCGATGACAAAAGTAAAAAGGGCTAGATAGTTAAGTTGTCAACCTAGTAGTTTACACTTTTATTTATATGTCAAAATAACATTTTATAAATTTAAAATTTGAATTATTTTAAACCTCTTCTATATCCTAACTACTTTTTTTAATTATAAAATTTCTTCAACAAATAAGAATTATACTATTATATTATATAAAATACGTATCACATGAAATAAGATGAAATTAAATAATAATAAATCTAACATAATTGAATTTAATTGAATTATTTTGGAATTTAGGGTTTAGAATGAAATTGAATTACTTTGGAAATTGGGGTTTAGAATGAAATTGAGGATTGTTTTGCAAATTTTAAAAGTTGGGGGACCTAAATTCAAGTATCTGAAAAGTTCAATAACCTTTTATATAATTTATCCTAATTTCTAACGGTAGTTTAAGTTGGGGGACTGTATTGCAAACGGAATAAATATTAGGGGACTGTATTACAAGTTTTAAAAGTTGGGGGACCTAAATGCAAGCTTCAGAAATATTCAGTGACCATTACTATACTTTACCTTTTTTTAAAAGGGTATACATGGGGCTCACATTACTTCAAGGGTGCGTTACTGTATTTCCTTTGTTAACGGTTTGGTGCTACCCTTATCCATTGGGACCGTTTAGTTGCTGCTGGCCGGCTGGCTTCATTCAAGTGTAGCTACGACCTTTGCAGCATCCAATGTGCTACATTGTGACTCAGACCCTCCTCTCCATCAATTATTTCTTTCCATTATCCCTTTTATAATTGATCGAGTTAGTGACGGATCTAAATCTAAAATTTAAAAATGGAGTCTAAAATTTTAAAATTTTTTTATAAAAAATAAGTATGGAAAATTCTAACTCTAAGCAACAGTGGCTCAGCTGTCTATGTTGATGATACCGATTCATATCAATTTCCCTATAAAAACAGTAGAAATGGACTTCTAAGTCTTAATCCTTTTTGAAATTCTAGATGATCCTAAAATTTTAAAACTTGAATCTAACCGTAATAATCCGGTTCAAAACTAATTGGACTGTCAGACAGGTAACAAGATCAAACCCAGCCACATTGAAAACAGGAAACACATCAAACTCTTGAGCTTTATGCTTTCATTTTTCTTGTTATTCAAATGATTAAAAATACATAATACAGCAGTGTTAAAAAAAAGGTCATCTTCTTCTCTGCATTACTGGTATAATTGTAACCCCAAAATTTAATGTGATTCATTTCTGGGAACTGTAATGGAGATTGTGGGTTACCTTGTCATATTCTAACCCCATTTTATCTATCTCCAGACTCGGTTTATTCCTTATCATTATTCTTTGACATGATATCACATTCAAGTCTACGCTGTAGATGAGCATTCACCTGCTTTCTTAATTTCGCGTTCTCGGTGAAGATGTCTTCTATGATCTTCCTTAACTCATCATCTGTTTCAGTGTCATATTGGGTGTAATATTGGCTATTGATATCACTGCCTTCTCTCTTGGCTAACTGTTTAACCTGATCAGATTTTTTTCAAGGTAAGAATTTAGTTAGTGAGAAAGATAAGGAAGGCCAGGCAATAAAAGAATCGAAACTAACATTAACAATTTGCATAAAACCCACAGAAAATGATATTAAACAAATAAAATTCGAGGGGCCGAGCGGCAGGGACGAACATAGGATTCTATGTTGGGGGCGTGAACTTGAACTTTTAAAATTCCAAGGGCAAACTTAAACTTATAAATTTTAGAGGGGTGGGGGAAACTGATTTTCAATAGAAATACATAGAAAAAATCTAAAATATATGATAATTTTAAAATTTCAGGGTAAGTGGATGGGCTTGGTGTCCATTCATGGAGGGCGGGGAGTGGATGGGAGATAAAGGGCACATAAGTAGCAAACTTATTTATGTGTTTTACCCATGATGGTGAAAGTCTACATATTCCGGTCAGCATTGAAGAATATCAATTGGGAACAAAAATGGCCAAAACTCACTTTTGTTGTCTATCTAAATATTTCCCAATAAATATTAAAAGGCCATCAAAGGGACATTAGTTGAACAGTATTGACTAGCCAGAAAAGCAAGATACCTCAGCCAGTAGGAGAGTGATTTTATCATCCGAAGTAGTCAACAAAACCAATGCTTCTTCAATGGAGGAAGACTCTTTGATTAAATCTTCATCCGTAGAAATATTCACACTGCATTCAAGAAGCCTGTTGTGAAGAAGCCGGCAATTATTGATCAGTTTTTCTCTTGCATTTCTTACATGCCTAATTTTTTGCCTTTCCTGTTCTAGTTGTGCCTGCAAAATTCAGAAGATTACGTCTCAAAGCAAGAAAACTTGGAGCAATGATTTGCTCTCACTACACCTAATATCTCTAGAATACTTAATGAAGTTTTTCAACAGATATTAATGGTTTCCTGTTTCTTTTATTTTGGCTGAATGCCTAAAGAAGAAACTTAACGACAACAAATACTTCAGTACAGACAGTTACCTCAGCTTCAGATTTTTCTGACAGTGATTGACCAACCTCTTGCTTCAGTTCTTTTTGGGATTTCCTGAGAGACTTGACCTCTTTAACTAGAACTTTAACATCTGCTTTTGATTTTGCTTCTAGTTCTTCATATCGCTTTGATATATCATTCAACTGCTCCCTAGTAGATTTAATTCTTGCAACATTGCATCTTTTTCCTCAGCAACAGATTGGTTGGTTGCCTCTGTCATTTGCTTCTCATCCTGTCTCATGTTTTAGTGTCTATTAGTGATGGCTAAACAGTACAAGTATGTTTGAATGGTAACGGACAACGTTTGTGGTGTTTGTCCAAGAGAAAGCAGTAGTGGATAATTTTTCAAAAGAAAAAAATCACGTAACATTGAATACAACTTCAATAACCAGGTTCTTTAGTGTTCCCAGCCAAAAGTTAGTTTTGGCCCCATCTTCTGCGGTATGTGAGAGGGAGAGCGTTAGAATTTTATATAAAAAAAATCAAACAACAAGAAACTTACATATCATTCACGTGCACACTGCAAGCATATGACAGTAACAAAGGCAAATAAATTTAAAGAATAAAACGGGGTTGAAATGCATTACCCATTTAGGATGCAACTTCAATTCCATTTCCAATGATTTCCGCCGAAGGTCTTCCATTTCCCACTGCATTTGAGTAGACCTTTCTCTTTCAATCAGGATAGCTTGCTGCAAGTTTTCTTTACTTTTTTGTTTGGTGTTTTCAAGTTCCACTTCCAAATACTTAACCTGAGCATCTTCAATTTGTTATTTCAATTCAACCTCAAAATTGCTAATATTTTACTATGACTAAATCTCATTCCACCTCTAGTGGGATATTAAGCACCCAAAGATAAAACGCATTAGAAAATGAATTGAAAGATATAATATTCGACACAGAAGAGGAAAACAAGAAAATGAAATACCGGTTGATACATCCGAATGCTGATCAAACAAAGGATATTATTAAAATAAAGGGAAAACAATATTGTGACATATAAGCAATTAACTTCACAAGTATGAGCTATAGCTGCCAAAATCCCTGAATACTGATAATATCTCAATTGTAATGATACCAAACAATTCAAATTATGACAACTGTCAAAATTTATCTCAGAATGGATATACACACCTTTGTCGTAAGATAACCTTTGACTGCTATTTCTTGATTTAATCTGGCTATAAGATCCTCCATGTCAGTTTTTGCAGTGACTAATCTCCTCTGCATGGTTAGAAGAACCCTGTTTATCTTATGACGCTGGTCCAATGGAAGAACTATTTGTCTATCTCCAGAAGACCGAGGATCAGAGTTTCCAAGGGTTCCCGTGGTATTTAATATTTCAGCAGTTCCAGGAAGGTCATCATTTGGAATCCCAGAAATCGACATGTCACTACCTCTCAAAGAATTTACGTCACTTCCAACACTTTCAGTTGATAACCTCCGAGCATGACCAGCCACCTTAGCTGGCTCTATCTCGGAAAAGAGTTCCAATCCATTACCAGCAATAGATGAAGCTCTGGACCCATTTCCATTATAGATGTCTTTCCCCAAAGTATTATTCATGTGTATGGCGCGTGATTTATGCCTAGGAAAATCATCTAGCTGCTCCAAAATTGCTTGTCCCATGAATAGTCCCTCATTAATATTGGACATACCATACTTCACAAGTTTTTCTATTGAAACTGTTAAATCTTCATCCAGTGTCAGATCTCCCGAACCAATTTCAGAACCGTCATCTCTCCCTAATCTAGGTGTCCCAGGCTCAGATGTCTCATAAGCAGTATCACTACCATAATCTGATGTGATTGACGAACTGCCAGCAAAATGAGATATACTTGAATTGGGAGGAACATTATTTGACGAAATTGTGCTATTTCCCACGGTATTAGCTTCGGATGAGCAATCATTTACTTCTTGAAATGCTGGAAAGAATAAGAAATGTCAAAACTCCAAGTTAATGATGAAACTAATCTTAATAATGGATAATATATAGAGAAAATAACCTCAGTGACCAAAAATGTCTTATAATATACGATTTTAACCAACTTTTTTTGGATTTGCCAAAATGACCAACTAAATCGCAATGCGATCGATAATTCGCAACGCGATCTCCGGTATCGCAAATCAGTTTCCAGATTCGCAACGCGATTCTGACTATCGCATTGCGATTTCCCAAATTCGCGTTGCGATTTTCCTAAATCGCAATGCGATTACGTAAATCGCAATGCGAATTAGGAAAATCGCAACGAGATTCTGACTATCGCAATACTGAATTTCAAATTCGCAACTCGATTTCTGAATTCGCAACAGGTTTTAATTTCGCAACACAAATGTTTTGGGTATATAACTACGCAGCAGTAGCAACTCATAACCTAAATCCCTAAATCGTAACTCATTCCATCTCCATCTATCACTCTCTCCGACGACATCCGTTCCTATATCCAACGACATCTTTCCCCATCCGGCAACAGGTTTTAGTTTCGCAGCTCGTTTGTTTAGTAAATTAATTTACAATAATGAAATCATCTAATGTTGATCATGTTTGGATAGATTTGTGTTTTGGAGGGTCATGGGAGAATGTTCATGGTGTTTTACAATATATGCCTTTACCCATGAATCTTCAACTAAAACTGTCATTAAAAAAGTTAACTTATGAAACTCTAATGTTACGTGTTGCAAATAAATTGAATTTAGAGCCCCTAAGTGGATTTAGGCTATCTTATTAGAGAAATGGTAAAGTTTATTTGTTAACCGACAATGAAGATATTGAACGATTCATTGCTTACATTAGTGTTTCAAGTGATGATGTTACATTGTATGTTGTTGAACCTAGAAGTAGTGAAGTTAGGTCAGTAGCAGGTAGTAATCAACTAAGTTTTTCAACCCCAGTTTATGGTGCTCAAAATTTAATGGTTCCACCACAATTTCATCACCAAGCAAATATTGTTTCACCACATTTCCAATACCAAACACAATCTCAAAACCCACAACCTTTCCCTAATCCAAATCCCAATCAACTTTCAGCACCAAATTCCGGTTTTCGTATTGACCAGTTAGACGATGATGAGCCAACAAAAAAAATTGTGAGTACTAGTCAGTATTCGAAATTTGATCTTGGTCAATACCCAGACTTTGATCTTGGTCAATACTCGGATTTTGATGATTTTTCAGAAGAAGAAACAGACCCTGCGTGTAATGATTTTGATATTGGTCAATACCCGAATTTTGATGATGAAACAGCCGTTGCCGAGGAAGATGTTGTTGATGATAATGAGGAGGAAGTTACGACTATAAATGAACATGTTAAACATCCATTCTGTAATTCATATAACACTGAAGAAGAAAAAGAAGAAGAAGAAATCCCCAAAGAAAAGTCCCCGAAGAAAATGCCACGGGAGTATAACAGGAATATGCCAGAATTACTTCAGATACCGGAAGAAGAGTTGGTAAAGATAGCAGTTGATTGTCATACAAAAATTATTCGTATCAAGAAAGATGATTGTTTTGATACAAAGGAAGACTTGAATATAGCTTTGTATACGAAATGTGTGGAAGATGGCTATCAACTAAAAGTTAACAAATCAAGCAAAGATCGTTTCGAAACAAGGTGTATGATTGACAAAAACTGTATGTGGCGTATGATTACAAAGAGGATAAAAGATTGTGAAATGTTTCAAGTTAGGACTTTTATTGATAAACATACATGTTCAAGAACCCAAGTTTTTCCTCACCATAGACAGGCAAACAAAAAGGTGTTGGGTGGTTTTCTGGCTGAGTTAATGTTTTTGAATGGTAGGGTATATCGGGGACATGAAATTATGACTGACATGAATGCTCGGTTCAAGATTAGTATCTCATATTCTCAAGCTTGGAGAGCCAAATGTTATGCCTTGGAATTGTTGAGGGGGTCGCCAGAAGCATCGTTTGCCCAACTGCCGGCTTATTGTCACAATTTAAAGCTGAAAAATCCTAGGTCGGTAACTCATATCAAAACAGATAGAGATGGACGCTTTGAGTTGCTGTTTACCGCCATTGGTGTTGCGGTTAGTAAATCAATATAATTTTGTTGACTCATTTTTGTTAGTTACATGCATTTCACATTTAAATGATTATATTTCTTGTGTATATGATTTTGTAGATTCGTTCGTTTATTAATTGTATGCGCCCAGTTATTATAGTTGACGGAGCACATTTAAAAGATCGATACCTTGGAGTAAACTTATTAGCAGTAGCCATGGATGCTAACAATGGGATACTGCCAATAGCTTACGGGGTTGGAAAATCTGAAACCTTTGATTCATGGACATGGTTTATGGGGCATCTTAGGGATTGCATAGGTCCTATTAGCAATCTGACAATCATATTCGATAGGGCAAACTCAATTGACAACGCTGTTAGAAGGTGTTTCCCAGATGCTTTTCATGGACTTTGTGGTGTTCATTTGTATAGAAATCTAAAATCAAGGTTTGCTGGTATAAAAAATCACAAATGGACATACTGGAAGACTGTAAAAGCTTATCGGGAAGTGGATTTTAATAAGCATATAAACTGTTTAAGACGTGTTTTGCCTCAGTGTGCTCAAACACTAGAAGATGTCGGGTTTGAAAGATGGTCAAGAGTACATCAACTTGGAGCAAGATATGGTTTCATGACGTCTAATATTGCAGAATCAATCAACGCTCTAAGTCGTCATTCCCAGAAATTACCCATTACTATGTTAATGGAGTTTTTTCGAGCCTCTATTCAACAGTGGTACTATAAGAAAAGAAACCATGCAGGTATTATTTCTTTAAATTCGTAACTTATCATATATTTTACTAAGTATTATTTATTTAAATTTACAGGAACATTGGAACATCGTGTTACACCATGGACAGAAAAAAAGATAACGACACGTGTTGTGAAGTCAACGTCATGGAGAGTTGAACCATGTTCAAACACTTTGTTTGAAGTACTGGATAATAACTTAAATGGGCTTGTCGATCTAAATGCAAAGACATGTAGTTGTATGAAATGGCAAACATTTTGGTTATCCGTGTGGCCATGTTATAAAAGTTTCTCTTCATCTAAACCAAGATGATTCAAGCACATACGCTATGGATTGCTACACTACAGAAGTATATCGACAGACTTATGGCGACATTGTCTACCCTATTCCACATCCTTCTGAGTGGGACATACCAGATGACTTACAAACAGTTTTACCACCAGCCATGGACAGAAGGCTACCTGGCCGACCAAAAAACCACGATCGTATACCGTCTAAGGGTGAAGAGAAGAAGAGATCGACATGTAGTCGGTGCAAGGAAAGTGGTCATACAAGGTTGACATGTGGATCACCAGTGCCATCACAATCATCTTTTCCTCTACCAAAATATGGATCCTCATCAAAATCCAAAGCTCATATGGTGTCAGGCAAAAGGCAATCAAAATCGCAATCATCTTTAAAATCCCAATCACAACCGGCTTCACCTTTTGGGACTGTTAACTTAGTAAGATTTTTAAATGCAAACGTTTTATTATGTGGATTTTATGTGTGAACTTTTAACATTTTCAGTTAGCATGTATTAGTAACTTGAGTTTGAAAATTGCTATGATCTGTTCAGTTGTTATCACTTATTAGGCATTCATTTGACTATCGTAACACGGAAATGACGTTCGCAATCATCTTAATGTCTATCGCAACGCGGAAATGACTATCGCAATGCGAAATGAAAATCGCAACGAGAGAATCGCAATGCGAAATGAAAATCGCAACGAGAGAATCGCAACGAGGGAATCGCAAAGCGAAATGAAAATCGCAACGCAAATTTAGTTTCGCGTTGCGATTATAGTTTCGCGTTGCGATTTTGTCGTTGCGATTTTCATTTCGCGTTGCGATTCTCTCGTTGTGAATTTCATTTCGCATTGCGATAGTCATTTTTGCCTTCAACATAATGCAGATTGAAATCAACAAAATCAACCATTACATTTCAATCAATTAAACAAGCACAAATAAGAATTATGTTCACATCAATTAAACAAATCAACTTTTACAAATCATCTTTTACAAATCAATTAAACAATCAAAAAATAAGCAATAATTCTTATTTCCTCATCTACTATTGAATCAACTTTTGCAGCCATACATCATTTTCACGCAGCTCACTTCTGAGATTAACCTGCAGAAACCAAACATTTGCTCAAACAACACTTTCTACACATCTAAAACCTACAAACAGCAAATTATTGAATTCTAGATACTTAACCAAACATTTTCAAACCAAAAGACTATAAACTTACCAATTGTTTATGGACATTTTTATAACGCGGATGTAGGTAGGCAGCGTCTCGTATATATCGATCTAGCCATATAATGCCAAAACCACAAGCCTACTGTAGCTATATCTCTATCGGTGGGAGGTAGATACTTTATACTTCCTGTGATCAAACACTCCAACGCCAAGCATACGAGAGGACCACAATCCCCTTTGGATCCTTTCGTTTGTTGTGGTGCGGTCTCGTCTCTGCTAACTGTAATATTGAGCTTCTTTGGCTTCTTGTTTCCAGAACGAGTCCAATAATTTATCGCATCCAAGAATTTAGCCAAATGAGAGCTCCATCCCTTAATAATATCTCTTAAATCAGCCAATGATATGTAATTTATCATGTTGTCATATACTATTGCCTTAAGGGATGGGAGCTGAAGCTCGACGAGAAGCCAATGTTTACGTTCCAAAACAGGGATAAACACCTGCAATCATAAGTAATAATTCATTCATTTGTGCACTTATTTATGAATATCTTTAAACTCAATCTAAAATAAATACTAACCTTATCGACCTCCCACCATGCAGGATAAAGTTTAGCTTGTCCATTGCCCAACGCAAATGATTCATCTCGTTGATTCTTCAAGTGAACGGCGTTAAAAGACGTCGGCATAATTGTATATCGTGTATTTCTTTTATTTTCCTTAAGTTTCCTAATTATTAGAAGACGTGACACCCACACATCGATACGCTGTTTTACAAAAAAAGACATATATTAGTAACTTATATAAATTTTAAAAAAATAATCAAATTGAAATATAAGAAAAATATAAGACTTACCCCTCATCGAAATAGCCATTGTCTTCGACCCCTAATAATACGCCCCACCAAGACCGATCAAGCAACAAATAGATATCATCGTTGAGCTTGCATATGTCAGTGAAACACCCCTGGCTCCGCTCATGTAGATAAAAATCAACTGCGGTCTTAGCCCAAAGGGTGTTATCCAGAATTGTATCCGGTAGTTGTCTCCTCTCCACTTCAGATACCGGAATGGTACTGGCCGATAACTCATACGAGAGCCAACTCTCATCCATCATGTCCGGCACGTCAGAGGGTTTCTCAAGAATCTTACATATGACGCCATGTGAATCGGGCTCTTGAATGGTGGGAGGGACCTCTTCAACGATGACAGTGGCCTCTTGAACGGTGGGAGGGGACTCTCGAGGAATGATAGGGGCCTCTTCAACGATAGGAGTGGACTCTTGAGGGATGACAGACGAGTCGAGCTTCTTCTTGCGGTGTCTTCGCACTATTGGGGTGTACGGAGACTTAATAGCACGTGCACGCCGTCTGATACGTGAACTCTGTCGTGCAAGAAAAACCCAACGTAAAGCATCCACCTTATCGGGCCGCTAAATAATTAAATACAAAAATCAGTGAATAAACAGACATGATATTTAAACTGTGAAAACAAAGACAAATATGTTTCAAACTTGCATTGAATTCACCCAAGTCATTATTCTATCATAGTTCACAAAATGCATCAGATAACAAAGGCAAATATGTTTCAAACTTGCAACACTGTCAACTTAGTATTTGTCTTTGTCTATTGGTTGAAGTAATGCAATTCATTCAAGTTTCAATTTGCAGAAGAAGAATAGTTTCTGGAACTTAAAATCGCAACGTGAAAAATGACTATCGCAACGCGAAATGAAAATCGCAAAGAGAGAATGAAAATCGCAATGCGAAACGAAAATCGCAACGAGAGAATCGCTACGTGAAATGAAAATCGCAACGAGAGAATCGCAATGCGAAATGATAATCGCAACGCGATTATAGTTTCGCGTTGCGATTTTTGGTTTCGCGTTGCGATTCGCGTTGCGATTTTTGGTTTCGCGTTGCGATTTTTGGTTTCGCGTTGCGATTCTCTCGTTGCAATTTTCGTTTCGCGTTGCGATTTTCATTCTCTCGTTGCGATTTTCATTTCAACCAAAAGACAAAACAGTGTTGCTAAAATATAGTTTCAAGAATAAACTATTTCTTCTTCTTCTGCAAATTGAAACTTGAATGGATTGCATTACTTCAACCAAAAGACAAAACAAAGACAAATACTAACTTCAGAGTATTAAAGAATATACAGTTTAGCAGAATTGGCAGCAAACGAACAAATTTACTTTCAACCAAAAGACAAGACAAAGACAAATACTAACTTCACAGTGTTAAAGAACACACAATTTAGCAGAATTGGCAGCAACCGAAAAATTTACTTTCAACGAAAAGACAAAACAAAGACAAATACTAACTTCACAATGTTAAAGAATACACAGTTTAGCAGAATTGGCAGCAACCGAATAAATTTACTTCAACCAAAAGACAAAACAAAAGATAAATACTAACTTCACAGTGTTAATAAACAGTTTAGCAGTATTGGCAGCAACCGAATAAATTTACTAAGCAATCTAAGTGAAATGGTTAATCTAAGTGAAATTACGAGTAAATTTATCATCAAGTTAAATATGAAAAATCTTAAACTTACCTCGTTGCGTAGAGTATGAACCTCATTCTGCAACAATACTACCATCTCACGTAGAGCGGCAACCTCACCACGTAAAGTAACACCTCCACACGCCATGCACCATCGTTATCGCGTAGAGTACCGATCTCCTCATGCAAGGCATTGACCTCATCACGTAACTCCCTTGACTCATCCCGTGGAGGTAGAGAACAGGGAGATAGAAGTCATGGCATCTTTTCCGGTCACCTATCATGAGGTGATGGTGGAGAAGAGGCTCGATGATGTGACGGGATAGGTGATGGCTCTCGTTGTAGAGGTGTATAGTCGGGTCGATCAGGTGATGGCTCTGGGTGAGGTGATGGCTCTCGAAGTGGAGGAAGTGGAAGCTGCTCATCATTCGTGCCATTAAGAAAACGCTGACTAGCTTGCCACCAATCAGTGGCAAGCTCAGCCTCCGTGAGTGTCAGTCTCATTAATGGAGTGTTAGCCTCCTAAAAATATAAAAACTCAAACAAAGTTAAACGTCTACTATTAATAACTTGTTTATATATGATAGTATTTGTGTTAACTTACATTATTTATTGTCGCATATGGTATTAAGTCTTCCCAATCCAACAACGTTTCCTCTTCCAGGAAATAGCCCTAGGAATATCATTTGAAGTTTTTAATGCATATGTCCGCATGCTGGGGAAAGCCTCGAATATCCAAATCTACAAACAATATAATAACAAACATTAGTAATTGTTAAATAATTAATTATAATTTTGAAAATATTATATAGAAATTCTTACCTTAAAGGCCCAAACAAAGCCTGACAAAGTGTATTTCGACCCATCGCCACGCAAACTTTTGCGGTCATCAAAGGCAAACGACAACTTAGTCCAGGTAGCTTTCCATATATACGAACCCCACGGAAACAGATTCCATGCATTTAGGTCCTCTACCAATAATATTAGCTCCTGAGGAATAGGTTGTCTGGCCTCTCTGCCTAAAAAGCCGGCATACAAAAGTAGTAGAAGGCATACTCGGACAACATCGACGTCATTCATCCCGAGTAAAACCATCTTTCTTATTAAACAATTTCTTCAGGTCATCGACGTGTAAGTTCGGCTTCTCTATTGACTCATCAGGAAAAACCCTGGATAACCATGATGGGCGGGTGATATGACGAGTGTACCGGCCTACATCATCGTGTCCGAATCGTAGACCAGTGATTAACTAGAACTCCTTCCGCCCAAAACAAGTATACGCCGGTGGAAAATGAAACCATATCTCTTCCTCACCACGTTGTATACTGTTGGGTAGATCGCTAGTCATGGTCTGAAGCCACAAATGGGTCAAATTAGCATCTCCACCCGGATGCTGTACTCTCAGCCATGACCCGAAGCAGGTTTCCTCAAACAATTTTCTTTGTGCAGGTGAAAGCTTCGAAGCAATTGTAGTGGCTAGGCTAACTTTATTCCTTAATGTCAATGAAGCCGAAAAAAATTTCTACAAAAACAATAAACATACCAAGTTAGATATACCAAAAACTACACTGTGAAGATATACCAAAAACAATAAACATAAATAGTAGTTTATTCTTGAAACTAAAATTTGCAACATTGTTTTGTCTTTTGGTTGAAATGAAAATCGCAACGAGAGAATGAAAATCGCAACGAGAGAATCGCAACGCGAAATTAAAATCGTAATGCGATTTTGGTTTCGCGTTGGGATTATCTCGTTGCGATTTTCATTTCGCGTTGCGATTCTCTCGTTGCGATTTTCATTTCTCTCATTGCGATAGTCATTTTCGTGTTGCGATTTTCATTTTCATGTTGCGATTTTAAGTTTAGAAACTATTCTTCTTCTGCATTACTTCAACCAAAAGACAAAACAAAGACAAATACTAACTTCACAGGGTTAAAGACTAAACAGTTTAGCAGTATTGGCAGCAATCGAATGAATTTAATAAGAAATCTAAGTGAAATGGTTAATCTATTATTGAAATTACCAGTAAACTTATCATCAATTTCAATATGAAAAACCTAAAATAATGCAAAATTTTCAAAATAAAAATAATTAAAAAAACTAACCATCGGAGGTTGATTTTCCATTTCTGAATGATTGTGAGGGATTTCTGACCGTGAATGGTTGTGAGGGATTTCGCCGGCGATAGGGACGGAAATCTTCGGAGATGGGGACGGATTTCGCCGTAGAGAGTGAGAGATGGAGATTGGACTGAGTTGTGATTTTAGGTTTTAGGTTATGAGTTGCGATTACGGGATATACTGTGGACGGTTCAGTTTCTGATATATTAAGAAATTCGTGTTTGGAATTTGAAAAAAAAATACGCGTTAATACAAATGGCGCTATGTAAATCGCATTGCGAATTAGGAAACTCGCAATGCGATTTACGTATTCGCATTGCGAATTAGGAAAATCGCAACGCGAATTTGGGAAATCGCAATGCGATAGTCAGAATCGCGTTGCGAATCTGGAAATTGATTTGCGATACCGGAGATCGCGTTGCGAATTATCGATCACATTGCGATTTAGTTGGTCATTTTGGCGAATCCAAAAAAAGTTGGTTAAAATCGTATATTATAAGGTATTTTTGGTCACTGAAGTTATTTTCTCTAATATATATCTATACACACATATATGGTCAATTATACAACCTATAACTTTGGGATCTATTAGACATCCATTTTTACAGCTAAACTTTACAAGATAATATAACTAAATCTTAAAGTTCCATTAATCATGCAGAATTGCACATACAAGACCTCGCGGCAGCTTCTAGTTCAAGAAAGGATGCCACTGTGACACTTCTGGACAAGTCAATGTCAGACAACAGCTTTGTCATCCACTCCTCCAGTGAACACTTTCTCTGCAAAAAAAAAAAGCAGCTTTATTTAGTTGTCTAAATAAAACCTAAGAATGATCATTCAGTTTTGACATTCACTTTTTGGTTCCAACAGATATTTGTCAAGTAAAATCTCCAATCAATGCTAAGTTTATTTCAGTAGGAAAACATAAATATCATACAGATTCAAAACTTGAAAGGTTTTTTCTTTTTTTAAGAAAAACAATTATCCATTCATGAGTTTTGACTCATCCAGCGCTGAGTAAGTGCCCAAGGATACGACGTTTGATATCAAGGGATGAACTTATTATATATCAAATAAGCGCCAAAAATAAAATTCAATCATAAGTACTAAACAATCAGAACATGAACGAAGGACATCAAAATCCATTCCTTTCTATGTTAAAAGAAAAATATGGTCTCCAAAACGAAAATCCATGTCAAGATTAAATTATTACTCAGCCCTTACTTTAAAGTGTCTATATTCTTGATAGAGTTCTCCTATGACCGTCCTTAATTAAAATTACTACTAAATTTCAGCTGCAAATATTTAAAAACCTAGGAAGCACGGGGACGCCATCGGTGTGCCGTTTCAAGTACCTGATACGTCCCCGGCACGGGGACAACACGGGGGCGGCTGCGGTACGTACCGGGGACGTGCCACGGTGGCAGGGTACGACTAAACGGAGGCGGGGACGTTTCACCGATAGCTGAGGACGTTTCGGGGACGGCTGGGGACTTTCACATGCGTTCCCAGGAGCTTTTTGTCATTTTACATTTAAAAAAATCCCCATCGCATAACCTAATTTCACAGCTTCTCAATTCTCTATTTCTTCTCTCGACTCTCATCGTCTCTTAACTCTCGGCACTAAATTTGTGCTGCTGAAGTGAAGAATTCCAGGTTTCAAAGTTTCAGTTGGCTATGTAAGTTCTCCAATTTCTCTACGTTTTTCAATTTGTTTTCTCTTCCCTTTTCAATTTATTTTCATTACCGAATATCCTTTGCAATTTAAAGTTTTCTTTGCTCTATTTGTGCTTCTCTCATCTTGTTTTTATCTGAAATTGATGATAAAAAACATGCTCAAGTGTTTCATGAATGGAATTTTGCTAGCTCTTAATGAATCAAACCATAAACTGTCTCGAGCATAATCCTTTCATCCTGCACTTTTCCATTCTATTATTGTCAAGTTCAGCTCACAGTTTATCTCCCTTTTTTTGGGTCACCATCAATGCTCACAACCTTTCATTCATTACTGTTGTCGTTGTTGTTTATTCTCTTTATTACCATCATCTTCAAAAACTTTGCTTGATAGATAGTTAATGAACTTGTAAGTTTCATGCTCATCTTAGTCTTACTGGTATCAAAATTAGTTTTTGGTTTTGAATCATAAAATACTAACTCATTTCCTAACCACTAAACCTAATTCAGGCAATTTTACAACCAATCGGGTAACTAATTCTGAACTTTGATATGATACTGCTAGCTTTCACGTCAACATTATTACCTATAGATGTTCAGCATCTGTTTTGATAGGTTTGCTTGGTTTGAATTGCTCTGAAATGTACCAGTAGTAAATTCTTCATTGCTTTTTGCTACTTGTTTTATGTGCTATATTCTAATGTGTTATTTGTTATCCGGACAGTCAATCAAGGTGTCTATTCTCGAACAAATAAGTTTGATGGCCAGAATTACCTAATTATGATTGTTCTGCTAAAATGAGAAGCTAAAAAATAAGTTCCTTGTGCCACAAATTTATTCTGTTCTTCATGCTGTTAATAGTCGGGGTGTGGTTCTTGTCTAAGTTTAGCTCTTCTCTAGTGTGGTTTGCTTTTTTTTTTTGGCGATGCAAGGCAGAAATCTATTGCCTGCCAAATGGAAAATGCTTATATATGATAATAAAAGCTTTTTGTAATGAGAGACCACCTATTCACAACTAACATTTATTTATTGTGGTTTGAATCTTGAAATTTGATATTTTAATATTGTGGTTTGTTTATGGATTTTATTGTTCTAAACTTAATATTGTTGTTTTAGTCTTAATATTTGACTTTATTTATGATTTTTTATATATATTTAATTTTAAAATTATTTTATATGTCGTACTATTTCCGTGTCCGTATCTTATAATTTTAAAAATTATCGTTTCCCGTCCCGTATCCATATAAGTGCAACATAGTTAAAAACCATGGCAACTCTGTAAACGCTTAAAACCAGCTCATGCGGTCTTACGTAGACATGGGAAACAAATCCATAATTCTAAATTGACTAGATTAGTACATTTAAAAACTGATAATGCAATGACAAAAAATAAACTGATAACGTGATAGCAATAAATTCGCTGTCTTTTCAATAAAGATTAAGACAACAACATAAGTTACTGAAACAATCTAGCAATAAAGTCCAATCTCGTCATAGCAAAATCAACAGTCTGCTTTTCTTTTGGTCTGGATCCACCTTAAAACTAACTCTAAATATTAATTATGGTTCAAAATTCTAGAAATTTATGAACTAACCTCTTCTATCGCCAGAAAAGCTAAGCGCTAATTCGAATTCCAAGTTAATTTCAAATGAAATCAAATAAAAAAGAGATGAAATTGTGGGAAAGCTTACCCATTTACGAGGTGGCTGACTCCAATCCATCCCGAGAGGCAATGGCGAAGTCCCGAGAGGCATAACTCTTGATTTCACCTTTTTACACACTAAACACCTTTCACATACATTTTCAACATACTTTTTCATTTTTTTAGCCAAAAGAAGTGTTCTTTCAAGATGCTAAATGTCTTTTCAACGCCAAAATGTCCCATAAGTCCCCTTCATGTGCTTCTTTGGTTAATACTTCTCTCATAGAACCTTGTGGGATACAAAGTCTTCCTTCCTTGAAAAGATATCCATCATACTGGTAGTATTTGTCATGAGCACCAGTTTCACATAACTTATACTTTTCTCCAAAGTCCAAGTCAATAGCATAAAATGAATGAAAAACCAAGGAGTTTAGAATCCAAAGTGTTAAGTAAAACATACATGCGTGAAAGAGCATCTGCCACAATGTTATCTTTTCCTTTCTTATAGTGGATGACATAGGGAAAAAACTCAAGGAATTCGACCCATTTGGCATGTCTCTTGTTAAGTTTGTGTTGTCCTTTGATATGGTTTAAGGCTTCATGGTCAGTGTGTATAACAAATTCCCTTGGTAACAAGTAGTGCTGCCAAGTCTCCAATGCCCGAATGAGTGCATACATATCTTTGTCATATGTTGGATAGTTCAAGATTGTACCATTTAGTTTATCACTAAAGTAAGCAATTGGCCTTCCTTCTTGGCTCAAAATAGCACCAATTCCAATTCCGGAGGCATCACATTCAACTTCAAATGTCTTTTCAAAGTTTGGCAAGGCTAATAGTGGTGCCTTTGTCAAATAATCTTTGAGTTCGTTGAATGCTATATCTTGTTATTTGCCCCAACAGAAGTTTGAATTCTTCCTAATAATCCCTGTTAAGGGGGCGGCAATAGAACTAAAGTTTGGTACAAATCTCTTGTAAAAACTGGCCAATCCAAGGAAACTCCGAACTTGACTAACATTGATAGGTTTTGGCCATTCTTGTATTGTCTTAATCTTCTATGGATTCACCGTTAGTCCCTGTGAACTTACAATGAAGCCTAAGAAGGTAACTTGGTCAGTACAAAAAGCACACTTCTTGAGATTAGCGTATAAGTGCTCTTCTCTCAAAGTGCTAAGAATATATCTTAAATGTTCAACATGCTCGTTTAGGGACTTACTGTATATCAAGATGTCATCAAAATAAACAACACAAAACTTACAAATATAAGACCGAGGGACATGGTTCATCATATGTATAAAGGTGCTAGGGGCATTAGTTAAGCCAAAAGTCATGACTAACCACTCATACAAACCTTGTTTAGTCTTGAATACAGTTTTCCACTTGTCATCTTCCTTTATTTTAATCTGATGGTAGCCACTTTTCAAGTCAATTTTGGAGAAGATGCTGGCTCCACTAAGTTCATCAAGCATATGATCCAATCGAGGTATAGGGTGCCTATATTTGATAGTGATATGGTTTACAACCCTACAATCCACACACATTCTCCAAGTTTCATCTTTCTTTGGCACCAACAAAACTGGTACAACACAAGGACTTAAGCTCTCCCGAATGTATCCTTTGTCTAGTAGTTCTTTGACTTACTTTTGTAATTCATTGGTTTCTTCGGGATTACTTCTATACGCTAGTCTATTGGGAATGGTGGCTCCGGGAATGAAATCAATTTGATGTTCAATTCCTCGATTTGGTGGTACTCCATATGAAATTTTGTCAGGGAACATGTCTTTAAATTCCTGCAATGGATTAGAGACAGAAGAAGGCAAGCCTTCAGGAGGGTTAGTAAGTAGAAAACTTTCCTTATACATAAGTATAAGTATAGCTTTCTTTGTTGATAAATGTTTTCGAACATCTCCTCTGTTGGTATAAATGTTCATTTTCTGAGTGTGAATTTCTTTGATCTTCTTTTCCTTCTCCCATTCTTCTATGCGTGACTTAAGGGTCACTTGACATTCATGGCCTTGACTTGGAAGCATAGGTGCCAATATGATTTTTCCTTCCTTGATGTTGAAAGGAATACTCATTGGAAAATCCATCATGAGTAGCCTTCTTGTCCAATTGCCAAGGTTGTCCTAATATAATGTGACTTGAGATCATGGGCACCACATCACAAAGAACTTCATCCTTGTATCTTCCAATGGAGAAATGAACAACAACTTGTTTGGTTACCTTTGCTTCCCCCACATCATTGAGTCACTGAAGTTTGTAAGGATGAGGATGCTTGGAAGTCTTTAGACCCAACTTTTCCACCATGTGAGTACTTTCTACATTTGTACAATTTCCTCCATCAATGATCACCACACAAACTTTATCTCCCATGTGACATTTTGTATGGAAGATATTCTCTCTTTGTTCATCTTCTTGACTTTGAATGTTCAAAGTCCTTTTAACTACAAAGATGTTAGATGGAAGAGACATGTTAGAAAATAAGAAAAAGGAAATGTGTATAGGACCTTACCAATTAATGCTCTCACGAAGCCTCACGAGATCACTCCAATGAAACTTGAATGTCACTCAATCCACTCATGTTTGCACTCTAAGACTTCAAGGCTTTTACTAGTCCTCTTCTGATCTCACACGCTCAATCCTTTTTCCTCTCAATTCTCTTTATCTCAAGTTCTAAGTAACTTTACTCAAAACTGTACCAAGTAAAGTTAACTTATTGTGCGTCGACTGCAAAAAGGTTAGTAGGAATGGAAAGAAAAATATAATGAAAAGATGGCTTAGAAATAGAAAGAAGAGAATAAAGGGTTACTTACACAAAGTCACTTCACAACCTTCTATCACCACAATCAATTTTAAAGGCTTACTTGAATGGCTTGGTGATGAGAATTGTTGTTGCATGCTTTCAACTTTTCTTGCTTTTCTTTTCTTTTTCTTCTTTTTGTTTTCTTTTTTTGAGTGCTTGCAATTCCTTTGCTGAATTTTTATTTTTTTGTTTGCACTTCACTTATATTTCTTTTTGTATTTTGTTTTTATTGTTGTTGAACATTGCTTCTTCCACCAAAGCTCTGAATACCGCTTGATGTAAGGTACTCCTACCTTTTAATTGATTGTGGATCTAGGAAGGAAGCAAAACAACATGCATAAGTGAATAGCTCAAATAGATGGTTTGGTGGTAGATGTAAAGGTGAAATGTGGGCTTTTTATGTTATGAGAAATGGTAGTGGAAGTATGTTGGTTTGGCTATGGGTTGGGTGATGAAACAATGGAAAGTTGGTGAGGATAGTATCTTAGAAATGACCAACAAAGAACCAGTACTATAGAGCGCAAAGACCCAGCCTTACAAATCCTTTCTAAGGGTGGTAACAAGGACTTGGACCCACTATCTATAGAGAGATAAGAACCACAAGTATTAACGGAAGAAGGGGTTGATGCCACAAGTAAATAAATTACTTGATAAGTCGATAAAAGTCACAAGGACTTAAGCAAAGAGAATAATCTCACTTATATTGAAAGGCGTGTACAAATGAAATAGGACTAGCCTATTTATAGTTTTTGAAGGGACTTGGCCGAATGGGTACATGGTGGTTCGGCCAGCCATTGTGTCCCTTTTATAATGACATAATTAATTAATAAATAACATGAAAAATATAGGTTCCGGTTCGATTGGAATGGAGGGGCATGTCTTATGGTCGAATAGCACTTGAATCCCTTCAAGTTGGCGCCAATTTGGATGAGAATGATGTTTGGCTGAATGGTGAGATTCCCATTCATCTTGGCACCTAAATGGAGTTACACGCATAGCGCATGGCATGACTGATCACAAGGCATGCACATGGCTCTCTAGGATGCTTGTGGTGCAACCTTATGCATAGGATGAAGACCATGAATGGGCAGAAGTCTTGGGTGTGAGTTGAGCTACCTTTTAGCTTGCATGTGCCTAACTAGCTAGCAATGTAAAGGCTGGTGGTAAATGATCTCCTTAGTCGTGACCTCCCAAGCTTCATAGCAGCACGTTCAGCTACAATCAGCTACAATTGATGTCACTTTTAGCAACTTATCTTCAAATAGTCCAACTAGCTGAGATTAGCTAGCCTTGAGTTCCTCCAGCTGAGTTGAGCTTTCTATAGTGTTACATGAGCTGCCATGATGTTTGTGAGCTGATTGTGAGTTGCATATGGCTTCCAAATACTCCACCAAGCTATCCCAATGTGTGCCATGCTCCAATGTACCTACATGTGCAAAGAAAACAAGGTAATTCAATGACATTGAGCTTGTATGAGCTAATTACCTTGCTGCCTTGCATGATCATGATCTTGTGAGCTATAAATGCATGACATGAGCTAAGTATATAATCATATAATATATATAAGCTAATGTATAAGGTCTAAGAGCTAAAATGAATGCACACAAGCTAACAAATGAATGATAAGCATGTTGTCATTTCATAAATATAATGAATCATGCTTAATATGAATGCAATACTATTCTAACATGCTTAACATACTTAAATAACAATGTGCATCAATTGTAAAGATGTGTGCATGCTAAGTTATTCTTTAGCTATTAAAGCATTATATAACTTAACATTGGATGATGTTAAGTTGTCAAATGAATTAAAAACTTCAAGACACTTAGTTAAGAGTACTTCCCTGAATTGTTTGGCCCTTGATCTAGTAATGAGTCCTTGAGGCATAACTTCTAGATCCAAGGTAGGCGTGATCACATCAATTAAACCCTAGAAATTTCCACTATAAATATCACATTATACTCTCTAAAAAAGAGATACAGATACCCTACCACAAAGGTTTTGAGAAAGGCGGTTGCAACTTCTTCTTTTCCACCGTTCCACTCTCCCCCATCCTTGGTGTCCTCCATAGCCAGGCTTCGCCGGAGCAGAGGCCATGCCCTTAAAAGGGGCTGGTGCGCTAAAGCAGTCATGGTGGTGGTATGATGTCACGATAGAGCTCTGTTATGGGAGTTTTTCTTCTTATTCTTCTTCATTTTTTATCTTTTAAGGGCTTGTATTTATTGAATATTTTTAGGATGACATTAACCACACCATGAACTGTTTTATTTGGTGTTGGAAATGCTTGGATGATACTTTATTTTACTATTAATGAATGATTAAGTATGCTTTTGTTAAATGTTGTTTTGTTCACTATTTTTATATTTTACCTTGACATTGTAATAGCTTTTGAAATATTGTCTGGTGCCTTGGCAAAACATTCCTATTTGTAAGAGCTTTTAAAAGATTGCCATTTTTTCTAGGAGTTGAAACCTAATATTCGAAAGAGTTAGGTTGGATCTACGTGAACAAGGGAACTGGTCTGGGATGGTGAGGTTTTAATCTACTTTAGAGATAAGGAGAGGGATTCATTTGACTAAGAGGTATAAATGCTAAAGTAGATAGGCTAGTGCTACTATTTACGCTGAGGAGTATTGTAGTTGCAATAGTTTGACAAACCAATGGTTGTAGTTAACGCTGAGTAGTATTGCCGTAGCAATAGTTTATCAGGTTTCGTATTAGAGATACTCTTGGAGTACTACATTAAATCATGTCGGGCAGCATAGGCATAGCATACTAAGATCATTATATATATAGAATAATTTATCGTCGTATCAAATCCAGCCCAAGTGCTCCGTTAGAAGTCTGATTGTGTGAGGTTTTCAGTATATATTCGAAACTCAAATATTTTTAGTCTTAGCAACTTTTATATGTTTACTCGTGCATATTTTTCTTTCCATGAAAAAACTTTTCTACTCACTTCACATCATACTTTTCTTGTCTCGACATATTTTTTCCATCTGTTCATACCATTTGCCACTGCTTATTTTTTTTCTTTGTGAATTCCATTAGACAAGAAGCGTAGGACTAGTTAGTGACACCTAGTTCTAGCTATAGCGATCTTTAAAATTTCCTCCCAATCCCTGTAGAGACAATAACTTACTTACTACTATATTACATGTATCGATTGTGTATACTTGCACATATTTGCTTGCCATAACATACACATTTACACACGATCAACTATCATGGGCTTGGAAACCCAATAACAGTTTAATAGCTTAAAATAATCATTTCAAAAAAGAGTCCAAAGCTCATCTTCGATTGCGAGTCTAGACTTAGTAAGAACAAAGCCAAAAGAATTAAGACTATGATTGGAATGAAAGTGTGTTTTGATGTCAAAAAATCGGATCATTGTATTGGATTGCTTTTATTTTAAAATGATGAAATGAATATGAATTTTCTCGGGTAGTCTAATTCTCATATTGATATCGATGTGTCTTTGAATAACCTCTATTTCTATTTCACTGGCTTTTATGGTTGGTGCACAAGCACCAGGAAAAAAGAAAATTGGGACCTCCTGAATAGACTTACTTGACCATCGCAATTACCGCGGATTGTAGGGGGACTTCAATGAGATTATACACCCAAAATAAGAAGGCATGGGGAAGATGAAGACCAAGGGTCGATATGAACAACTTCAGACTGGGTATCCAATCTTCTAATTTGTGGAATCATAAACCATAAGTAGGTTGGTTCACTTGGACCTTTGGTAGGCAAGCTAGGAACCATATCCTGGAGAGAATTGATAGATTTGTTGTTCCCTGAAATGGATTCATATTTTCAATGATTGCAGAGTTTCTACTGAGCTAACTATATGTTTTTATCATGCGGCCATTTTAGTTGACTTTATGGGTCTATCAACAGATTCACCTCAAGTCTTGTGTGAGTACTATTTCAAATTTAATACTTGTTGGGCTAAGGAGAATCAATGCAAAAAAGTCGTTAGAGATGCTTGGGTTGGTTCTTCTGGAACTACACTGGACAAAATTCAAGTGATAGGCTCTCATCTTAGACATTAGCAAAGAATGAGGAGGACCAAGGCAAAAGAATGAAGAAATTATTCTCAAGGCAACAATTGAACAACTCAAAATGAACCCAATCACTGATAACACAATAGGGAAGCCCATTCAAACTAGAGGAAAACCTAAACATATTATAGACAAAGACGAGGCCTACTGGAGTCAGAGATCTAGAGTGGTATAGCTCAAGGAAAGAGACAGAAAGTCCTCATTCTTCTAAGCTAGGGCTAGCAAGAGGAAAAAATAACTAGATCGTAGGGCTGAAAGACATTGATGACCATTGGGTTGACCAACCACAAGAGATCCTTGAGGTGGCCACATAGTTCTTCTCTTCTCTCTTATACTCTTCTATAATGGAATCTCCAGAAGATAACTCTATGCTTTGTCGAGAGTTCACTGTCGAAGAGGTCCTCCAAACCTTCTCCCAAATCAACCCCATTAAAGCCCATGTATTGATGGCCTTTTTGATTACTTCTTTAGATCATTTTGGGATTTGGTTGGTAATGATCTTATTAGTTTTTATGTTGGTCTACTTAATGGGCAAGCTTGCTTTGAAAATGTTAATAGAATAATCATCACTCTCATACCTAAGATTAATAACCATGACTCTATGAAAAACTTTAGACCAATTAGTATGTGCTCTGTTATCTATAAAGTAGTGTCTAAAGATATTATTAACTGTCTAAATCCTGTAATGTCTAATTGTGTTAATTCTGAGCTAGTAGTTTTGGGGTTACCTAGGAGGTAAGTGAACCCCATAAAAATTCCAATTTAAGTTGTTGTGTTTAATTGAGTTAGTTTTGGGCCTAATGTACCATAAAAGGGGGTTTTGAATTAAGAAAAAATGTTGAGGAACCAAAAGAGTAATTAAACCATTTTTGGAAATGGAAGATATTTTGGGGGTCTTTATATATGCTTTGGAAATGTTTTTTCCCCTTCCTCTTCATTCTCTTTCATTTTTCTTCTTATTCTCTTCCTCTTCAAGGATAAGTTAAGGTAAGTTTTTTTAAACCCATTTCAAGCTTTATTTTCATTATAAATCCCACCAGCAGCTTCGTTTTATTGAATCAAGGTCTTGAGATTCTTTATAGCTATAGAAAATATGTGGGTTTCATCCAAAATATCAAGGAAGAATCTTGGCTAAGCAAGGAGTTTCATTTTGAGATTCTAGAATCAAGGTAGTGTATTTCAAATCCTTTGGAGTATTAAGATTTCATAAATTTCAAGTATTTGCTAAGATTTGAGTATTTAAGCATTTTAGGGTTTATAGTTGATGTTATGATCAAAACATATTTTAGGTATTATTAATGCATTTTTATGAAACCTTAGACCCAAAACAACTTATTAAACATTCAAAACAAGATTAAAAACCAAGCCATGACCTTTAGGATGATTTTTGGGTGTTTCCCAAACCCAAAATACACATTCCAGAGTTCAAGTATCGATACTGAGATGAACAATATCGATATTGGTTGAATCAGGGCAAACAATTAGGGTTTTTGGCTGAGAGTATCGATACTAAGGGAAGTAGTATCGATATTAACTCCTTGGTATCAATACTGAGGGTTGTAGTATCGATATCGGATGCTTGGTATCAAGACTGCTCGGTCTCCATACCAAAGGACTAGTCTCTATAATGAAAAATTGGTCTACATACCGAAAAAATGAGTATCCATACTAAAGGCTTGTATCAATGCCCAAAGTGGTTATGTGACTTCAAGATGTCAAATACACTCACGAGTGAGAAGTTTAATATCGTTTTAGTTCGGGCATCTATCTCGGGTACGAAAGAATGACTAAAATTCCCTTAGGGACTAAAATTATCAAATTACCCTTATGGGCTTCAAAGTAAGTAACTAAGAACGAAATATCATTATAGAGGACATCCTGACAAGCGGTATGATGAATTAATAAGACTACTAAATATATGAATCATATACTTTGAGAATATTAGCGATTGGTGGACATACAATCATCTCTTTAACTCGAGGGTGAATTTAAGGAAAAAATAGGAAGAGCGACTAGAGCGTCGCTACTCAGAGTTGAACTCGAGTCAGTTATCAGGCTAGTGAATAGTACAGCTAGTGAACGTAAACCACAAAATCATCGTAAAAATCTCGATACAATTAGAAACTTAGCTAGAGGTAGAGAATAACTCAAACGCCCTTGAGTAATGAACGACCAACATAAAGTAGCTTAATAAATAACAACAGTAGTAGACTATTAAGCCTTTGCCTAACGTTTTAGATGAGAGAACGAACAAGATAACAGTTAGTGAGAGGACAGACTCACTTTAGTGAGTCTAGCTAAGCTAGGGTGTAGTTAGGTTACCTTAGTTTCCCTAGTGGGGCATTATCAGTGCGCGAGGTACATCAAAAGCTAGCTAGGTCACAAGGCTTGACACTCGCAAGGAGTGGGTTAACGGTATTGGTGTTGTGTGGCTTTTGGGCCTTAGATATACACGCCTTGTTGCATTAATCCAGTACCCCAGTTATCAGAAAAGCTTGGCTTGATGTTGTGTGATACCAAGTCAATGCTTTTGTTGAGTGGGAATATCCGATGTTATGTGATACCAGGATTCCTTCTCGATGTTCTATCTGATACTATGTGATACCAGGTGATCATCCAATAGATTAGAGAGGACTTTACCGATACTATGTGATACTGATACTCTCTTTCAGTAGATTAGTATTTGATGCTATGTGATACCAGATACTACCATAGTAGAGTTAGTGTTGCATTTAGATAATACACAATACAATTAGGTTTGATTTCAGATAATGCACATGAGTCTTAATATCGCATTTAGATAATGCGTAGTAGTTACAGTTATTGGGGTTAAATATTTTTAGAGGTTTTCTCATGGTTAGACCCTTAGTAGATGATTAAAGAAAATATGAGACCCCTACTTCAGTGATAGAATTATAAACCCTTGAGTAGGTAGTACTTGATCTAGATCATGCATGTATCTACTGTTTAGTACTCAATCTTCAGCATGCTTATGTTTATGAATTCTTATATTGCTCTAGATTAGTTATTATACTGCTGAGCTTTGTAAGCTTAGCCTTCGGATGTTTTCCATTGGTAGGTTTGTAGATTAGGCAGTTCGAGGAGCACCGTCATGGCAGGACTTCCAGCACCCCTCTTCAGAGTACTATACTATAGCTTTAGTGGGCATGTGTATTCATAGGACCATTATTATTGTATTCAAAAAGTTGTAATATTTTGATTTAAACTTGTCTCATAGAGCTTCATTTTGTAAAATGTTTTTATAATAGTTATTTATGTTTAATTATGATACCATTGAGTACATTTTCAAAAAAGAACAAAAATGTTTTGAAAATCAGGGGTTGCCTTGGTAGCCCAATGTGGAACTTTAGGCTCAATCGGGTTTAGGGTGTTAAAATATGCTTTCGTTCTCGGTAGGAGAATCTCCTACAATTTTCTAGTTGTACATGAATTGTTTCACTACCTTAAAAGCTCTAAAAACGACCCTAACAAAGGGAATGCCCTTAAATTAGATATGAAAAAACGTATGATATGATGAAATGAAACTTTGTTCTTAAGGTTATGGACCAAATCGGCTTCAATGAAGACTTTTTCGCACTGATTAAGAGATGTATCACCTTGGTCTATCAAATTAGAATCAATGGTCAACTGTCAAATTGCATCATTCTGGAAATATGATTCTGTCAAGGAGATCCTCTTTCCTCATATTTTGGTTAAGTGACTTCAAGATGTCAAATACACTCACGAGTAAGAAGTTTAATATCGTTTTAGTTCGGGCATCTATCTAGGGTATGAGAGAATGACTAAAATTCCCTTAGGGACTAAAATTACCAAATTACCCTTATGGGCTTCAAAGTAAGTAACTAAGAACGAAAGATCATTATAGAGGACATCCTGACAAGCGGTATGATGAATTAATAAGACTACGAAATATATGAATCATATACTTCGAGAATATTAGCGATTGATGGACATACAATCGTCTCTTTAACTCGAGGGTGAATTTAAGGAAAAAAATATGAAGAGTGACTAGAGCGTCGCTACTCATAGTTGAACTCGAGTCAGTTATCGGGCTAGTGAATAGTACAGCTAGTGAACGCAAACCACAGAAATCGTCGTAAAAATCTAGATACAAGTAGAAACTTGGCTAGAGGTAGAGAATGACTCAAACACCCTTGAGTAATGAACGACCAACATAAAGTAGCTTAATAAATAACAACAGTAGTAGACTATTAAGCCTTTGCCTAACGTTTTAGATGAGAGAACGAACGAGATAACAACTAGTGAGAGGACAGACTCACTTTAGTGAGTCTAGCTAAGCTAGGGTGTAGCTAGGTTACCTTAGTTGCCCTAGTGGGGCATTATCAGTGCGCGAGGTACATCAAAAGCTAGCTAGGTCACAAGGCTTGACACTCGTAAGGAGTGGGTTAATGGTATTGGTGTTGTGTGGCTTTTGGGCCTTAGATATACACACCTTGTTGCATCAGTCCAGTACCCCAGTTATCAGAAAAGTTTGGCTTGATGTTGTGTGATACCAAGTCAATGCTTTTGTTGAGTGGGAATATCCGATGTTATGTGATACCAGGATTCCTTCTCGATGTTCTATCGGATACTATGTGATACCAGTGATCATCCAATAGATTAGAGAGGACTTTACCGATACTATGTGATACTGATACTCTCTTTCAGTAGATTAGTATCTGATGCTATGTGATACCAGATACTACCATAGTAGAGTTAGTGTTGCATTTAGATAATACACAGTATAATTAGGTTTGCATTCAGATAATTCACATGAGTCTTAATGTCGCATTTAGATAATGCGTAGTAGTTACAGTTATTGGGGTTAAAGATTTTTAGAGGTGTTCTCATGGCTAGACCCTTAGCAGATGATTAAGGAAAATATAAGACCCCTACTTCAGCGATAGAATTGTAAACCCTTGAGTAGGTAGTACTTGATCTAGATCATGCATGTATCTACTGTTTAGTACTCAATCTTCAGCATGCTTATGTTTATGAATTCTTATATTGCTCTAGATTAGTTATTATACTGCTGAGCTTTGTAAGCTTAGACTTCGGATGTTTTCCATTGGTAGGTTTGTAGATTAGGCAGTTCGAGGAGCACCGTCATGGCAGGACTTCCAGCACCCCTCTTCAGAGTACTATACTATAGCTTTAATGGGCATGTGTATTCATAGGACCCTTATTATTGTATTCAAAAAGTTGTAATATTTTGATTTAAACTTGTGTCATAGAGCTTCGTTTTGTAAAATGTTTTTATAATAGTTATTTATGTTTAATTATGATACCATTGAGTACATTTTCAAAAAAGAACGAAAAGGTTTTGAAAATCAAGGGTTGCCTTGGTAGCCCAATGTGGAACTTTAGGCCCAATCGGGTTTAGGGTGTTACAAATATGCTTTCGTTCCCGGTAGGAGAATCTCCTACAATTTTCTAGTTGTACATGAATTACTTCACTACCTTAAAAGCTCTAAAAACGACCCTAACAAAGGGAATGCCCTTAAATTAGATATAAAAAAAAACGTATGATAGGATGAAATGAAACTTTGTTCTTAAGGTTATGGACCAAATGGCTTCAATGAAGACTTTTTCGCACTGATTAAGAGATGTATCACCTTGGTCTGTTATCAAATTAGAATCAATGGTCAACTGTCAAATTGAATCATTCCGGAAATATGACTCTGTTAAGGAGATCCTCTTTCATCATATTTGTTTCTTTTTTGTGTGTAGGGCCTCTTTGTACTTCTTCTCAATGCACAACAGAAAGGGCTCATTAAAGGGATGAAAACAAGCATGCGCGACCCTCGAACTACTCATCTTCTTTATGCTGATGACAGTTTGTTGTTCTTCAAGAACTTGTTGACGAGAGCACAAAGGGTGAAAGATATTCTCTAGGTTTATGAGCAATCTTTTGGGCAGAAAGTTAACTATGTCAAATCCAGTATTTACTTTAGCACTAACACTTATCTTGATCACCAGAGGAGCATTAGACAAGTTTTTGATGTTGAGAAAAAAGAAGATCCAGGATCATATCTTTGTCTTCCGCTTGTTGTGGGGAAAGGAAATATTTCCACTTTTAGCTTTGTTAAAGACAAAATGGCTAAAAGAATTCAAGGCTGGACTAAAAAACTACTTTCATTTGGTGGTAGAGAAATTTTCCTCAAATCAATTCCACAAGCCCTCCCCACATACGTGATGTCATGTTATTTTTTTTTCTAGAATGCATAATCGATGACATTACTGTCCAAATTAAGTCATTTTGGTGGTCGAAAAAGTAAGATGCGAGGGGATTGGCCATGGTTGTGTGGGAAAAAGTTTACAGAACAAAACGACCGTGAGGATTAGGATTCAGAGACCTCTAGTTGTTTAACATTGCTTTGCTTGGGAACAAAGTCTGGAGATTCATTCAAGCCCAAAACTCCATTGCTTTTAAAGTTTTCAAAGCAAAGTATTTTCCTAAAATCTCTTTTATGGATGCCAAACTAGGAGGTAGAGTCTTCTACATCTGGTCTAGTCACTTCACAGCAAAAGAATCCTTGAAAGATGACTTTTTTAGAGAATTAGTTTTCAGGGAGAAACTAGAATGTTCCTAGATAAGTGATGGGATGCCTTCCCGATCAATTGGACCTGATCTTATCAAGATAGTGTGGATTCCCCTTTTAAATGTATTGACTTAATAATTCCAAATGCCTCAAGATAAGATGAAGCAAAGATTCAACAAGTACTCACCCACGAGGATGCGAACAAAGTCTTGGGAACTTTTATTGCCCCTACACCAAAAGACATGTTGATTTGGAGTCATCACAACAAAGGATGCTACTCAACGAAGTCAGGGTATAATTGGTTTCTCTTGCGGAAGGGTCTCCCAACTGAACAAGGTAAAATATGGAAAACACTCACCAAACTACCTACTTTGCCAAAATTAGGATCTTCGACTGGACAGTGTGTCACGAGGCAATCCCTACAAGGGAAAAATGAGGAAGGCTTGGTTGGTTGAGTGGATATTCCCCATGTGTGGTAGTGACATAGAAACAACGATTCATACCTTAAAGGAGAGTTTTAAGACTCGCTCAATTCTACAAATCTCAGGGCTCAAAACCTCTATTATTAATTGGCAAGGAAATTCATGTAAGGACTGACTGGAATGAATTGCTTCTCAATTATATTAGAGGGACTCTCCAAGCTCATTGTGCTTTTTTGGAACCTATGAAATCGAAGGAACAATGGTTGCAAAATGAAGAGCTACAATAAGATAGAGATGTGGCAGTAGCCGTATGAGGGCTTTATACAAAACTTAATGAAGCCAACTCCTATAAAAGTTTTCTCCCACACCAATAGAGGTCGATGAATTATTATCGTTGGAGTCACCCTAAGTCAAACTCAGTCAAGATAAATGTTAATGGAGTGTTCACATTAAATGCATCTACCGCAATTAAAATTGTCATCCGAGATCATAATGGAATGGTCCTTGGAGGTATGTGCCATCAAATTGATCTTCTATTCACAGAGGAAATGATAGCCTTCACTCAAGGAATTAAGTTCACCATTGAGAACGACTTGATAGATGCAATTATCGAAGGTGAAGCGATTTTCCATAATGAACAGACTTTCCAATCAAAGTAAGGACATTTCAACCATCAGATTGCTGATCAATAAAGCTTGCAGTTTGCTAACTAAGAATCGAGAGCTCAAGTTTTTCTATGTTAACCATGAGGCGAATCGAGTGGCTCATTTACTGGCTCATTGGGCTTTATGAGACTCAATCCGTACTAATTTGATTATGATGAACCCGAATGTATTAAGTCTGTGGTACTTTAGAATGTTATTGTAATGTAATAATTTAACTTTTCAAAAAAATATTAACATTTATGATTATAAAAATTATTATAATTTTAAATATTTTTTTTAATAAAATTGATTATTTCTATTCACATAAAAATAGCACAAAGTACACAAATGGTCCCTCGACTATATGGTACTATTTTATTAAGTCCATCGACTATTAAAAGTTACAAAAATGATCACCTGACTATTCATTATGTTCCAAAATCATCTTTTTTCATTAAAAACTAGCGATTGTTGGATGTTAACATGATGACTGAGACATGATAATTGTTTGAGATTCTATGATAAAATTTTATCATATCGCAGTTAGCAAGTTAAAGTTCAACTCAAAATACCATTAATTTTTTAACGAAAAATAACGAGTTTGAAACATAGTGATAATTTTGTAAATTTTAATAGTCGAGTGACTCACCAAAGTAACACTCTATAATCAAAAGATTGTTTTATAACTTTTAATAGTCGAGGAATCTAATAAAATGAAATCCTATAGTTAGAGGATGATTTGTGTACTTTAAAAAAAATCATACTAAAGGGTTTCAAAGTTAAACCATCATTTGCTCATGTGCCTACAAAGCCGAGCCAGTCTTGACTCTCGATTGAAGCTTGGGAGTTGGGATCAGGAAGAATATAAGCAAAGTTCATAGGTTGAAACCTCGGTAATCGAGCAATGGGAATCTCCAAGCTGTATGGACAATAACAAACTCACATCATTTCTTCTTTATACTAAAAGAAAAACAGAACAAAGAGAAAACACCAAAGAGCCCACTCCAATGTTCTTATCTAAATTATATCATTTTTCCGTTTGATCTAAAATGTCAAATAACAGTTGTCATTATCCCATCCGGCTCACTCAAAATCAATTAATTTTATATAAACTCTAGCGCTGCTGTCTTTTCAGATTGATCTATCGAAGCGATCTATTGAGAGAGAGAGAGAGAGACAGGTTTTCGAGTTTAGATGGCGATCCTGTACGCGCTCGTTGCGCGTGGATCGGTGGTTCTGGCGGAGTTCACGGCGGCGTCGACAAACGCGAGCTCGATCGCCAAGCAGATTCTGGAGAAAATTCCAGGAGACAACGACACGCACGTTTCGTATTCGCAGGATCGGTTCATTTTCCATGTCAAACGCACCGATGGACTCACCGTTCTTTGTATGGCCGATGAAAGTGCTGGAAGTAAGCTAAATTAGCTCTCCCTTTATTTAATTCAGATGTAGTTTTTGTAAAGCATATGCTTTTTTTCTTCTTTCCCCCTCCCCCTGAAATTTAACTTATATTTAATTGACGCGATAGGATTACAATTCAATTTCAATTGCTCTTTCAAGTATTCTCGAATTCTTTTCAATCTAATGAGAGATTAGATATAAAGGTAGGCGGTTGAGAAGAAAGTTTGTAAGTTCTATGATTGGTTGACAATCTAGAGTTTGATCATAAGTTCAAAATGGTACAAGGGATGTTTTTTTTGCTGATCATTTCCTTTCGTCAATTGTAGCGTTTGATACTTTTTTCTGAGAAATTATCAGTTATCTTCTTCTGTTGAAGGATTACCCACCTTTTAATTTATGCTTATGAGCTGGAGGTGGGGATATTATTGTTCTTCAGAACATTCTGTTGATTTTTCATTTTTCAGATTGGAAGTTTGTAGCTCTTCTTTGTTATGAGCTCTTTGGTAACTTGGTTCAAACGATAGTAATGGTGGATGTGTTTATTGTATCTTTGGCAGGGAGAATTCCATTTGCATTTCTTGAAGACATACACCAGAGATTTGTGAGGACATATGGAAGAGCAGTATTTTCAGCCCTTCCTTACGGCATGAATGATGAATTTTCAAGGGTTTTGAGCCAGCAGATGGAATATTACTCTAGTGACCCTAATGCCGATAGGATAAATCGTCTAAAAGGTGAAATGAGCCAGGTAGGCTTTGAATGGCTCTGTCTCAGGTTATCAATTCTTTTATTCTAATTCTTCGAGATTCGTATCAGCGTATTCAACCATCTTAATCATGGTGTCTATTTGAATGCATAAGGATGATCTTACACCTTTAAACACCTTTAAAAATGAAATAGTTTGCTGTCAGGCATCACATTAAAAATTTCTAATATCAATCTTATATTGCCAACAATTTAACATGTTATATTTAAGGGGATCCCTACTTTTAGTTGCAGGCTGCAGCTATGGCCTTTTTACATATGGCATTTCAATTATTTTCTTTCTTCACGTTTCCTTTTCAAGCATGGTCTGAACTTTTCAAGTTGTTTCTTGTACTCAAATAGGTGAGAAACGTTATGATAGAGAATATCGACAAAGTTTTAGAGAGAGGCGACCGCTTGGAATTGTTGGTCGACAAAACTGCTAGCATGCAAGGAAATACCTTTCGCTTCAGAAAGCAAACTCGCCGTTTTAGAAACACAGTATGGTGGAGAAACGTCAAGCTTACGTATGATCTCTGAACTTTAAAACCTCACTTATTTGTATGTTACATTCACTGCATTGAATTAGAAAGTGAAATTTACTATGAAGATCATAATTTCCCAATAACCCAGTTAGCGTTAAGGTACAATAGATACTAGGAAAGATGAACTTATCCCTCATTTTCTTGCTTTGCACATTGCAGGGTTACTCTGATAATCCTCCTCCTAATTATCATTTATGTCGTGCTGGCTTTCGTCTGTTACGGGATCACGCTACCTTCGTGCCTAAAATGAGGTCAGCAATTTGAGATTCGAAGAACTCCGTCACCATGGAATCCTGTTTTCTTGGCTTGGTGATGCTTTTGTTTCGACTTCCCCTGCAGTGAGTTGTATACTACCTGTTTATTCAATGTGAAAGAACTAGAGTTTTCATGCTGCTGTCTGTGTGACCATAGTTTCTTGTGAAATTTAGGACTGGTTGGTGTTTGTCTCTTGAAGACATTATACCTGTCGAGTTATTCATCGGATATATCGATTATGAACATAGCACGACACGGTTCAAGTTATTTGCAAACAATGGAATTATGAACATAGTTTGGAATTCCAACAAAAATCTTGTATTTCTTGCTAAAAAAAACATTTGATGAAAATAAAATTAACTTTAATTGTACCTACCAAAAAGATTATAAAAATATAAAAGATTTCATGTTTGAGTAATATTTTTAAGTTTTCTTGTAACTATTATAAGTAAATAAAATACATCTGATTTTTTTTGATAAAAATAACTACTTAAAGTTATTTTGTTAAAATAGATACTTAGATCTTAAAATTAAACCGTGATATTAATTAAAAAATATTTTATGTATTTAAATAAAGAATATAATATATTTTAGGTACCTATTTACTTTATATACTATTTTTATAAAAACAATATACTTTAAAAAATATATTTAAGTGTTTAGATAAAAATATATATATTTTATCTACTTATTTGTGATATAAATCCAAATATTAATATAAACTTAAATTTTTAATAAATTTATAATCTCCTCGTAGATTCCTTACCATACAACCTCTCGATGGAGAGGAGATATAATCATGAATCAATCTCGACTATGTGAATAGATGTGGAAACACACGTGCACACACATTCCTGACCAATCAGATTTATTCTTCGAACAAATCAGACGGCAGAAGAAAAGAAGTACTGCACTGATATTTTACAAAAACGCAGCACACCAAAGCTAAGTGGAGTAATAGGTGAAAATGCAGGTACATGGTTAAGTATCGTGCACCCCTCATTGCCCCTCCTAACACGGTCTACATCACCCCTCTTTCCGGGCCAGTATTTAAACCATCGAGCTTGAGAGGGAGGATAAAAAATTATAATTTAAATAAGGAAATCGCCAACAAAGAGAAAAAGGAGAGGGAACGCAATGAAGCAGAGCTCACCTGAGGCAGTCTCCTCATCGTCTTCCTCTATGCCCAGCTTACCCGACCAATCACAGCCCGCCGCTTCATCATCTGTAACCGAAAACCACCACCTCAACAATAATAGCAATAGAAATAACAAAACCTTGGCGTCGATATCGGCGGCGGATGATTTAGCTGGGGTAGGCTCGAGGGACGAAAGCGCGGCGGCGCAGGAAACGGTGACCGTCGATCGACGAGGTGAATACTCGGCGGTATGTAGATGGACGGTTCATAATTTCCCGAGAGTCAAAGCTAGGGCACTTTGGAGCAAGTACTTTGAGGTAGGTGGTTACGATTGCCGTTTATTGGTTTATCCGAAAGGGGACTCTCAGGCTTTGCCTGGCTACATATCGATATATCTCCAAATCATGGACCCGAGGGGCACGTCGTCGTCAAAATGGGATTGCTTCGCTAGCTACCGGTTAGCCATCGTCAATCTAGCTGACGATTCCAAGACCATTCATCGTGATTCGTGGCATCGTTTCTCGAGCAAGAAGAAATCTCACGGTTGGTGCGATTTCACACCTTCTTCTACTGTCTTCGATTCCAAATTAGGTTATCTACTGAGCAACGATGCCGTTTTAATCACTGCCGATATCATAATCTTGAATGAATCCGTTAATTTTACCCGTGATAACAACGATGCTCAATCTTCATTGTCTTCCATGGTTTCGAATTCCGCTGTTGCCAGTCCCGTTTTTGATGTTTTGAGTGGCAAATTCACTTGGAAAGTGCATAATTTTAGTTTGTTTAAGGAAATGATTAAGACGCAGAAGATAATGAGCCCAGTTTTCCCTGCTGGGGAGTGTAATTTGAGGATTAGTGTGTATCAAAGCTCAGTTAATGGGCAGGAATATTTGTCTCTGTGTTTGGAGAGCAAGGATACAGATAAAACGGTCATTTCTGATCGGAGTTGTTGGTGTTTGTTTAGAATGTCAGTCCTGAATCAGAAACCAGGGTCGAACCATATGCACAGAGATTCATATGGGAGATTTGCAGCCGATAATAAGAGCGGGGATAATACTAGTTTGGGTTGGAATGACTACATGAAGATGACGGATTTTGTTGGGCTAGAGGCAGGGTTTTTGGTGGATGATACTGCTGTATTTAGCACCTCGTTTCACGTGACCAAGGAGTATAGTAGTTTCTCCAAGAATGGAGGGTTGGTTGCAGGTAGGACTGGTAATGGAGCAAGGAAATCTGATGGACATATGGGAAAATTCACTTGGAGGATTGAGAATTTTACAAGGTTAAAGGATCTTCTGAAGAAGAGGAAGATAACAGGTCTTTGCATCAAGAGCAGGAGATTTCAGATTGGAAACCGGGATTGTCGTCTCATTGTTTATCCTCGAGGTATGCAAGAGTCATTGTAACCATTTAATGAAATGGATTTTGTTGTCACTTTTCTATGTACAAACTGACCAATACGTCTAGTTAAAGAAAGTGATGTATTTGTTGACATTTTTTCTTTTTCTTGGTTAAAATAAAATATTAAAGTAGA
Organism: Hibiscus syriacus; assembly: GCF_006381635.1. Classification (NCBI taxonomy): domain Eukaryota; kingdom Viridiplantae; phylum Streptophyta; class Magnoliopsida; order Malvales; family Malvaceae; genus Hibiscus; species Hibiscus syriacus. The sequence continues at coordinate 333,581 of NW_024061884.1, forward strand.
TAGCGACAAAGATGGTTACATGCTTGTTGTTGTCGCCCCCTACAAATTTTTTTTAATATAATGTTAATTGGTTAGCTTAAGCTTCCATATTTTGTGTCTAGATTCATATATGATTGACTTGAAAATGGTTTTTGCTTTACTGGCACTTTTAGGGAAGCGGTGACAGATTTTTTAGCACTCACTACCGGTAGTGAAGCTATTTGTCACTTTATATACATGTTTAATGTGGTCCGTGGATTCAAAATAAATTAAAAGGGAATTTATGGAGGAAGAGCTGTATTTTACCTTTGTAATCTGGTTTGTCACAAGTCTTATGATCCTTGCATCCGTGACAAGGTGACATGGGATGATTGTTGCTAAATTGTGTTTGGAACATGTACTGATTGAAGTTTCCCATGGGCTTGATTCTATCAGGGCAGTCCCAGCCACCGTGCCACCTTTCTGTGTTTCTTGAGGTAACAGATTCGCGAAATACTTCAAGTGACTGGAGCTGTTTTGTGAGTCATCGACTGTCTGTTGTGAACCAAAAGATGGAGGAGAAGTCGGTTACAAAAGAATCTCAGAACCGCTACTCTAAAGCTGCAAAGGACTGGGGTTGGCGTGAATTTGTGACGCTTACCAGCTTATTTGATCAAGATTTTGGGTTTCTTGTTCAGGATACTGTTGTATTTTCTGCGGAGGTCCTTATTCTGAAAGAGACATCAATAATGCAGGATTTCACTGGTCAAGATACTGAGTCAGCAAATACTGCTCTTCAGATAGAAACGGTTGGAAAGAGAAGTGCATTCACATGGAAGGTGGAGAACTTCTTATCTTTCAAGGAAATAATGGAAACCCGCAAAATGTTTAGCAAATTTTTTGAAGCCGGTGGATGTGAGCTTCGAATTGGTGGGTGATTGTCTCCAATCGGTTCTCCACTGAACATTTTGTTCTAGTTGTTTCTCTTGATTAACTGGCTGTTTGTGATGCAGGTGTGTATGAGTCCTTTGACACCATTTGTATATATCTGGAGAGTGATCAATCTGTTGGTAGTGATCCTGATAAAAACTTTTGGGTTAGATACAAAATGGCTGTAGTGAATCAAAAAAATCCAGCCAAGACTGTCTGGAAGGAATCTTCTATTTGTACAAAGACATGGAATAATTCTGTTTTGCAGTTCATGAAGGTATCAGATATGTTAGAAGCAGATGCAGGGTTTCTTGTACGTGACACCGTTGTTTTTGTTTGTGAAATATTGGATTGCTGCCCTTGGTTTGAGTTCTCAGATCTTGAGGTTAGTATCTTTTGGATATCTTCTATTTTATGCATTGTTTTTTCTTCTGGATAGGCAAGTTTTGTTTATATTCAGTTTTCAGATTTGGAGCTTGTCTATTTGGGCTTTCTGTTTACATAACTTATGGGACAGAAAAGATTTCCTTTTTCTACCTGCTACTGGGATTTGGAACCTTTTGTCTTTACCTGAAGGATGTGTAAACTTGATCCTTCCCCACTTATTTGGCTTGGTTCTTCTGAACCACCCTTTGCTGTGCTATTTTCTTGTTTGTTCTCATGCTGACTACTTTCACGGTATTAGGAAGGAACTAATGAAGGATATAATAAATTTACTCATAATATCTTTTTCTTTATGTTTCGAATGAATTAGCTCAGCATTTTGATATTTGCTCTTCTCCACATTTGACAGGTTTTGGCTTCTGAGGATGATCTGGATGCTTTAACAACTGATCCTGATGAACCTATTGATTCTGAAGACAGTGAAGGTATAAGTGGGGATGAAGATGATATCTTTAGAAACCTTCTTTCCCAAGCTGGATTTCACATTACATATGGAGACAATCCATCACAGCCACAGGTCACTTTACGAGAGAAACTTCTGATGGATGCTGGGGCAATTACTGGTTTTCTGACTGGACTTCGTGTTTACCTCGATGACCCTGCTAAAGTAAAGCGTTTGCTGCTTCCAACAAAGCTCTCTGGTAATGGCGATGGAAAGAAGGCTTCCAAGAATGATGGATCTTCACCAAGTTTGATGAATTTGCTTATGGGAGTCAAAGTTTTGCAGCAGGCAATTATTGATCTACTCTTGGATATAATGGTTGAATGTTGCCACCCTTCTGAAAGAGTTGCACGTGGTGATTCTTCAGAATGTAACACTAAACCTTCTTCTGATGGTAGTGAAACTGCTAGCTCACTGGTTTGTGATAGGGAAAATGGAGGTGCAGAATCTACTCATTTTCCTTTGTATGAACGATTGGATTCTTTTGTGGATGATGGTATCACTGCCTCTGCTGTACAAAGCTCTGACGTTAATGGGATTAATATCTCTGGAAAACCCATTCTCAGACGGCCTATTACTCCACCGGAAACCTCTGCTGGGGTTTCTTCTGAGAATTCCTCCCTTCACGCAAAGGTATGTTTTGTGAATGATGTTGAACTCGAATAGTCATCATGTAATTTTTTTGTTCAATGATTATTAATCAACTCCTGAACAACTTGAATTTCCAGACCAAGTGGCCCGAGCAATCTGAGGAGCTTTTAGGGTTGATTGTTAACTCTTTGAGATCTCTAGATGGAGCTGCTCCACAAGGCTGTCCAGAGCCAAGGCGGAGGCCCCATTCTGCACAGAAGATCTCTCTTGTTTTGGATAAAGCTCCTAAGCATCTGCAACCGGACTTAGCTGCATTGGTGCCTAAATTGGTAGAGCATTCAGAGCATCCACTGGTTGCTTATGCGCTTCTTGAACGACTTCAAAAGCCAGATGCAGAGCCTGCATTGCGAATACCTGTAAGAGAGTTTTTGTAATGGACTTAATTTCTTTTATGTTATGGTATTTGTGGGCTGTTCCATTAGGATGTGCTTTAAGAGAAATCAGTTTCTGAACATTTGGGTGAGATTTCAAACGGACTATTGTTTTGAAATATGTTTTTTTCATTATAAAGTTCATTTCTTTATCTTCGATCTGCTAATAATGATTCTTCTATTTCAGGTATTTGGAGCACTCAGTCAACTGGATTGTGGCAGCGAAGTCTGGGAACGCATCTTATTTCAATCTTTTGAGCTATTAACAGGTCCAAATGATGAGCTTCTGGCTGCAACCATAGATTTCATCTTTAAAGCTGCATCACAATGCCAACATCTTCCTGAAGCAGTATGTTTATCTTTATCATTTCATTGTTGTATTCTACAAATTACCATAATTTCTGAAGTATATATAACTATTTTGGTTCTCTTCTGCAGGTTAGATCTGTTCGTGTTAGGCTAAAAGAATTGGGACAGGAGGTGTCTCCTTGTGTTCTTGATTTTTTAAGTAAACTTGTAAATAGTTGGGGAGATGTTGCTGAGACCATATTAAGAGATATAGATTGTGATGAGGATTTCAATGGAAATCTCCCGGCAATGGGTTGTGGGTTCTTGTTTGGTGAAAATCGACCCACTTGTGAAAGATTGCATGTGGTGGATGAGCAGGCTTTTTGCTCTGGTCATCATTTTTCTGACATTTATATTCTGATTGAGATGCTATCCATACCTTGCCTTGCTGTTGAAGCTTCTCAAACATTTGAGAGAGCTGTGGCTCGAGGTGCCATTTCGGTTCAGTGTGTAGCCATGATCTTGGAAATGCGTCTAGCTCAGAGATCGAATGTCAATGCCAGATATGTTGCTGAAAGCTTTAAGCAGGGGGATGCTGTAGTCGAGGGAGAAGCCAGTGAGCAGCTTAGGGTTCAACGGGATGAGTTCTCTTCACTTCTGAGTCTTGCTGAGACATTAGCACTCTGTAGAGATCTTCGTGTCAGGGACTTTGTGAAAATGCTTTATACAATATTATTCAAGTGGTATGCTGACGAGTGCTCCCGAGTGAGGATGCTGAAAAGACTTGTTGATTGTGCTACCAGCACTACAGAAAGTAGTTGTAAAGTGAACATAGATTTTGATGTTTTGGTTCTTTTGGTTTCTGAAGAGTCAGAAATTGTTAGACCTGTTCTAAGCATGATGCGAGAAGTTTCTGAACTTGCAAATGTTGATCGAACAGCCCTTTGGCACCAGTTATGTGCTAGTGAGGATGCAAATATCCGCATGCGTGAAGAGAGCGAGACTGAAATTTCAAACATGGTTAGGGAAAAAGCTACTATATCCCTAAAATTAAGCGAATCTGAGTCCACGAATAATCGTCTGAAGGTATGCCGCTTTAACTAATGGTACGTTCTGCGATTGCTCTCCCATCTCTATTCTTTTCAGGGAGTTCTTAAAGTTACCATGTCTTATAAATTGACAGTCTGAAATGAGGGCTGAGATGGATCGATTTGCTCGGGAAAAGAAGGAACTTTCTGAACAAATACAGGAGGTTGAGAGCCAACTTGAGTGGCTTCGCTCTGAGAGGGATGATGAAATTAAAAAACTCAGAGCTGAGAAGAAAGCACTTCAGGATCGTCTTCACGATGCAGACATACAGGTCTCCCAGTTGAAGTCTCAGAAACGTGAAGAATTGAAGGTACTTGGGATGATAAATATGTGTTGCATCTTTGCTTTTGCTTTGTGATTCATTTGACTGCTATCTTTACTGCTTTATCTGACAAGAAGGTATGTATGTGATAGAGGGTGGTAAAGGAGAAGAAAACTCTTGCCGAAAGATTGAAGAGTGCTGAAGCTGCACGGAAAAGATTTGGTGAAGAATCAAAACGGTATGCCACAGAGAACGTGACCCGAGAAGAAATTTGTCAATCTCTTGAGAATGAAATTCGTAGATTGACACGAACAGTTGGCCAAACTGAAGGTGAAAAGCAGGAAAAGGAAGAGCAGATTGCCAGGTGTGAAGCATATATTGATGGCATGGAATCAAAGTTGCAGGCCTGCCAGGTTTTTCCCCTCACCATCACCATATTTTATGTTGAATTTCTAGGAGATTTCAGCTGTTTATTGGATAAGACAATGAGCAGAGATTCGGGTTCTAATTTGAATAAAAAAAAATGCTGTGTGGTCCCTCCCATTTATGCGTTTTCTTCTGCAGCAATATATGCACACACTTGAGGCCTCGCTCCAAGAAGAAATGTCACGACACGCTCCTCTCTATGGTGCTGGTTTGGAAGCTTTGTCGATGAAGGAATTGGAAACATTGTCGAGGATTCACGAGGAAGGGCTGAGGCAAATCCATGCTCTCCAGCAACGGAAAGGCAGTCCGGCTGGTACTCCTCTTGCAAGTTCCCATACTATCCCACACAATCATGGGTTATACACTACAGCACCACCACCAATGGCTGTCGGACATCCACCACCTTCCCTCCTCCATAACAGTGTAGGAATCCACGGAAATGGAAATGGGCATGTGAACGGGACTGTCGGACCTTGGTTCAATCATGGTTGAGTTTCTAGGGCCACCTTTTTACATTGTGCCGGTGCATTTAGTAGCTTTACCTACAACCCCCCCCCCCCCAAACACCAAATAGAGGTTATGAACATCACCGTTTGAGGAGATATCCCTTTTTTGAATTATATTTTTTTGGCAATTTTTTTAACTGGTAGAACTGTTGGAGCCCATTATGGGACTAACAGTTGGAAATATGCTTTTTTCACCCTCTTTGCTTCAAATTTTATAAAGGTTGATTAGGCTTTTATCCAAAGTTTTGTTAATCATGATTCTCACTTTTGAGCCCGCATTTATCTAAATTTTATCTAAAATTTGACGAAAAAAGTTTTAAGGACAACTTAACCAAAAGTAGTAGTTTGTGTTTTAAGAGCTTCTTTTATACAATCCGATTCAGAAGGATAAATATAATTTAAAATTTTTCAAAACTCGTATATATATTTAAAAGATCACAGTCCACTCGATATTATTTGGTAATTAATTCAAATTATAGCAAGAAAGATATAATATAATACCACCATCCGTACAAAGTCAATACGAAGTGAATGCGTGAAGATATGCAACTCACAAATCCTTTATTTGTATTCCGTAGGAACAATGTTGGACCTTGAAATAAAAAATGGATTTGATTTTCTTTGCTATATGGTGAAGGAGACAAGGAAGTGATGTATGTATGACTATCAATATTAAGTTGTAGCCTTTATAGTCTAGCCGGGAGTAGCAGTGATCAGGTAGTCCTTGATAACCCCAAGTTTAGCAGTGATCGGCTAGTCCTCGATAACCCCAAGTTTCCGCAGCGATGACCTTATATCCTTGGTGCTGCATTCTTCAGCTAGGAGGATGTTGGGACTGTCAGATGGAAGGACATGTTCTAGAGGGTAGATTCTGCTGGAGTGAAGCTTAAGAGCAGTGTTGCCGATTCCTTTCAACAAGACTGTTTTATGGACTCCTCCAAGCAGGGCTTCGTAATCCGTGTCTCCGCATTCTCCAGCAAAGATGACCGAGTTTGATAACTCCATGCCCCAACGAATGTACAGGTACCTAAAGGAGAGCTAGTCGTATTATATGCCAATACCTGATGATTTATCTGAAACGTGATCGATGAAATATCCTGACCGAGAAGAAACGAACAACATTGAAGAAACATGAAGAACATCAGCAGGAATACCTTAAAGCTTGAGCTCGAGAAGCTAAAATGGGGATTACATTTAATGTGGAGCCGTTTTGACAGTAGATAACATTGCATCTAAGGGCCTGAATTCTTATCAACTTTTGAAGCTCCTTAATCGGGGGAACCTGTGAATGGAAACAAGCATTTGGGGAGAATTGCGGGGTTAATTAAAACAGCAAAAGAACTGAAGAATAGAGAGAACGAGGCTGATCCAGTCGTTGTTGTGCGGAAACATGAGAATTGAAAATAGATTACCAATTCAGGCTCCTTCACATTGAATGCATAGCAATGGACAGTAGATCGAGATTCATCTTCGGAAACAATCTCTCCGTTTTTATCATTGACAGAAGTAGCCCATCGAACCAAAGTTTTCCTTAAACCTTCTCCACCCCAACGATATTCAATGTGCGATTGATAATCTGTGTCCACCATGAAGGGAAGTCCGGTATTGTCCTCCGAACTAGTCAAAGGGTAGTACAATTCGCCACCACTGTTACATATAAAAGCATCGAAATCCAGTGGGCTTATGCTTCCTGAGATAAGAAGAGAGTGTACCTCAGATATGGACAAGGATGTCGATAATATGAACCCAACAAGACTCTCTTTTCCTGCCACATCCATAACTGCCTTCATTATTCTAGGAATATCGGAGGTTGAATCACAATCAACGGCTATCACATAAATGTATTTCCTCATCCTCATCGCTAGACACTTATTGCCACTGACAATTTGCTCTGCCTTCTCCACTAAACTTGCCTTTTCGGCACCCCCGATAGTACCCTTCGACGACTTTAAATATGCATTCTCCATGTTGCTTTTTCTATCAATGGAATCCAAGTAACTATCAAGAGTTCCAGTTCCTTCACTCTTTTCACCATCCAGTGATAACTTCAAGTTTAAAGATAAATCATGTATGTCTCTCAAAGAATCACCAGGTGAGTTCGGTTCTGGATTTTCGAATCCCAGATCACTTCTCTGCCACTGTGGTTGCCTTGGCTTGCACATGGCTATCCGGGACAAATATGTTTTACAATGCTCTGGCCAAGAGAATTGATGAATATTTTTCAATCCATTCTGTCGGCATCTCGCCCACAATTGCTTATCTGAAACAAGTTTTAGAAGAGCATCAGCAATAGACTGCTGATCATGGGGATCAACTAGTACACCATTGTCGAGAACCTGCAATGAATTTATTCAGTACCGATAAGTATTGTATATAACACTAAACTTGCTCCATATCTATATAAAGGCGGGAAAATCTCTCTAAGCTGCAAAATAGCAATGATGAACGAACCTTGTGAATGTCAACAGGACCCCCATTTTTCGTGGCGACAACAGGCAAGCCATATGCTGCTGCCTGTTCACAGAAATTACGTTGAAGCTTCTAAAATGTCAAAAATCTGAAACAGAAAAAACTACAGGAATGGCAGACAAGTTAAGCACCTCGATTAAAGTAAGCCCAAATGGCTCAATAAAAGCTGGATTAATAAAAACACCCTGAGAAAGAAAGAAAAAACAAAATATACATTAGAGAAATTTTACGCAAAAGCTTTCACTAGCTGAAGATCCCTCCTCAATACTTTCTGCACCAACACTAAAGAAGAGAAGTCAACAAGCAAGAGCAAAGTAAGGATCACTTACTGACTTAATCAAAACCTAAAAATATTACGAGTAGAATAATATGACACAGTCCATTCGATCACCGAGAAGTCAAATAGTGCATCTAATTAAAAACAAAACCCACTCTTTCTATTAAAAAATAAAGAATACTATAATTTCTTAAATTGAGAACTAGTTCACCAAGTGTACCTTAGTTTTTGCTGCTAGACCGTAAATGTCAGGAACTTCGTACTGCTTGTGGTGCTTAGGGTATGCTACTTGGCCATACAAATCATATTTGTCAATCAGTTTAAGAATCGAGAGAAGCACAGTTGCATTGGTGCCAGACATTTCATCAATATTTTCACGGTTTCCCATTATTAATGTCTGCACCAGCCAGAGAAGTGAGATAATTGGGATACAACTAATCTATAAGAAAATTAGACTGCAACCATCATCAGTTCAAATTCAGGACCAGGTACATACCAGATTAGCGAGCTCCCTTAAAGGTCGGCACTCTCCAAAAGCTTTGACTAAAGTTGTAATATTCTTCTTAGGGTCTGGCCGAGCAAGGGCAAGAATCATCGGTTTACGAGGGTTTGTAAAGAAACGCATTACCTGCATACATTATTATTATTGTTGTTGTTATTATTATTATCAGGTACTGCTCCGAGAACGATATGTTAGTAAAATATTATTAGAGTATAACGAGCAGAGAAAGGTCAGTGAAGTGCAGCAAACCCGCTATTATCAAGGAGAAGTTAAATAAATGAATATATTTATAACCTCAGACCAAATAGGAGGGTCAGGAGTAGGATTTTCTTCATTTCTTTCCATATCTCCATCCATGTCCTCATCATGAGGAACAATGTGATGAAACTCCATCCCAGGAGGAATTACCTAGATATGATTTTAGCAGCATAAGATACACGGAAATAAAGCATAGAAGAGAGAAGAATGAAAGTAACAGTAAAATATTTCATGTGTAAAGCGGTATTATTAGCAATAATAACCAATCAAAAATGATTTCTTGATACGTACAACCATACGGGGCATAAACCTCCCATGACATTTAACACCTCTTCTGATCCTTGCTCTAAGTTTGCGCTCCAATACTGGATCAAAGCCATCATAAAGGCGCCACTGTTCTTCTATCTCCTGTCTGGTGCTAGTTATAACAATTTCAGATGCATCAAGAGATAACTCCTCAGCCTCTATCCTCCGCATGATTTTGTAAGTCGTATTTATTTCTTCTCTCGACTGTCGACCTTGTTTCAAGATCTGTTCTAGCTTATCCCTACCAAGTGAGTGGCCGGTAAAAATCATTGGCACGTTTAGAGCTCCAGATAGAAGGGCCGCAGAATCTCCCGCATCTGCATAATGTCCATGAATAGCAACAGGCCAGACTGGCTGCCCACCGCCAATTTGCTCACCCAGAACTTTGGACATCTGTCGAATGTGACTAAGTGCGTAATCAACAAACTCAGGAATATGAGGCCAAAGAAGTTCTTTGGGTATATATTTATCTTTTGGACCAAAGGGTATACGAATAATATAAGCACCGCTGCTCTCACCAAGCTCCTGTATCGAGTTCTCTGTAGTTCTTGGAGAAAGCATCTCTGTTGGTTCAGCATAACTCCAATCCACATCTGGATCTGATACTTGTCTTGTCAGCAAGTCAACCCGATATACTCCTGGCATAGTGCCCAAGGCCCTAGCAAGTTCTACTACATACTTAACCTGTGTACAATACAACCTCAAATTTTCCCAATGTGCTCTAGCCTCTAGAATGATTGGCCATACTTTGAATCAGATGAGAACATAACACGCTCAACTTAAAAATGGGTGAAATTACCTGACCACCTGTATCAGAATCACGACCAAGCTCCATGTTTTCACCCCTTATCAAACCATGAAGACTGCAGAGAGACCACCGGTTAGAAAGAACTATATTACATCATCAATGTCTAAGAAACAATGAGCTATTATCTAGAAGTACGATCTAAATTGTATCACTACTCACTATAACAGATAAAGAACACATCTAAAATATGAATCAGTGAACAACGTCAGCTAATACAGAAGTGCAGTGCAGGTCATGCCTTATCAACACAATATAGAGCTTCCTTTCTTTGAGCTGATTGGCCAAGTTCTCCATCAAATTAACAGAAACAATTCTATGCATTCTTCCTTGGACACTATCACCATGAGATGAAACATCACCAGGAAACTCTCCTTTCTCTCCTTCTGAAAGGTCTTCAGACATGTCAGCAGTTGCCTCTTTGCGGCCCCTTTCACATTCAAGGCGACGCTTAGCATTGCGTTGAGCTTCCTCCCCCTCAAGCTATTAAGTTAAAGTAACCAAATATAAAAGAGAAGAAAAAAAAAACTAACATATCTGAAGTGAAAAAATTGAAAGTAACAAATTAACATTCGAATGAACATAGTGGTACACTATAAAAAGTTCATTACAAATCAAATCATCAAGGTAAAGCAGCTAAAATTTATAATCAATACAACAATTCCCGTGTTCTAAAATAACACGTTGGCATGAGTTAATCAATGTACGTAGTTCATATAATAAAATTTAATTCATAGCGCAGTTTAAGGAAGAGAAATGGCAATACATGCTGGCCACGAAAGCAATTTGGTATTTAACTTAAAAATCACCGAGCCAAATGAAAAACAAATATATTAACTGCTTCATCCTCATAGACAATCAACTATGAACTATTGTATTGCTATTGTTAAGGTCATCAACGTTAACCAAAAAAATGTTGAAAATTTCACAAACAATAAATAAAAAGTTGAAAAACGAACTTTCACTTCTATCTTACAAACCACTTAACACCAAATCGAGCAGAGTAAAAGTAGGTGTTTTTCTCTTGATTTCTAGATGCAAAAGCTTGGAACTGTTGATCTATCTATTTGAATTATGTTAGATGCGAGGTTCGAACTAAAATAGCACCAAAAGACAAAAACCTGCTTCTTCTTTCGAGCCAAATTCCAAATCCTCCAGCACATATTCTCCAGTCTCGTGTTCCTCTCCTTAGGACCCCTCGTCGCAGCCGCCTAGCCGGAATAGCCAATAATATTTAAAATCAAACAGTTAAAAGAGTCCATAATTCAAAATAAACTCAAAAAACAGAGAGATGGGAAGGATAAAAGAGTAGTATTGTGTTTATAAAGGAAAGAAAGCGCAAGAACAACCTAGGAGGAAGTGAAATGAAAATCATACTCGAATCCAAGAACGGTGGAGATCGGACTCATCGTAACCAGTGATGACCTCTTCCACGAAGTAGCGAGTTGGACTGAAATGACCTCTCTCCCTTAGCAAAAACGACGATTTGGCTTCGTCGATTCCCGGACCAACGTCCAGGATCGCTTCCAGGTAACTGCTTATCCAATCGTTTCCCGCCATCTTGTTTTTTGCTTCTGCGTGCTATGAAAAAGGATGAGAAAAGAGTGAAATCTATTAAACCTGTTGAGACGGTTATGATTTTATTTTTTTGTTACTTTCGAGTGAAGCCTTTTGAATTTATATACAGCGATGAAGAGGACGGGTGTGCCCATCTATTGGTTAAGGTAGACCAACACGTGTCACCTACTGATGATATAGCATTTAATCTGGTCTAGTTATGGTTTTAGTCCCTATATTATTGCTGAATTTGGTTTTAATCCCTTTGACATATATTGATCTCTTTGGCCAACAAAGGACCTTAACTTCTACTCCGTTATAGTTAAGGGATTATTTGGTTAATAAATTTTTGTAATCCCTCATTTTCATCTCTTATATCATTCAGAATCTAAACGTTTTTGTTTTAGATTTGAGGTGTTTAAAAATATTTATTAGTTTGTACATGTTTAAAGAAATAACCACATAATATTCAAGCTAATTTTCATATTGATGAAATGATTTGATTAGGAAAATATTTTAAATTAAGAATTGAATTGAAATTTTAAGATTAATTTAAAAATTAATTCGCACTTTAAAAATCTTTAGTGTAATTAACCCATTCAAATATGAGCATGGTAGGAATAATAAACTCAATCTAACCTGAAATGTCTAAAATTCGAGATTTTTTTCTTTAAGGAATAGATTGAAGGTACCAAAATCCCACGGCAAAGAAATCAACATATACCTAACATTATTAAAAATGTGTAATGCTAAAAGACAATAAAAGAAACATGGGATATGCATGTCTTTATCATTATCTTGATTTTAGTTTACAAACTTCAGTGGACCGACCTATCACTTCTTGTCCAAAATTCACATGCAAATGAAATATATAGCATCTATACTTCAAGATTAGTAATTATATTATTATTACATGCTAATTAATTACTAATTTAACTATTTTTTTTAAAAAATGATAATAAATATTAAGTTCAAGGTTGTTTGACGTCTTTAAGATATAAAAAATATATCTATTATGATCAACTTTAATATATAATATTGGACACCTTCGAGTGTTAGGTATTTATTCGAGATAAAAGTGAAAGATGCGGAGCAAGCACTAGAGAAGTGAGGCCAAGTGTACGTTATGAATTATTGAAAGCGAATGTAGTGCCCTAAATAGATAGGTTCGAAATTTGAGATCAAATTAGCCAATGATTTAATATAATTTTATAATTCATATTCTTTTCGTAGCTATTACGCTATAAATAGGATTGTGGCTTCATTTATGGGCATCATTCCCCACTGGTGTTTGATACTGGTAAAATTGGTCTAATAGGTCATGCGAGTAAAAACAAATTAGGCCATTGAATTAAATAATTAGACGTAATGATATGTATAAGTTTATTTGATTATTAGTTAATTGTAATATATTAAATTTTTAAAATTTAATATTATAAATGAAAAAATTGAATTGAGAGAGTTAATGTTAGTTTCGAGGTAGGGTTATTGGGCATGCATAATGAACAGGATTTGATTTGATGCCTTTGCCAATGAAGGGAAGGCTTCTTTTTTCAACTCTATTATGTATTAGACATTGGACCATTTAACCGAAAACCAGATTTAAAAGTCGTGTCCTATGGACGTGGGGATGGGGATTTTTTTCGTTTGCATAGACTTGACATTAAAATGTGTGATATTAGTCAGTGATTTATGATGGTCCCTTCAGTGAAAAATAATAAGAATTTATTGACCGTAAATAAAATAATATCCATAGATTCGGTTTTTAGAGGGAGGTTATTCGTAGTTGTAGATGCTAATTCTAGCATTTTTACTATTCAAATTATTTTTTGTTGATAATAAATATGAGTATGTATTGTCTTTGTGAATTATGAAATGAGATAATAAAGATTCAAATATTCACTATACAAGTTAAATAAATAATTTGAATTTAAGCACGAATCAACTTACCTCAGTAATTAAAAGAATCATTAATGTTTTTAAAAATCACAAGTTCGAGCCTCAGTGGTTGCAACTGGGTAATTGAGTTTTCATTGTCAAATGTTTGAGAGCATTTAAATTAAATACTACTTTGTAATCACCTTAGTTTAATAAAAAAAATGAATTCAAATAAGATTTTTAAATTTATTACAATTAATGAAAATATAAATTTTAAAACAAATTTATGGATTTGAGTTTGAATTTTTAAAATTATATATATCTATTTTTGTTATCATTTCCAATATTTTGATTGTCATTTTCAATTTTGAAATGAAAACCTAAAAAGAATAAAAAAAAATTAATTGGATTTAAGTTAAAAAAATGAAAACCTAAAAAGAATAAAAAACAAACATTAATGGGATTTAAGTTAAAAAAAGAAATATTTCATTATAAATCAATTTCGTGTAACTACAAAGAATGTTTTTGTTGTTGTAACAAATGTTGTAGAAATTACATATTAATTTGTTTTTGTTGTTGTAACAAATGTTGTAGAAATTACATATTAATTTTATTTTATGGATATTGAATAAATGACATACAACACACCGTTTCTGAGTAACAACGTATTTGAGAAAGATGATGATACAAACCAGGCCTGTCCATTGGAAGTGCAATGACCCAAAATTTAGGGGCTTACGTTTTAAAAAATATCATGGTTTTGATTTTAAGAGCATTCGAATGATGATATTTTTTAAATAAAATATCACAATTATAGAGTTGATTTGTTACATGGTCTTAGTTTCATATGTTTGTTTTTTTTTTAAAATTTTATAAGATACAATCGTAATATGATAAATTTTGATATTTTACAATTTCGTCTCATTATAAAATATTTTTAAGAGCCTCATTTAAAAAATTAACATATGATCTCTACATCTTTTGGGGCGAACCTTGTACAAACCATGTACTAAGACAATACTCTGTAAATTACAAAAGTTCTCTCAGATGGCATTCAGACTGCATCTCGTTGCTTGAAGTATATGTCGACTGCATGGGTCGAGACCGAAAAGGGATATGTAGACGATGTCGATACCATGAGATGGATATGGAAGATGAACAAAGCTTAATGAAATGATTTCAGAAATTGATTTCTCCTCTGGCCTGATGTTCATTATTCTTAAGTCTCCTCCTCCTCAGATTGGTTCCCCTATAACAAGACTCCATTTGGTTATAACTGGAGCAAGAATTAAGGACACATACTTATGGACACTATTATTTCCACAAGAAAAGCAAAACAGAAAGCTAGTACTTACCAATGTTGATTGAGGAATATCACGGAATCCGCATGAGCCTTTTCGGCGTCCTCATTCGATGCCAGTTTAAGAAGACATGGGTTCACGGAATAACCATAAATGGCTTCACGGAATGCAGAATATTCTGGTTGTGGGTCCTGAAACCTAATGGTGAAATATAAATACATGGATTAGCATAAGCACTTTAGTACGAGGTATTGAGAATAGTGTTACCAGCGGGTGTAGTTGCCAGCTGGAGTAGTTAATTGCTAACCGTTTCTGTTAAGGGTTAGTTTTTCGGTTAAGCCAGTTTTCTATTGAGTTAAACTTATAGTGTCAACCCGTAAAGAAAAGCTATTGGCTATATAAAAAGACCTTTCTGGTCAAGGGCTGAGATTATCTAACAGCCTACACTTCCTTTTCTTTTCACCTTATTTTCCCTTGGTTAAGCTGTTCAGTATAGAGTTTTCAACATGGTATCAGATGTCTAACGATTCGTTTGCCAGTGGACTTCATGGTGGTTTTCTCCGGTTTTCATTGTTCTGCTCGTTATGCCTGATTCGTTTGTTGCTGTTGAGGTTACATCTGAAGAGAGTAGTGTCGTTTTGGTCAACAATCGAATGATGGAGAAGCCGTTTATGAATAAATATGTCAATGTTTGGCTTGATGACAACAATTTTCTCCTTTGGAAGCAGCAAGTACTTCTTATGATTCAAGGACATGAGTTGGAGCATTTGTTGGATAAGTCTTTTCCGATTCCGCCTCAGACTATGGTAGATGATTCCAGTGAGTTAATGGTGAATCCGACTTACCGTATTAACAAAAAGCATGATAGTTCTTTAGTGTCTTGGCTTCTTTCAACAATTAGTTCTTCGATTCTACCTCAACTTGTTGGAGCACAT
Source organism: Hibiscus syriacus (assembly GCF_006381635.1). NCBI lineage: Eukaryota > Viridiplantae > Streptophyta > Magnoliopsida > Malvales > Malvaceae > Hibiscus > Hibiscus syriacus. The sequence continues at coordinate 349,236 of NW_024061884.1, forward strand.
ACCTCTACTCGGATCTGGAACACAGTCCTCAGCATGTATTCAAAGCTCTCCACTAAAAAGATTATGAGCTTGCATGGAAGGCTTCAGTCTCTTAAAAAAGAAGATTTGTCGGTTCATGAGTTTTCTACACAAATCAAGGAGATTTGTGACTTGCTTGCGACGAGTGGGAGTCCGGTTTTAGAGATTGATCAGATTGTTAGACTGCTTAATGGACTTCCTGTTGATTTTGAACCTTTTGTTGCTGCCATAACTGTAAGTCGTGAGCCATGCACATTTGATACTGTCACTTCTGTTCTTATTGATGCTGAATCACAGATTGGTGATCTCATGAAGACGTCGGTTAATATCAATCTAACCAGGCATGATCTTCATAATGAAGGAAATATTGGTGGCAGTCGTGATCAGTATTATGCTAGCAATAGGTCAAGTGGCAATCGAGAGAAAAATCAGAATAAATATAAGTATAAGGGCATACCTCGATATCAGTGTTAATTATGTGGAAAGATTGGCCATCTGGAGGATAGGTGTTGGCATCATTTTGATGAGAACTACAAGGGGATAACATCTAGGCAATCTAGGAATAACAACGAAGTGCAGGCTAATGTGTGTAAATATGATTCTAATTCCAATGAATCTTGCTATAATCCATTTGTGAGTATATCTGCAGGTGGTGAAGTTGTTAATGAAGATGCCACTGCTGATACGGTGCAAACCAATTCGCTCATTGTTAAAGGTGTACTTTCTGTTGCTGATAGATGGTATCCTGACTCAGGAGCTATGCATCATGTGACGTATGAGAAAGTTGGAGCATCCTCTAGTGGGTCATATTCTGGTAAAGGTAAGGTTTATCTTGGTGATGGTTCTACCTTACCAATCTCACATGTAGGTGATGTGCCCTTGACTGCTAAAACATGTGATTTAAAGCTTAAAAATGTATTGTCTGTACCAAAGATTACTAGGAATTTATTATTTGTTTCTAAGTTTACACAAGACAACAATGTCTATCTAGAATTTCACTCAGATAAGTGTTTTGTGAATGATGAAGGAATTGGTATGATTCAATTGGAAGGTAAACTGGAGGATGATCTATATTGCTTTGATAGAACTGTTTGATCTAATGTCATGCTCCATCATGTTATTGTTTCCTCTACTGAGATAAAGAATACTAAGTTCAATAATGACTACTGGCTATGGCATAGACGCTTGGGGCAGCAAAAACTTTGTCTACGTTATCTCATATAAAGAATATTATTGATAATAATAATGAGATATGTATTGCATGTTAACTAGAAAAAAATCATAGACTTCCGTTTGTGCAATCTGCTACTGTTTACACTCAGTTGTTTGAGCTTGTTGAGACTGATGTGTGGAGACCAGCACTGATTAAATCTGGTGGCTGGCAATACAATGTTTCATTTGTAGACATGTATAGCAGGAACGTTTGGGTGTATTTGTTGCGTAATAAATCCTATATTACTCAAGCGTTTAATTTGTTTCATGTTCTTGTTAAGAATCAGTTTAAAACCAATATTGTAGCCTTGCATACTGATGGTGGAGGTGAGTATCGAGGATTAGAACAATGTCTTGCAGCTGCAAGAATAAAACACAGAGTTACATGTCCACACACGTCGCAGCAGAATGGTGTAGTTGAGCGTAAACATCGTCATATAATTGATACAACTTTAACTCTTCTTGCACAATCGCCAGTTCCTTTAAATATTGGTCATATGTTGTTCTTACTGCTGTTTACTTAATCAATAGATTACCTGTAGACTTGCTTGAGGGAATCTCACCGTTTGAAAAACTTTATGTTAAGGGCCCTAATTATCAGTTTTGCGGGTTTTTGGGTGTCAGTGCTTTTCATGCCTTCGACCTTTCAATCATCATAAGTTTGACTTCAGGTCCAAACCATGTGTTTTTCTTGGTTACTCACCACAACATCAAGGGTACCAATGTCTTGATAGTACAAGTTGTATCTATATATCTCGACATGTTACATTCAATGAGAATGTGTTTCCTTTTTCATCTTCTGTGCACATAAGTGTTGATAAGGGTATCAAACAAACTGAGTGGGTTGTTCCTTTTCCTAGTGCCGAGTTCAATTCAAATGCTCACAAAGACGTGGTTATGGTGTTATAACACTAGTACTGTTGCCATGGCTGCAAATCCTGTTTTACATGCTAAAGTTAAGTATGTGAACTTAGATGTACACTTTGTTCGTGAAAAAGTGATGGATAAACAGTTGACTGTCAACTATGTTCCAACACACTATCATATTGCAGATGTGTTAACCAAGCCATTGATTACAACTCGGTTTCAGGAATTTCGATAGAAGCTTAATGTGGTATCCATGCAAAGTATTCAGCTGCAGAAGGTCTAGTTTGTTTTTGCTTGGAGGAGTTGAAAAGCGGGGTGAATATTGAGAATAGAATGTTGCTAGCTGGTGTAGTTGCCAACTTATTTTCCCTTATTTTCACCTTATTTTCCCTTGGTTAAGCTGTGCAGTATAGAGTTTTCAACACGGGATTACAACTTGATACTTTCAAATGATGTTTTCATAAAATAAAAACATTCGTAGATTTATGTTTGTTCACCTTCCAGCAAGACCTTCCTGATTTCCTCCATCTCCGACTGTTAAGTACACTTGAGCTGATTTGTCAGGCACATGATAGCGATTGCCACTTGATAAATTATAGTGAATATTTGAGATGTGATACTGCAAATCGATAACATCAGTTTTTATAGATAATCTATAGTTTCACCCCAAAGAAAATGTTCTATGCAGATGCACAATTGAAAAGACACAAGCCAAAACAACTGTTGGGACCTTAGCAGAACAATATGTTCAGATGTCTTGCAGGAACTTGGTTCCTAAGCTTTTCAGGAATTCTGTTCTCTAGCTTTTATTCCTTCCAACCATGGAACATTAAGCAGTGTCTTTGGGGTGTCAAATTAGATATTAGGAAGAGAAATGAGGTAATTTCCTCTGTTTCTAGAGACAAGAAGTAGTTCTCAGCAGGGTTGATTGAATACTGAACCTTTAGGATGAAATTGTTGAGCTAAAAAACAGGAGAATAATTACACATGGTCGAAGTTGATTCTTCAGTAACTATAGACCACAACAGATGGTTAATTTTACGAACTTCATGGGTTTGCTTATGATGAATATTCTGACCGTCTTGTCTTTTATTTTTCCGTTTTCCTTCTTCAACCAAGAGCATATGATCAGAGGAAGGTTTTCCGAGAGGAACTGGGGCTGCCCCTTGTTTATGAGATGCATTATTACTTGTATTAGAAACTTGTAAAATAATGATGCTAACAGTTTCATGGTCCAACTCTAATCCTTCTCGTTGTACAAAAGCAACATAAAAAGGTAAGAATGTACATACCGATCTTTCATAGGCATGAACGGGACCAGTAAAGATGAAATCCACTCTATGACGAACAAACCAGCGCTCAAAGATAGCTCACATGCTTTCACCCTCCATAAAGTGAGCTTGGTTGCTACTGTAAATAAGGACATGCATGAGAATAATAAGCTAGGGTGTCTTTATCTCGTAGCCAGAGCCATTGAGGGGTATATTTTACTGGTCCAAGAAAAACAGGAAAAATTTAGATTTACTCAAGATGCTTTAAGATTATAGCAAATATCAACAAAACAATGAATAAACAACGTTGGCGGTCATCTTCATAACTATATTCTTATTAATTCCAAATTACGTAACATCAATATTTCAGAAGTTAGGGATGTCTTATCATGTGCGGAATAGTTGGATAGGATAATAATATGAGTTGAGGTTTGTCAGATTACATAGCAAAGAGACTTATTGCTTCTCGATGCCAAATGAGGTGTACTAAATCTATGTAGGTATGTCTTATGGAATAGAAGAAATAGAACCAGGTTTAAGAAAAGAATGAGAGAATTGAGAGAAGAAATCAGTCATTTATTCATTGTATAAGGAAAATTGTTGATTACACAACAGTTTTATTTAGTTACAGCTGGTACAGAGAATCTAAGAATGCTAGTTGGCATTCAATGCTAACAAACTGCATAACAGACTGATCTATACATTTGTTTGCTGTTGCAGGTACTGGGACACTCGGATTGGGCTTCTCTACTTTGCTTTGGTCATCTTCGGCCTGCTTCAACGCCCCATGTAACCACAATCCCATTTCTCCTCGTGCTTCAATTCCATCTTTCATTCCAATTCCCAAATCACATTCCATAATTCCTAACCCTCGTTCCTCCTCCATACCCAATTACTGTCCATTCGAATCCTTCTCCTTTCCTCGATCTTCCCTTTCTTCTCTAACTACAACAATACCCACCCCACGAGATGAGCCTTGTCCTTAAGGATCAAATGTAGGAAACTGACCTCGTAACACCGAATAGTCTTCCCAATTATCATTTGCTTCATCCAGATTTTTCCATCGAACCAAAAGCTGAGTGATTGGTTTTCCATTTCTGTTTACGATTCGTCTTCCAATAACTTTTAAGGGTTTGATTCGGAACTGACCATCATCTTCTATTGCAGGAGGATCTGTTGCAGCACGTGAGGAGTCTCCGATGAATTTCTTCAAGAGACTGACATGAAATACTGGGTGGAGTCTCGATGAGGCTGGTAAGTCCAATCTATAAGTGACTTCCCCTATCTTTTCCAGTACCTTGTAGGGGCCAAAGTATTTAGCCGCCAATTTCAAAAATTTTCGCAGGGCAATTGAAGACTTCCTATATGGCTGCAATTTGAGGTAAACCAAATCTCCAACAGTAAAAACTCTTTCTGATATGCTTTTATCTGCTTGCTGCTTCATTCTGTTGCTAGCTAATTCCAACTGATATTTAACCAATTGCCTCATATGTTCTCTGCTATGCATGATTTCACTGACTGACTATAGAGTAGTATCTATAGGCCAAACCATAATAGGTGGTTTGTACCCATATAAAGCCTGAAATGGAGTCAATTTTAAAGCAGTATGGTTAGTGGTGTTGTACCACCACTCTGCCTGCGGTAACCATTTAGCCCACTGTCTAGGTTGATATAAACAAATACCCCTTAAATACTGCTCCAAGCATTGATTTACCCTCTCTGTTTGTCCATCCGTCTCAGGATGATAAGCAGTGTTGAAAAGGGTCTTAGTACCCAATTGCTTCATCAATTCCTTCCAAAACAAACTAGTAAAGGTCTTGTCTCTATCAGAGATAGCCATTTGAGGTTGACCATGTAATTTATAGACATTGTCTAAGTAGAGCTTAGCTACCTCTACTGCAGAATAAGGATGTGATAGGGGCAGAAAATGATTGTATTTTGTAAACTTATCCACAATGACCAAAATACAGTTTTTCTTAAAGGAAATAGGCAACCCTTCAATGAAATCCATAGTTATAATCTACCAAGCTTGATTAAAAACAGGCAGGGGTTGTAGCAAACCGGGTTTTGCTACATGTTCAACCTTAGTTTGCTGGCAAACTTCACAACATCTCACATAAGTAGCAACCATAGATTTTAGGTTTGGCCAATAAAAGTTTGACCTGATTCTGTAATATGTAGCCTGTGTCCTAGAATGTCCCCCCTGAGCAGAATCATGTAGTGTTTGAATAATCTTTACCCTAAGGCTTCCAGTAGCCCCAATATAAACTCTCCTATCATATCAAAGAACAACCTTAGAATATTTCCATTTACTGTCAGCAGAAGGATTAATAGTCAGAATAGAAATCAATTATGAGCTAAAGAATCACCTTGATAGCTTTCTTCAATTTTTTGAACCCAAGTAGGCACCAAAACTGTCACCCCCATTGCCAAATACTGAGATTGATCCTCTCATCTCCTAGATAAAGCATCAACAACCACATTTGACTTTCCTTTCTATACTAAATAGTATAGTCTAATCCCAATAGTTTTGTCAACCCTTTCTTCTGAATAGTAGTAGTTAGTTTCTGTTCCAGAAAAAACTTTAAGGGCTCATGATCAGTTTTAATCACAAATGGTTTACTCTCCAAGTAGTATCTCCATTTAGAAACAGCCAAGAGAATAGCAAGATATTCTCTTTCATAAATATATAATGCTGAATGTCTAGGACTCAAAGCTTTACTCAAATAAGTAATAGGCCTGCCATCTTGTGAAAGAACAGCCCCCACACCCCTAGAACTATCATCTGTTTCTAAATAAAAGGGCTTAGAAAAATCTGGTAAAGCTAATACTGGAGCAGAACACATAGTTGTTTTAAGAGCTTTAAAAGCAGTACAAGCATCAGAAGTCCATTGAAAACCATCATTCTTTAACATCTGTGTCAATGGTCTGCTAATAATGCCATAATTTCTTATAAACCTTCTGTAATATCCAGTCAACCCAAGAAATCCTCTAAGAGATTTAAGAGATTTAGGCTTGGGCCAAGTATGCATAGCTTCCACCTTACTAGGGTCTGTAGAAACCCCTGCAACATATATAATATGGCCTAGGTACTCCACCTTAGTCTGACCAAAAAAACACTTGGAGAGTTTTGCAAATAATTGGTTCATTTGCAAAACTTCCAAAACTAACTGTAAATGTTCAACATGGTCTTTTATACTACTGCTGTAGACCAATATATCATCAAAGAAAACTAAAACAAACTTTCAAAGGAAATAATTGAATAATTCATTCATAAGAGCCTGAAATGTAGAAGGAGCATTAGTAAGGCCAAAAGACATTACCTTAAATTCATAGTGGCCTTGATGTGTTTGAAAAGCAGTCTTGTAGATGTCTTCTGGTTTAATTCTGATCTGCCAATAGCCTGACCTCAAATCAATTTTTGAAAAGTAAACAGCCTCATGTAGCTCATCCAATAAATCTTCTACAATAGGAATAAGAAACTTATCTTTGATAGTCAGGCTGTTTAATTGCCTGTAATCCACACAAAATCTCCATGTGCCATCCTTCTTTTTTATAAGAAGACAGGGAGAGGCAAAAGGGCTCCTACTAGGTTGAATAACAGAAGAAGAAAGCATAGAAGTTATCTGTTTTTCTACCTCATCTTTTTGATTATGAGGAAATCTGTAGGGCCTTAAATTTACTGGTGTGGCATTGGGTTTAAGTGAAATTGCATGGTCATGAGACCTCTGTGGAGGTAAACCTTCAGGTTCAGCAAAAACTGTACTATATTGGTCCAGTACATGTTGCACTTCCATAGGAATAAAAGTAGGATGTCCTGCTATAGTCAATAGGACAATATGGCCCAAAATATCATAATCTCCTGCACTCATTTTAAGTAAAGTAGCCCCTGAAATCTACTGTAACTCAGTTAAGGGTTGTTGTCCTTGAATACAAATATGCTTTCCTTCATGATCAAAACTTAAAGTCCATTAAAATTGGAGTGAATAACTTCATCCAATCCACCCCTAAAACCATATCACTTCCACCCAATTTAAGCAATCGAAAATCATGCAAAAAAGTATGTCCCTGCATTTGCCACTGTACTTTATTGCATCTAGCAGTATTGAATAGATGTTGGCCATTAGCCATAGTAATGGCCAAAGGATAGGGGGTAATAATTTGAATGCCAGCATCAACCCATTTAGGAATAGAACCAGTAATAGCATTCATAGAGATTTCCAAGGTTTCTTCTTCTAGTTGTTGAGACTGTTCTGAATCTGTAGGAAAAATATTCCACTATAGGAGCATCACTTTCCTCAGTAATCATATTCAGATGTCTGTTTTTACATTGATGACCAGGAATGTATTTTTCACCACATTTAAAGCAGAGATTATTCTGCCTTCTATAGTCAATAAGAGTTTGTTTAGGATTTTGTATCACTGCAGACTTTGTATTTGCTGGCAGTAAAGATGGTTTAGCAACAGTAGTGGGGTTTGGGTAGGTTGGGTTTTTAAAAGAAGGCCTCAATCTTCTATTCTCAAACTCCACAGATAGTTCATAGAGTTTAGCTTGCTTACTTGCTTCAGACAGATTCTTAGGATCTAAAGCCTTGACCCTATTCTTAATATCATCTCTGAGTCCACTAACAAAAAGTGAAACAAATATTTCCTCAGTTAAAGTAGGATTATGCAAAAGCATATGAGGTTGTAACTCCTCAAACTTCTTCTGATAATCCTCAATAGATCCCTTTTGAGTTAACTTAGTGAATTCCTCCACAATGTCAGAAAAAGATCTATCACTAAATCTATGACAAAGATCAGCTTCAAACTCATGCCAAGTTACATGATGATTCTGCATAATATAGCCATCAAACCATATTTCTGCTTTTCCTATGAGATACATAGTAGCCACCTCAACTCTCTGTTCTACATAAACATTGCATAGGGAAAAATACTTAAGGCACTTTTGAAGCCACCCCCTAGGATTTAATCCTTCAAAAAATGGCAGTTCAATTTTAGGTCTATGCCACATACTCCCTGAACTGCTAAATGATCCCCCTGGTCCTCTATTTTCAGTTTCCAGCCCCAGCATACTAGGTTTAGTTTGACGGTTTTCACCCATTTGATTCTCAGGCCTAGAACTGTTCTTAAGGGCTAAACAAGCATTAGGCTTATCCTTCAAAGTTCTAGGTTCATCAGTTTTATAAGAGAATCTTGATTTATCCTTAACTACAATTACCAAAACAGGATTTTTCTCCCCATCTTTAGAGCTATTAGGAGTGAATACCTGATCCCCTGAAGATTGCTCCTGTTCACCATTTCTGCTAGTTAAGATCTTTAGTATATCTTCCACATAATCGTGATTCGTGGCCATCCTTGCCTCCAATGTAGTAATCATGTTTTCCTGATTCTCCCACCATTTAGGTGGATTAATCTCATTTTGACCTTGTTTCACCAAAGCAGCAAGGTCTGCAATCTGTTTCTGAATCCCAGCTAAATTCGATTCTGCCATAGATTGGTTATTCTTTGGCATGCCCTCAAAAATTTTTTTTGCCAGAATCTTAGCTCTGATTACCAATTTGTTATGGAATAGAAGAAATAGAACGAGGTTTAAGAAAAGAATGAGAGAATTGAGAGAAGAAATCAGTCATTCATTCATTGCATAAGGAAAATTGTTGATTACACATCATTTTTATTTAGTTACAGCTGGTACAGAGAATCTAAGAATGCCAGCTGGCATTCTATGCTAACAAGCTGCATAACAGACTGATCTATATCATTTGTTTGCTGTTGCAAGTACTGGGCCACTCAAATTGGGCTTCTCTACTTTTCTTTGGTCATCTTCGGCCTACTTCAACGCCCCAGGTAACCTCAATCCCATTTCTCCTTATGCTTCAATTCCATCTTTCATTCCAATTCCTAAATCACATTCCATAATCCCTAACCCTCGTTCCTCCTCCATACCCAATTCCTATCCATTCGAATCCTTCTCCTTTCCTCGATCTTTCCTTTCTTCTCCAACTACAACAGTATGATTTAAATAAAATAACTTCTCCCTGACACACACGTACAAAAAAAACATGTGAGGAAAGAACAAAAATGAAGATAAACTATTGTCTAGATACATGGGTCTGTGCAGTTTGCTTACCCGAAAGAAAAAAATGAATTACATAATTCAAAAGGGTTTCTTATATCTTTATTCTCAAAGAAGTGCATAGAATACAGTGGTAAAGAAACCAGTTATTATATCTCAAATATCAGGAAAGGCTGAAGGAAGATATACTGTTATAATACCTTAAAGGTATTAATGCCACAAACAATCATTATAACATAAGTTCTGGACGTAAAATAGAAGTTATAATAAAAGGAAAAAGACATGTGTATAAGAAATTTAAGATGCAGAACCGAGGCATTACCACATCTGCAATGTATTATATTTCATGATTCCCAGCTTACCATATCCATGGTTGATAAGCAACACTTCTCACAATAAAACGACCTCATGAATCCCATCAACTACCAACATAATTGAATTGGTATCTATCAACATAAGAGAGATCACTAAGAAATAAGACAGATTGTCATCCACTCTGCATGTAATGATCCAGAGTTGAAAGAGAATTATATGTTTGACCCAAATCACCTATAACATACAAAACCAAATAAGGATGAGAAAAACTCAAGAAGTAATTTGTTTTTGCATATTGTCTATATATATTTTTGGAGTCTCAAAGCAAACCATCTGGAATATACAAATTAAACATCATATTTTTCATTTGAGCTTGAAGAAACAAGATTATTCATTACTACGTTGATTAATATTCTAATGACATCTTACCAATAATTCCAAATGTAAAAGGAGAATCTGGATCAATCTTTGGAGGTGTATGAAACCAAAATTCTCGAAATGAATCACCTTCACCAATCTTGTAATGGTACTTTTTTTTATAAAAAGGAAGGCCTCATTAAAACCCCCTTTATAACTATCAAGCAACAAGAGTGGCTCAACAAACATTGGAAGGAGGAAAAGAGTGCCTCAAAATTTTATTGCACAAATCCAAGTATAAGAAAAATACAATACAACCAAACAACCTTGACTATCACCTCAACAATGAACTACAATAAACTATAGAAACACAACAATTACCAAGTCGAACTCATAAAAACTATATCCTAAAGACAATTGACATTTGCAAGCAAAACACAATTATAAAAATAAACAAAGTTCCCCAAATACTACACACTCAATGCAACAAAAATACCCAAACCAATTAGCCTATCCCCAACTTAACAAATTCATCCTCTTCCTAATTCGTTTCTCTCAACACATGCCTAACAATAACAACTTTATCAACCACAATCGAGGTGATATTTTTAATTATGGGAAAGAACAATGGGGTGGTGGTAACAGGATTCTTGATCTAATCCACAGGCACAACACAATTGAATTCTAAAATAAGTCTTTGATCACCGACATCCATGATTCCAAGAAAAGCAACAACCATCTCTTAATTGCTAACAATTATGCCATAATAAGAGGGCCAGAACCAACTCTCTCAGAGAATGATCCCAACACCACACATTTCTCATCTCTAAGAAACCCTCCGATGCCACCTTTCAACTACATTCTATCCATAGCACCATCCACGTTCACTTTAGCAAAACCGATTGGAGGCAGAGACCATCTCACCAAATTTGAAGGGATCCTATCAGGATTCGAAACTCAATCAACTAATAAATGATCCCCCATTAGGCTATCAAAAGAAATAAGCACTTTCGGAAATTTTGAGGTAAACCATGCTGTTACTCTATACCTCGAGAGAAATGATAACAATGCAAAATCCAGCTTCCCTTTGTTAAATATGATCTCATTCCCTATATTCCAAATTGTCCACAAAATGACTCTTGGTATGAACCCCAAATGATTGATTTAGACACAAGGTTAAACTAACCAAAAATCAGTGTTGTAAGACACCCAGAAATAGAAAAGAGACTTCCCAAAGTCGCAAAAATCTCACCCATAAACCCCAAGACACTTTACATGAAACAAACAAATGAAAAACAATTTCTTAAGCCAGCCCGCAAAACGGACAAGAAGGATATTCTCTCCCTTGCACCCCACATTTAATTAAATCCACTTTGACTGCTACTTTTTTTGCACCACCTACCAGACAAAAGGTTCAACTCAAGGAGGAGCCATACCAGACCACACATGTCTTGATAATAAAAAATGTCATTCGAATTGTCAAGAAAGATTCTAAGACAAGATTTAACTGAGAAACAACCATCACATTCTCCTAACCACACAAAGTTGTCATCAATCAAAGGCGAGGGATTAAAATTATACAACAATGAAATAAGTTCATCCCATTGCAACATCTCCCAATTGGCAAGATTTCTTCTTATTTGAATGTCCTAAAAACAGTCTGAGGAGTTTAATTTCCTGAAATTAGCAATATTCTCTTGTTTGTTAATCGAAAGAGTGAACAACCTTGGAAAACGCTCTTTCAATATAACTCCATCATGCCAAGCATCATGCCAAAACAAAATTGAATCCCTATTTCCCACCTTCATTTTAAATTACTCCGCAAACAAACTCCAAATTCATCATTCGAACAACAATTTTTAACAACCCCTTCTATATCCAAGATGCTTTGTAAGAGGCCGAACTTTCCAACCATATTAAATTAGAATCAATTTTGTTATTGCAGCAAATAATCCTTTTCCACCAAGTGTTTTTCTCATTAGCAAATTTTCACGTCCATTTTCCCAATAACTCTTTGTTCGTAAGCTCTAAATTTGGAACCCTAAGCCCTCCCAAAACCTTAGGCTTGCAAACAGTAGACCGTTAACCCAATGAATTCTACTTTTGGTAACCGAATTCCCCCAAAGAAATTTTGCCATAATTGAATTAAGCTTCTTCAATACACAATTTAGCATTCTGAAAATTGACATGAAATATGTCGGCATGGAACAAAGAATCAATTTTATCAACACAACTCTACAGCAATAAACAAAGAAGATGACTTCCACCCAACTAATTTCTTGTAAAATTTTTGAATAACCGGGTCCCATAATGATGCTGATTTTTTCTTTGCCCAAAAGGTAACCCCAAATAATCTATTGGAAAAGAACCCACTATGCACCCTATTATAGCAACCACTCACTAAGGATCCCTTCATTCATGTTGATTTCGAATAACCTGCTCTTGGATAAATTAATTTGCAAGTCATACATCATCTCAAAGATCAAAAAGCACCCTACTCACATTCTTCAACTCCCCGATCGAAGCGTTACAAAAGATTAATATATCGTTGTAAATTGGAGGTGAGAGAGCTTAAAGGAATTACCAGACTTCCAATATCAAATCCTCTAAACAAGCCTAAAGACAATGCCTTCGACAACATCAAGCTCAATAATTCATCAACCAAAATAAAAAGAAGAAGAAAAAGAGAGCAACCCTGTCGAAGATCCCTCATAATCTGAAACTCATCCGAAGGAGAACAATTCACTAAAAATGAAATTGAAGCCATAGACAAACACATTTTGTCCAATCTCCATCTCTGCCCAAACCCCATACTATCCATGATTTTCAGCAATATACTCCATTCAATTAAGTCATACACTTTCTTGAAGTCAACTTAAATGATATTCCTTCATGGTCTTTCCTTCTTCAATAATCAATCCCCTCGTTCGTAATAAACGAACAGTCCATAATATGCCTTCCCGGAATGAAGGCTAATTGGGAAGAGCCAACAACCGAATCCATACATTGCCGTAATCTCCTAGATAATTCCTTCGACAAGGCTAATCAGTCTAAAATCCTTAATACTTTTCGGGATAAGGTAATGAAAGAGTGGTTTACCCCTTTGATATCGTGCTAAAAATGAGAATGTTAGTGGGGTGTGTGTGTTGACAGTTCCTCAATGCACTCACAATCTCGATTAACATTAGGTCTTGAGATCCAAGTAATCCCTCTCCTTTATAATAAAAACTAAATTTTATCATCACAACAATGCATTAGCTCATGATACTAACTCAGCTAGATACTTAATATTATATAATATAAATATTTTAATTTTAATTTTTTTAATATTTTAATATTTTATAAATATAATTTTTATTTTTAATTACTATTTTAAATAATCATTTAAACAATAATATTTTGTTTTGATTAGTATTGTTGTTTTTGTGTTATTAACATGTATACTCTTTTCCTCTAACTAGGTGTAGGTAGGGGTGTAAACGAGCCGAGCTCGAAAACTTTAAATGTAGGCTCGACTCGACTCGAAAACTCGCGAGCCTAAAATTTTCATGCTCGACTCGAACTCCAAAAGGCTCGAACTCAAAAAAATCAAGAGCTCGATTGAAGCTTGAGATTTGAGCTCGATTGAAGCTCGATTTTGAGCTCGATTCAATCTCAACGGGTTAAGTTTTATTTGCTGAAAATCCATCCCCTTTTGTACACTCACTTTACCCCTTATTCCCCAAGAACCACCGATGTGGGATATCAACTCAAACCATCTGAAGTACTGAACATGCACACAAGACTTGAGTAATAGATCCTGACGAAGAGAGGGAAAGGTTTGTCATAGACTTCCCGTATGCTGCATCTCCTCCATCTTATTTGCCACCTTCAGCATCATCTATCGCTAGCATCATCAGATCTGTTCAAATCATTCGTATTCCAAAGCACCGAATCATCAAGTACCCACCGTTTTGAAAGCAACCCTTAAACCTTCTCCTACATTTACCCTCGTAAGTGTCTCGCTAAACAAAAAATGGATTCCTTCGAATTTGACAATGTTAAGGCAGAGAAAGAGGATGCTCTATGGAGATACAACATGGAGAATAAGCTAAGGTCTGGTCTTCAATTTATCGGGTTTTTGTTGGTGTTTCTTTTTACATCATGGTCTTGGTTCCCCACTTTGATTCCCGACATCGTCCGGGTCACAGGATATCTTCGCATGCGTTTTGACAACACTCTTAATGAGCCTCTTCCGGTCTTCATTATTTTAAACATCATCATCCTCATCGTTTGTCTTCTGTCTAGCCAAAAACAGACCCAGAAATAATCTGATATCTACGAAGAGTATGTCAACTCTCGCCAGAGTATTATGCCCGCATCCGCAGTCGTTGATGACACCACAGTGGACAGATAAATTGTCGTGGCAGAAAATGCGGTTGCTGTTACCAACGGCGCGAAGGAGACCACGGTGGAGAAGCAAATCGTCCTAGTGGAAAATGCGGTTGCTGTTGTAGAGACAAAATGTTCCCTTTCACCACGTAAACGACAACAACAACAACAACAACAATCTTCGACGATGAGCCTAGCACTAACAGTGACAAAGCCAAAGCCTGTAATAACTTCAATTGAAAAAGTCAATCGAAAAGAGTACGAAATAACACGATCGATGCTCTCAGAATCTGGAAACTGACGTCCCCGCCGGCAGTTCAAAAGATCAGAGATGGCAATGATGGGCAGAGAACTGATGGTTTCAACTACTGAATCGCCGAGGAAATCGCTGGATGAGATGAACAACGACGGGTTTCGATTAATAGTAGATAGTTTCATTGCTGAACGAAGGAAAATTTAGATCCAAGAAAACTGCATGTTGATCGTGGTTCAGAATTAGAATATTATTTTATCAATTATTTATATAATATTTTTAAAATTTTTCCCATCTAAATATATTAATTTCACATTAAATATATTAACATTTTTTTAATCTTCATATCGGTTGATTATTAATTCCATATAATATTTTTAAATTTATTTTTATCAAGTCATTGAAAATAAAGATCATATGAAAATAATAGGGTAAAGTACATAAATAGTCTCATGGCTATTAAAAGTTATAAAATAGTCTCATGGCTATTAAAAGTTATAAAATAGTCCAATGACTATAGGATGTTATGTTGTTGAGTCCTTCAACCATTAAAAGTTATAAAATGATCACTCGACTATTCATATGATTCAAACTCATCATTTTTCATTAAAAAAATTGGTGATTGTATGATATTGATATTAACATGTTGACTAGGGTATGATAAAATATGATCAAACATTGAAATGTTTAATTAATGAACGATTAAAAAATAATAATAATATTTGTTAAAAGTTATTTCAATTCGAAACTGATTAATGAATTGAATTAATTTTAAGCTTAAATCTCACCTATGACTTATGATGATTAAAATGTATAGTGATAAAAAAATATCTTTATCATTTAACTAAATAGTTAATTTAGTTAAAAAATTAAATTTTTTATCCTAATATTTCATTTTGAGACAAAAGTGTCAATTCATTTGATGAAAACGATTAGCCAACAAACCTTCAATGCTATAAAATATGGTTCTTTTCGCCAAAATAAATGTTTTAAACTAAAATACTCTAAAAATGAGCATGAATAAAAAATTATTTAATCGGTTTACATTATGTCGTCGAGTCAGTTCTAGAAATATTATGTTGGTGAGTTAGTGATTGAAAGCAATAACAGTGTCGATAGTCATCATTAAGATATGATAAAATCATGTCTCAATCAGCAAGTTGTGTATATTTATTTTGCATATTGATATGTTTATATAAGTATGCAAATGATTTATTTAGGAGTCACATAACATCATTTTACATAATTTGTATGTTACCTTCATGTGCATAACTTAACCCCTATCACATAATTGGGTTTAGGGTTTAAGACTTAGGGATTAAGGTTTAGGGATTAGGGTTTAGGTTTCATTACAAATACATTAATTAATCGACTTGGTAATGATTTATGAGGTAAGTACAATATAGTATCTTGATATTAAATGCTCAAACCCTTGATATTTATGATATTTGAACCCCAAACCTTAAAATATAACAACAATTTAAAAAAATAGTTATTAAAATATTATTTAGAAATATATTAAATATTTGTCATTAAATAAATATTTTTTTATTAATTTAAAATAAATATAAGAATATTTATTCAAAAATATTTTTTAACCATTTTCAATTTTTCTATTGTTTGGCTGTTTTTTCTTATTTTTTATTTTATTTTTCCACGTTGTCAAGTACTTGTGCAGTAAAAAGTTAAAAAAAGAAAAAAAATCAACCAAACACGTGTAATTTAACATGTACTTAATTAAATGGACTTTTATTTTTCTTTTAGTAATATACAATGTAACAATTGGACTTGGGCTGGTTAATTAAAAAAAATTAAAATTTGAGGGTAGTTGTATTATAGAATTTTTTATATATTTTTAAACTTTAATAATTATCAATAATGTATTTTAAATATATTTTTAATAAAGTAATTTTAAAAAATCTAAAATTATAATATAATATTTTTTCGAGTAGCTCACGAGCTTTTCGAGTCGAATATCGAGTAGTTCGTTTCGGCTCGTTAAGAACTCGAGTCGAGCGCAAGTCGAGTCCATTCGATCTGAGTATTTATCGAGCCTTGATCGAGTCGATCTCGAGTAGCTCGCGATCTGTCTCGTCTCATTTACAGCCCTAGGTGTAGGAAGGTTTCTAAGATACACATGGTAATAATTATCTTTTTTTACCAAAAAAATCATTTAAACATAAAAAGCCCAACTCATGAACTAATTAGGGTTGTAAATGAGTCAAGTCGAGTTCGAGTATTGTTGGTAATGCTCAATCCCACATAGTATTGGAAACATTATTGGGATTGGGTATTTATGGTTTGGATTTCCCACTTCCTTGTTGAGTGAAAGAGAACAAGGGGGACTCTCGTGCACCGCCGCCGCCACCGTCCGTCTCGTCTCGGCTCGTGGTCGTGGTCGTGGTCGTGGTAATACGTGTCTTCGACACGTATGCACTGATACAATCTTTTTAGAGAAAATTCTTGAGAAATTTCTTTTTGAAAGAAACAAATGGAAAAATGTGAAAGATTTCAACTGATATTTATAGGCTGCTGAGGACTGTTTAAATTCAAATGATAACAGTTGGTTTATGAGTTACCAAAAATTAAACAGTTTTTTCCTAATTAAACAAAAACGTTTTTTTCCTAATTTAAAAAAACGTTAAGATATATCTGGATTGATTTCTATCTTTGTACAAATGGGACAAGCTGTTAATATCAGGAGTTCAGATGATACAATGAACCTTGACTATTTTTAAGTCAGGTTCATATAAATGTTTCAGTTGTTACAAAAGAATGATTTTAATCCTGATTTTTTATGGACGATTTTAATCCTATTTCTAGCCTATAAATATAGAGCTGAATTCAGCTTCTCAACTCACTCTCAACATTTCAAAATTCACTCTCCAAGTGTTTTCTAGATATTATCTCTGTGTGCTTTTCGATAAGAAGAGCAATACCACCAGCAGTCCACTCCGGTTTCGGGTGTACAAAATTCGGAGCGACCGTATTAACCTCGGGGGACGGTCCGCCTACTGTAGCGATTACACACATCGTGGAGAATTTGTTTCTAAGGCAGTGGTTTTACCACGACATGGTTTACGTATCTGTTCCTTTTAAATTACTGTTTATCTTTCATGTCACTTCTAACGGTGTGGTTTTGCAGTTTCATATTTACAACAATTTAGAAACGAATTCTATATACTACAATCATGTCAACACCTTTGAGCAAACTTATTCCCGATCTTTCCAAGCTCGATGCAATTGATGGAAAGAATTATAGAAGGTGGTCCCAAAGAATCTTGATATTCTTCGAGCAACTTGATCTTGACTTCGTGCTACTCAAGCCACCATCTACCATGCCGCCAACCCCAGTTGTCGGTAATGACATGGATGTGGTTCTGAATGATGATGCCTTAGCAACTGTCACCGCCGCTCTCGCTACCTACAAGAAATATGAGAAAGACAACAAAATGGTGCGAGGACATCTGCTCATTCACATGTCAAATAAACTGTTTGATATGTTTCTTAGAGAAATGAGTGCCAAGGCAATATGGGACACTCTCGAGAAAAAGTATGGTGCGGACGATGCGGGCATCAAGAAGTACGTTGTCGACGAATGGCTCAAATTCCAGATGACAGGCGACAAACCGATAATGGATCAAGTCCATGACTATGAGAACTTAGTCGCCGATATCATCGCCAAAGGCATGCAAATATATGAGGTATTGTATGCAAATGTTCTCATTGGGAAGCTGCCCAAGTCCTGGTCTGACTACCTTAACTCTCTTAAGCAAAAGAAGAGAGAAATTTTGCTTGAAGAGCTCGTGGGCCATATGAAGATTGAATAAGCCAACCGTTTGAAAAATAAACTTACTAATTCTATGAGTAATTTATCTTTTAGAGCTAACTTGGTTGAGTCTAAATTCAAGAAGATCATGAAACGTGGGAATCAAGACAAGAAAATAAAATCCTAGAAGGCTACTAACTTCAAGAAGTCAGGAAAGGCAAAACCTGAAGGAAAAAGGCTCAAGTGTTATGTCTGCAGTTTACCCGGACACAAAGCTTACCAATGCCAACACTTCTCAGACCGCCAGAATGAAAACAAGCCACAGATGCACGTTGTAGAAGAAGATGATTAAATCATTGATGCGGTGGTCTCAGAAGTCAATCTAGTGGAAAACTGTTCTGAATGGGTTGTTGACACTAGCACTTTAAAGCATTTCTATGCAAGGAATGAGTTTTTCACCGAATTCGAGGATAGGAACGTAGGTGAACATGTGTACATGGGGAACTCTAGCAGCTCTGAAGTGATAGGCAAAGGCAAGATTTTACTCAAGCTGACCTCTGGTAAAACTCTGGCTTTAAATATGTTATGTATGTACCTGCCTTGCGTAAAAATTTGATAAGTGGTAGGCTTCTGAATAAGGCAGCATTAAGTTAGTTTTTGAGGCAGATAAACTTGTACTTTCCCGAAATGGTGATTATGTTGGGAAAAGGGTTTTTAAGCAATGGTTTATTTGTCATAGAAACTCAATTTAATGAAAATAAAGCTACCACTTCTTCTTATATTGTTGAATCCATTTATATGTGGCATGCTAGATTAGGACACGTGAATATTCATGTTTTTAAAGAAATTGATAAATATGAATGTTCTGCCTAAACTAGATACAACTAGCTTTAACAAATGTGAAATTTGTGTAGAAGCTAAGCATACTAGATCTCACTTTAAGACTGTTTCTAATATAAAGATTGAGCTGTTAGAACTCATTGATACTGATCTAGCATATTTAGAAACACTGAAAGTAAAAGAGGAAAACACTACTACATAGCTTTTGTAGATGATTGCTCAAGATATACAAAAGTTTATCTCCTAAGGACTAAAGATGAAGCTGAAAACTTCTTTCTTATTTATAAGGTAGAAGTTGAAAATCAGTTAGATAGAGAATCAAACGGGTTAGATCTGATAGATGTGGTGAATATGGATCTAATTTCTTAAAAGATATTTGTGAAAAGAATGGCATAATTCATGAAACTTCAGCCCCTTATTTTCCTCAATAGAATGGTATAGTCAAAAGGGAAAATAGAACTTTAAAAAAGATGATGAATTATTTACTAATAAGTTCAGGGTTATCTAATAACATGTGGGGGGAAGCCATTCTATCGGTAACTCATATCTTGAATCGAGTTCCTCATAAGAAATTAGATTCTACCCCATATAAATTGTGGAAAGGATACGCTTCTAATTTACAATACCTAAAAGTGTGGGGGTGTCTGGCCAAAGTGGGTTTACCAGACTTTAAGAAGTCCACCATCGGACCTAAAACCGTTGATGCAGGTTTTATAGGGTATGCTATAAATAGTGTTGCATATAGATTCATGCTTTTGCAAGATTATTATTTTTGTGAGTCAAGAGATGTTGTTTTCTTTGAAAATACTTTTCCTTTAAAGGAACCGAGAATAAATGTCGAAACACAAATAGAATATATTCCATCCACTTCTTCTAGTATTCCTGCTAGGTCTTCTCAACAAAATGATTTCGAGCCTAGAAGAAGTAAAAGGCAAAGAGTTGAAACCTCTTTTGGACCATACTTTATTACTTCCTTTATTTTTAAGATAAATGATTTAGAGTCCATTTCAGATCCTATAGCTCAAATTGTTCTGTTAGATGAGGATCCTAAAACTTTTGAAGAAGCTATAAGATCTATCAATGCTAGTTTCTAGAAAAGCGCTATTAATGATGAACTAGAATCGATAATGTCTAATCATACTTGGGAATTAGTTGACTTGCCTAAGGGATTCAAACCAATCTGCAATAAATGGGTCTTCCGGAAGAAACTGAGGTCAGATGGTTTGATTCAGCGGTACAAGGTAAGGTTAGTCGTCAAAGGGTTCACTCAAAGGTTTGGTTTAGACTACTTTGATACATACTCTCCCGTTATGAAAATCTCAACGATTCATGCATTATTTTTGCTAGCCTCTATTAATGAGTTGCAGGTACATTAAATGGATGTTAAGACTACTTTCTTGAATGAGGATCTGGATGAGAAGATTTACATGGAGCAACCACTAGGTTTTGAAGCACCTGGTATGAAGGCAAAGTCTGTAGACTTAAAAAGACACTTTATGGACTTAAGCAGGCTCCTAAACAGTGGTATGGAAATTTCATAAAACTATTCTTAGTTTTGGTTTTTTGTGAATGGTTCGGATGCTTGTGTGTATTCGAAGATGTTTGGCACTGAATGTGTCATCATAGCTTGTATGTTGATGACATGTTGATTTTCAGTTCTAATTGAGTCCATTAACAAAGTTAAGAGTTTTTGTCCACAAAGTTTGAGATGACAAATTTGGGAGAAGTAGATGTAATCTTAGGAGTCAAAGTTACCAAAAGTGAAAAGGGATTTTCTTTAAGTCAAGCACATTATATAGAGAAAGTGCTAAAGAAATTTGACATGTCGTCCCTGTTCGAACTCCTTATGACCCTAGCATATATCTTGCTAAGAATAAAGGAAGTAGCGTTTCCCAAACGAATATGCTAAATTAATTAGAAGCTTAATGTTCTTAATGAACTATACTCGGCCTGATATTGCTTATGCTATGAGTAGACTGAGTAGATATACTCATAATCCGAGTGATGAATACTGGATTGCTCTTAAACGCTTACTGAAGTATCTTAAGGGTACTTTGGATTAGAAACTTGAGTTCGTTGGCTTTCTTGTGGTACTGGAAGGATATTATGATGCCAACTGGGTTTCTGATAATGATGAGGTAAGCTCTATGAGCGAGTATGTTTTTACTTTGGGTGGAGCAGCAATCTCGTGGAAATCATCAAAGCAGACTTGTATTGCTTGTTCTACCATACAGTCAGAGTTTATAGATCTTGACCTAGTTGGCAAGAAGTCGAGTAGCTCAGAAGCTTGTTAGCAAATATTCTGTTGTAGGGAAGACCGACTCCTCCAGTTTCATTGTTGTGTGATTCACAAGCTGCGATATGTGTGGCTAAGAACCAAGCTTACAATGGTAAAAAGACATATTCGCATAAGACATGAATAAGTTAGACACTTAATAAAGAATGAAGTGCTCTCTTTAGAGTATGTGAAGTCGGAAAGGAACCTAGCAGATCCACTTACCAAGGTTAAGTCGGAAGCTGGTCCTAGATTTGTCGAGGGGGATGGTCTCAAGCCCATTGGTTGAGGAATTCATGGTGGATACCCAACTTAGTTATCTAAGTTCCATGTGGTCAAACAAACCATGGAAAGACTCATAGTGCACATTTCTACTGCCTATCCCTATGAATAATGTGCATGCCTAGGAGCTTAAGTGCTCTTAATAAATTCATAGCCCAGGCTTTGGGTGTCTTAGTGAGAAAGATTTAATGAATTTACCGATTTTGGCTGAATATCTATTCTTAATAAGTTCATAACCCAGAGTGAGTGGGTTTTCCAAGTGAGAAGGAAATAATGAACTTACCGACAGAAAGGGTAAGTTTGTTAAACTCTTAATAAATTTAAATCCAAGTATTTGGATGGTTCTAGTGAGAAGAACTTATTGTATTTACCGATAATGTGGTTGAATATTTATTCTTAATGACTTCTTAGCCCAGAGTTTGGGTGGTTCATTAATAATGAACTTGAAGAAGTCACCCTACCCTTTGTGAGGTTGAGCTATTATAAAAGCTCTTAATTATTTCATATCTATTTTAAAGGGTGGTTTATGTCGAGATAAACTTGATGAAATAACCTATGTAAGTGAGAAGGGTTAGCCACCTTCTATGAAAAATGTTGGGTCATTTTTCTAGCACACTTACTAGAATCATGAGGTGAGATGGCCAATATATACTTTTGTATATATATCTTACACATCGAGGACTTAGGTGGATGAAGAGGTTAGTTATGTTTTGAGTTTACCCACATCTTAGAAAGTTTCATACTAGTTTCACATATCTAAGAGATGATTGCTCATCATCACTATGTACTAGTTCCAGATACGTTCACTAGTGCTTAAGTAACTAATCTCGCTATTGCTCTTCTGGAAAGTTTATTTTCGAGTTTTAGAAGAATTCTTTCATATTAGTGGGGAATGTTGGTAATGCTCAATCCACATAGTATTGGACACTATTAGGAATGATATTTATGGTTTTGATTTCCCACTTTCTTGTTAAGTGAAAGAGAACAAGAGGGACCCTGGACGCGGCTCGACTCGGCACGGCTCGGCTCGGGGTCATGGTCGTGGTAATACGTGTCTTCGACACGTCCGCGCGGATACTATCTTTTTAGAGAAAATTCTTGAGGAATTTCTTTTTGAAAGAAACAAATGGAAAAATGTACAAACATATTGTTGTTCATTTTAAAATTAATGTTTATCTTTCTTGGCAGTGCTAACGGTGTAAGTATTATCGAACTTGACTCAAAATCATGAATTGATGCTCGTAAAAACTCGAAAGACTTGAAAAGAAAAAAAATCTAAACGAAATATAATATAAAATATTTCTCCATCGAGGTATTGTTTAGTCTCTAGAATAACACGATATGGCCTACATGTTTCCTTTCTATCTGTTTCTGTAATGATGCAACTGTCAACTGATGACTTTGTTTTGTAAGTTTTGCTACAAAAGGGTTTGCTTTGTCCGGTAGGATTTCAAATGTCAAAGTTATACTGAATGGTGGCCAAATGTACTTACGTGGACATGATGGATATTTTTCATTGTATTCTATCGTTTATCTCTTCTTATGCATATTGCTGATTGAAATCCCATATGTTTTAGTTATTTACTTTTTCCTTTCCTTGCCCTTTCAATGTTGTTTTTACATACAAACTAAGTGCAAGAATCTTAAACACTCAACCAATTTAGTCCTTATGGATAGCAAGACTTCAATACAAGAAAACCCAACGAAGATGGTATTTTTTCCGGAAAGAGAATTAGTTCTCATTCGGCATTGATGGGAAGAGGTACAGAAGCAGCAGGTGTTGGTAGTCCATGAGCAGGACACAACAATGAAACATGAAAATTGGATGGCCGTTTGTGGTCTCGGGTAACTCAAGCTCATATGCAATTGGTCCAACTTACTGGACAACTTTGTAACGCCCAAAGAACGAAGAGATAGCTTGACATACTTTCAATGTGTTAGAGATTGCTGGCGGTAAGGTTGTAAATGCAGGAAGACAATCATCAATCTAAAAGATGTGACGTCTATGAGTATCAGCTTGCAGTTCTTTTGATTTTAAGCTTTGACGAGTTGTCTTTTAAAATATTCATCATAGTACCACGTTCAAGGAGTCGATGTTCAAGGTTAAAATGTGAGTTTTTGCCAGGAACGGATAGAGATAACTGCAGGAGGGTCCCGACCATATACTAAAGGGTGGTGCCAGTGGAGGATGTTGGGGAAACCGGGTTATTTCCCACGAACGTAGTTTCAAAATTGACCTAAAATGTCAAGATCAAAACCACCAAAGGTTGCACAGCAGATAAACCCGTCAAACTATTGAATATGAAACACAATAGAAAACTAAATAAAAATAATAGAGAGACATACCAAATTTACGAGGTTCGACGAGAATATCGTCTTCTCCTCGGCACCACACCGGATGAGAACTTCACTATCAACAAATATTACAACAAAGGAATCTTTAGAATTCCCAAAGTGAGAGAATGAAGAAAAAAGAGGAAGAGAGAACTTGTTTTTGGGATGATTTCTATGAAATACTTAGGCCTATTTATAGTTGAGTTTTAAGGACTAAAATAAAATATGAAATTCTCATATGCAAAGTTGGTCACCCTACCAAAGATGATTTTTTCAATAAGTTGGCCACCAACCAAGATGAATTTTCCAATAAGTTAGCTACCAACCAAGATGAATTTTTCACTTACCAAATTTGATTTCAAGCTAAACATAACAAAATCTCCACCTTGGCTTGAAGTTACCAAGCCTACTCAACTTCTTAAACTCCCCAAATTTGATGTTGCCTCTAATTGTGCACAAGCGTGACACACCCGAAGGTGTTCATAATTTCAGGATGTTAATCAAGTTCAAATTAAACTCCCCAAATTTGATGTTGTGCCTCTAATGTGCTCACAAGCGTGACACACCCGAAGGTGTTCATAATTTCAGGATGTTAATCAAGTTCAAACTATGATTGAACTTGATTACTGTTACCACCTTGGTTATCATATCTGTAGGATTTTTGCTGTTGTAATTTTCTGAAGTAGAATCTTTCCTTCTTCAAGATCTCCCACACAGGTGATACCTCACATCGATATGCTTAGTCCTTTAATGGTAGACTTGATTTTCGCTAAGTGAATAGCGTTATGACTATCACAATAGAGACTAATGTGACTTTGAACAACTCCCAAGTCTTCCATCAACCCATTAAGCCAAATCGCTTCCTTCACATCCTCTAAAAACTACCATGTATTCTGCCTCTGTAGTAGACAAAGCCACCGTAGATTGCAAAGTAGACTTTCAACTTACTGGGGCTTAGCAAGAGTAAACAATACCCAGTATTGGTCGACGTTTATCCAAATCACCAGCATAGTCGGAATCAACATATCCAACCACACTGGCCA
Organism: Hibiscus syriacus; assembly: GCF_006381635.1. NCBI lineage: Eukaryota > Viridiplantae > Streptophyta > Magnoliopsida > Malvales > Malvaceae > Hibiscus > Hibiscus syriacus. The sequence continues at coordinate 374,519 of NW_024061884.1, forward strand.
AGTGCTTTATCTGTTCAAAAACTAAACCAACATCCACAGTTTGTTGGAGATACCGTAGAATCCATTTCACAGGTTGTCAATGTCCTGTCAATGTCCTTTTCCAGGATCATGCATGTACCTGGTCACAACTCCAATGCTTGTGAAATGCCAGGACGCATATACATTGCATACATCAAGCTCCCAACTACATTAGTATATGGAACTTTTGCCATATACTCTCGTTCTTCGTTAGTTTCAGGAGATAACTGAGAACTAAGTTTTAAATAAGAAGCTAGTGGGATACTTACATGTTTGGTATTTTCATTCATGCCAAAACATTGTAATACCTTTCTCAGATACTGCTTTTGAGTTAAACAAAGATGATTCAACTGAGCCTTTGATTTATATCTCTCCTTTTGAATCTTCGAAGCGATCAACATATCGTCAACGTACAAGAGAAGATAAAAGAAAGATCCATCTTTGACCTTTTGTAAATACATATAATGATCATATTTTCTTATAGTGTACTTTTGTCTCCTCATAAAGCTATCAAATCACTTGTACCACTACCTCAGAGATTGCTTCAATCCATATAGATATTTGTTCAGCTTACAACATATTTCTCAAACCACCATCTTTGTATCCTTCTGGCTGCGTCATATAGATCTCCTCTTCTAAATCACCATGTATGAAAGTCGTCTTTCCATCAAGTTGAGCTAGCTCCAAATTCAACTGTGCTACTAAGGCCAACAATATTCTAATGGAGGAATATTTCACAACAGGGGAAAATAATTCATTGTAGTCGATTTCCTCCTTTTGAGCGTAGCCTTTAGCTACCAACCTTTCCTTGCAGCAAACATCTTTCTTGCTATGAGATCCATCTTTCTTTGCAATTACCCACTTGCATCCAATTGCTCTTTTACCTTTCTGTAATTGTACAAATTTACAAGTGTTGTTCTTTTGGAGAGATTGCATTTATTCATCCATGAAACTTTTCCACTTATTACTTTTCAAGCTTTGTATTGATTCTTGGTAAGTGATAGAGATATCATCAACAACAACTGGAAGAGCATAGGCCACCATATCAACAAATCGAGCAGGTCTACGAATTTCTCTCCCAAGCCTTGTAACTGCAAGTGATTCTGGAGTCTCCAATGGTTCTTGCATTTGAACCTCTACATCTTCTGATTCTTCTATTCGATTTGAAGAATCAGCTGCATTAACTTCTGGGATCATCGTCTGCTGAAACTTTACCTGTTTTGGAGTATGCTCCACCTACTTCGGAGTACTAATTGTCTGGACAGCTTCATTTGTTACCTTTTTTACTATGGCAGATTCATCAAAGGTAACATCTCTGCTATAAATCATCTTCTTGGTGTCTAAACACCAAAGGTAGAATCCCTTCACTCCATGGGTGATTTCCATAAAGAAAACCTTCTTTGCTCTCGGATCAATCTTAGATTCCTTCACGTGATAATAAGCAGTAGATCTAAATACATGTAAGGAATCATAATCAGTAGCAGGTTTTCCAAACTATACCTCCAATAGTTTTTTTCTCTCATCGCTGATGATGGCAGACGATTGATGAGATGGCCAGCATGTTAGAGTATGCCCAAGACCATTTTATTGAATAAAGGCATTGCCACTATTATTTTCAGTATATATGTGTTTAACATAAACTGGAAGATATAAGTTCATATAATGACATAATTGTTATTATTAAAAGATCCCTAGTCAAGTATTATTATGGGCATGGACAATAATAATACACTTAAGACTAACATGTTATTGATTGATGACAACGAGTTGTCATTGACATAGAGATGTCAGAATTGATACATGATTATTGTTGTTAGAGAACAAGTATTGGATTGACCCCCATGAGCAATGTTTGGATTATTATGTGACAATCATAACATTGCTCATGGTGATGACTATATGTATGATCCTCAGACTTGAGAATCAATATCCCAACATATATTGTGTATGTTTGATGCAGCTAAACAAGTCCGTAACTGGTTGCTCTATAAAGACTGTTTTGAATATATCTCATATATGTAGTGGGTGTGTATGAGTAAGATAGGATTTGTCATTCATACATAATAGGAAATATATCACAAGCCACTTGTTGAGTAAGACTAGAAACGCAGGTCATGCTCGAATAACTTGATATGAGATATCATAACTATTCGTTAATTAAAGTCTATTCTAGATATCAAGAAACAATAGATGGGCTATACAAGTGTGACTATTCTAAGACTTGTGCTAATTCTATATATAAAGGACATAAGGATATAATACATGAAAGAGTTAATCACCAAGATGACATGTCGAATCATATTTTCCTGTAACTTAGGTGACAATGATATATTACTAGATGTCACTCATTGTATGTAATATTAGAATTATTCTAATAATTACTGCTAACGTTAGAAGAACCTACAGGGTCACACCTAGGATTGAAACGAGCAAAGATGTAAATTTTTTGTATGTTACTAAAATATATCTAGAGTTAATAAATATATTTTTAATAATCCCGAATATTTAATTTCAATTAATTAAATATAGATTTAATTAATTTGAATAATAAATCCATAATATGATTAGGGTAACTTGGATATAAAATGATTATTAAATTCCAATTAATTAAATATAGATTTAATTAATTTGAAATAATAAAACCCTAATATGATTAGGGTAACTTAGCTATAAAAGGGTGTGTTAGGTCTAGCAGCCGGTTTAGAACATATACACAAAACCTTCAGCCATTTTCTCTCAAAACACTTTGGGGGAAGAAAATTGCTCTCAATTGGGTGAACTGATAGAGGCCGAGAAGTGTTTTCGTGGAGGCTTACGATTCGAAAGATCTATACCACCAGTAGTCATTGTTGTCCTTGTTGTTTTTCAAGGGACCCATTGTAAGTATTCGCATCCCTTCCTCCCAATTTTAGTTTTTCGTACTTGGATCGCTGGTGAGACAGTCGAGTTTGTTTCTGCTACGCCATGGGGTGCGCTGACGATCCCAACAGTGGCATCATAGCTACTTGTACGATTGAATTTGGGTTAAATTTTTGGTTGATGCGATATGTATGAGATGCATGTTCTAGTTTATCGATTTCAGAACTATGTTGATATATTATTCAAATCGTAACCGCAACGATTAATATGTTAATTGTTAATATGATTTTCAATCGGTTTGTTGTTGGATGATCTGTGGGGTGCGATAGCAGATCGCGTTTGGAAGTGGAACAATGGTTGTTCGATGCAGAAAACATTCGGGATTGAAAATCCCAAAAGCACGATTTGTTGATAATTGTTATCAAATCATGAAGTTTTCCCATGGAAACAGAAGTACTGTTTTTCAAAAAAAATCCCACCGGCTGTAGGGGCTCCACCCCTAGACCCTGCAAGGGGCTTCTCCCCTTGACCCCTCATCAGCAGTACAAATTGAATGCCCATATTAAAAAATTTATTATTATTTTTTGAACAAGATGTAAGAACGTGTATATATATATGATATGTTTGTTTTGCACGGTGTTTGACATGCATGGTTATAACCCTTGTTCACTTTATAATGGTTTAATTTGAAATACGGTCTGCGAGCCGTGCCTTTCTATATCTCTTTTGTATTTCTCTTCTCATCTTACTCCCTCGTATGTAAAACGAGTTTCTTTTAAAATTGTAAACCTGTGAAGATTCACAAGGAGCAAAAGAATGGAGAGAATATACCTAGAGAGCATTCTTAGGCTTTAGGGTTCTTAGTTCTCCCATTAGCTTAGGATGGGCCACCTTAATCATTGTTTTGGGCTATAACCATTGCATCTTATTTATTGCTATATTTGTTATGTATGCAATGCATCAAATGATAAAATAAGAATAAATATTGATGAGATCAATAAGGGCCTAATTTTAAAACGAACAATGATGAGATAATTACGCAAATCCCTCTTTATAATCTAAGTTAACTTAACCGTCTAATATTTAACCTCGTTAAGGCTTTGATCGATATGTGGGGTTTGCCAAAGTATTGGCACATAAATCTATCTTGGTTAAATGAGAAGAATAAGCAAGTGATATTCACGTTGAAATATTGCTAATAACTTAGCTAGGTTATTCTAATAGGATTAGAAACCTTGAGGTTAAATATTTGGATAAGTCATGAGATGACTTGAACAAAAGTTGTTCACCAAAATGAGGAGTTACATGAGATGTAACTAGTCAAGTGTTACTTACCTAAATAATCAATATCCTAAAAGAAAAGCCAAAGTTGATTTAGGAAATTGATGTATTATGGATCCTCACCACTAGAAAAATTTTCGTTGAATTTTTTGAAATTAAAATAAAGAGGGTTTTTTAATTTTGAATAAAATAGTGGAGTAATTTGTAAATAATTCCTATTTATAAATTTTAATTCGGTAAATTTACTTACTTTAATATTTCCATTGTTGTAGATTTAATGGAAAACAATACTTTATCACTGCGATCACTCCTTGAGAAGGATAAACTTAATGGCATAAACTTCCTTGACTGGTTTCGTAATTTGAGAATTGTTCTCAAACAGGAAAGGAAGGAATATGTCATTGAGGAACATGCTCCTGATGAAGCGACAACTAATGCTTCAAAAGATGACAAAGACAAATTCAAGAAACATATGGATGATATGTTAGATGTTGGATGTCTAGTGCTTGCCACCATGACTCTTGAGCTTCAGAAGCAACATGAGGACATGGTTGCATATGAGATGATTCAAAATCTCAAAGAAATATATGAAGGGAAAGAACGTCAAGAGAGATATGAGACCTCTAAAGCTCTATTTCAATACAAAATGGCAGAGGGAACTCCTGTAGGAGCTCATGTAATCAAGATGATGGGTTACATCCAAACGTTGGAAAAGCTGAGATTTCCTCTCAAAGATGAATTGGCTACCGTTGTTATCCTGCAATCGTTGCCAGATAGTTTTAGCCAATTTGTCCTTAATTTCAACATGAATGAAATTAACAAGACTTTACCACAGTTACTTGGCATGTTACTAACTGCTGAGAGTAACATGAAAAAGGTTGGACCTAAGCCCATTCTGATGGTCCACAAGGACAAAGGAAAGGAAAGAAAAGGTAGTGGAAAAGTCTAAGGGCAATGGTAAGACCAAACAAAAAGGGAAAAATGCATTGAAACCCAAGAGGGGAGTTAGCAAAGAAGGAAAATGTTTCTATTGCGATAAGACCGGACACTGGAAGAGAAACTGCCATGTTTACCTTGAAGAGGTCAAAAAGGCAAAAGAAAACAGAACGTTTGTTTCATGTATTTATGTTATTGATAATTTGTCAACATCTACTCTTAGGTATTAGATACCGGTTGTGGTTCTCATATTTGTACTTTTGTACAGGGACTGCAAAAGAGAAGGAATCTGGCTAAAGGAGACGTTGACCTATGAGTGGGAAATAGAGCAAGAGTTGCTGAATTATCTATAGGGACATATGTTTTATCTTTGCCTAGTGGACTTGATTTAAATTTAGAGGATTATTATTATGTGCCTAGTTTGACTAAGAACATTATTTCTATTTCATGTTTGGACAAGATTGGTTTTGAGATTATTATTAAGAATAATTGTTGTTCTTTTATCTCGATATTGTTTTTTATGGTTTGACACAATTGGTTAATGGTCTCTATATTTTGGATCAAGAAAACACCATTTATAATATAAATACTAAGAGATCAAAAACAAATGACTCGAATCAAACTTATCTTTGGCATTGTCGTTTAGGCCATATAAGTGAGAAACACATATTAAAACTCCATAAAGATGGATTCTTAGATTCATTTGTTTTCGAACAATATGATATATGCGAATCTTGCTTGTTGGGAAAAATTATTAAAGTTCATTTTAATAGTAAAGGTGAGCGAGAAAGTGATTTATTGGGGTTAATATATAGTGATGTATGTAGACCAATGAATACACAAGCCAGAGGTGGATTCCATTACTTCATTACTTTTACCGATGACTTCAGTCGGTATGGGTATATTAATCTTAAGTGCCATAAATCTGAAGCCCTTGAAAAGTTTATGGAATTTAAAAATGAAGTACAAAATCAACTAGGAAAGAGTATTAAGGCACTTAGATCAGATCCAGGTGGAGAATACTTAAGCATAGAGTCTGATGAACTCCTGAAAGAATGTGGGATTGTCTCAAACCTTACACCACCTGGTACACTACAGTGGAATGGAGTTTCTGAAAGAAGAAATCGAACACTATTAGACATGGTTCGATCGATGATGAGTCATAGTGATCTTCCGAATTCTTTTTGGGGACATGCACTTGAAACATCCGCTTTCACACTAAATCGTGTTTCATCTAAATCGGTTCAAAAGACACCATACGAGATATAGACTAAGAAACGTCTCAGTATGTTTATGAAGATTTGGGGTTATGAAGCTTATGTAAAACATCAGATGTCTACAAATCTCGAACCTAAATCTCACAAGTGTATATTTGTTGGATATCCTAAAGAAACTAAGGGATACTATTTCTTCAACCCTAACGAGAACAAAGTGATTGTTGCTCGAACATGAGTTTTTCTCAAAAGAGAATTTCTCTCAAAGAAAGGGAAGGGTAGAAATATTGAACTTGGAGAAGTTCAAGAGCAACAGATAAATGAACCTGAAGTTGAGCATGTTTCACAAGTTGTTGAGGAGCATTCAATAGATTTAGAAACATAATCACTGCGTAGATCCACAAGAGAACATCGTGCACCTGAGAGATTTGGATTTCTCGTTACGACACATGGAGATGTTCTTCTTATAGATCAAGATGAGCCCATGACTTATCAAGAGGAAGTGTCTAGCCCAGTCTTTGAGAAATGGCTTGAAGCCAAGACATCTGAGATGGATTCCATGTCAGTAAACCAAGTATGGACTTTGGTTAAACCACCTGGTCAAACCTATAGGGTGTAAATGGGTTTTCAAGAAGAAAACTGACATAGATGGTAATATACAAACATACAAGGAGCGATTATTCGCTAAAGGTTTTTGACAAGTTCATGGTGCAGACTATGACGAAATATTCTCCCCTTAATGGAAAACTTGATGTGGATGTGTATATGACACAACCAGAAGGTTTTGTCTTTCCAGGAATACTGGAAAGGTTTGTAAGCTACAAAGGTCTATTATGGGCTAAGCAAGCTTCTCGAAGCTGGAATCTTCGTTTCAATGATGCAATCAAAGAGTTTGGCTTTATCAGAAATGAGATGAGCCTTGTGTTTATAAGAAGGCTAGTGGGAGCATTGTTTCTTTCCTAATCTTGTATGTAGATGACATACTCATCATAGGAAATGATATACCTACTTTACAGTCTATTAAGACTTGGTTAAGTAGTTGTTTTTCTATGAAAGATTTGGCTGAGGCAACGTATATCTTAGGAGTTAAGATCTATAGAGATAGATCAAGACGACTTCTAGGTCTGAGTCAAAGTACATATAGACAAAGTACTGAAAAGGTTCAGTATGGAAGAATCCAAGAAAGGATTTTGCCTATAAGACATGGCATTTCTCTTTCTAAGGAAATGTGTCCTTCAACTCCACTAGAAAGATAATGAATGAATAAGATTCCATATGCTTCAGCTATTGGTTCTATAATGTATGCCATGATATGTACTCGACCAGATGTATCGTATTCTCTAAGCATGATGAGTCTATATCAAGCAAACCCTGGTGAAAATCACTGGGTTACGATTAAAAATATCCTTAAGTACTTAAGAAAAACTTAGGATAAATTTCGTGTTTATTGAGGGGAGAAAGAACTTAGTATAAAAGGTTATATTGATGCCAGCTTCCAAACTGACAAGGATGACTCATGATTGCAATCGGGTTTTGTGTTTTATCTTAATGGAGGTGCTGTGAGCTGGAAAAATTCGAAGCAAAACACAGTAGTTGATTCTACAACAGAGGAAGAATACATTGCAGCCAGTGAAACAATAAAAGAGGTTGTTTGGATCAAGAAGTTCATATCGGAATTAGGGGTTGTTCCCAGCATACCAGATGTTGTAGAACTCCATTGTGACATTGTGACAATAATAGAGCCATTGCATAAGCAAAGGAACCCAAATCTCATCAACGATCCAAACATATTCTTAGGCACTTTCATCTCATTCGAGAGATCATTGATCGAGGAGATGTGGAAATATGTAGAGTACACACGGATAACAACATTGTTGATCCCTTGACGAATCCTCTTACACAGCAGAGGCATGATCGTCACACCGAGTCACTCGGTATTAGATATGTGAGTGATTGGTCTTAGTGCTAGTGGGAGATTGTTAGAGTATGCCCAAAGACCAATTATATGATGATTGTAATATACTTTATTTATCGATTTATTGAATAAAGGCATTACCACTATTATTTTCATTTATATATGTGTTTAACATAAACTGGAGATAATAAAGTCCATACATAATTGTTATTATTAAAAGATCCCTAGTCAAGTATATTATGGGCATGGACAATAATAATACGCTTAAGATAACATGTTATTGATTGATGACAACGAGTTGTCATTGACATAGAGATGTCAAAATTGATACATGATCATGAATTCGATTGACCCGTCATGAGCATATGTCTTGGATTATTATGTGACAGTCATAACATTGCTCATGGTGATGACTATATGTATGATCCTCAAACTTGAGATCAATATTATCCCAACATATATTGTTGTATGTTTTGATGCAGCTAAACAAGCTCTGTAACTGGTTGCTCTATAAAGACTGTTATTGAATAGATCTCATATATGTAGTGGGTGTGTATGATTAAGATAGGATTGTCCTTCCTACATAATAGGAATATATCACAGGCCACTTGATTGAGTAAAATTAGAAACGCATGGCCATGCTTGAACAAGTTGATATGAGATGTCATAAACTATTCGTTATTTAAAGTCTACTCTAAATATCAAGAAACAATAGATGGGCTATACAAGTGTGACTATTCTAAGACTTGTGCCTATTCTAGATATAAGGACATAAGGATGTAATACATGAAAGAGTTAATCACCAAGATGATATGTCGAATCATATTTTCTTGTAACTTAGGTGACAATGATATATTGCTAGATGTCACTCATTGTATGTAATATTAGAATTGTTCTAATAATTACTGCTAACGTTACATAACCTACAGGGTCACACCTAGGATTGAAATGAGCAAAGATGTAAAATTTTTGTATATTATTAAAATATATCTAGAGTTAATTAAATATATGTTTTAATAATCCGAATATTTAATTTCAATTAATTAAATATAGATTTAATTAATTTGAAATAATAAAATCCTAATATGATTAGGGTAACTGGATATAAAAGTATTATTAAATTCTAATTAATTAATATAGATTTAATTAATTTGAAATAATAAAACCCTAATATGATTAGGGTAACTTGGCTATAAAAGGGTATGTTAGGTTTAGCAGCCGTTTTAGAATACACACACAAAACCTTCAGCCATTTTTCTCTCAAAACAATTTTGGGGAAGAAAATTATTGCTCTCAATTGGGTGAACTGAGTAGAGGCCGAGACGTGATTTCGTGGAGGCTTACAATTCGAACCGATCTATACAACCAGTAGGCATTGTTGTCCTTGTTGTTTTTCAAGGAACCCGTTGTAAGAATTCACATCCCTTCCTCCCGATTTCAGTTCTTCGTACTTGGATCGCTGGTGAGACCGTCGAGTTTTGTTTCCGCTACGCCATGGGGTGCTCCAACGGTCCCAACACAGCATATGTCATAGCCTCAACCCAAAAATGCCTTACTTAACCCAGCATTAGACAACATACATCAAACTTTCTCCAATAGTGTTCGATTCATACACTCTGCCACCTCATTCTGTTGTGGTGTATTTCTAACAGTGAAGGTGGAACAATACCATACTCATGGCAAACGTCAAAGAATGTGACACTTTTATATTCTCCTCCATTCTCCGTCCTAAGACGTTTGATCTTTCTACCAGTCTAGTTCTCGATCATATTTTTCCATTTAAGGAAAATTCGAAGTACTGCATCTTTAGACTTCATCGGATACACCCAAAATCTTCTAGAAAAGTCATATACAAAAGTTACAAAATAATGGTTTCCTCCCAAAGACGGGTGTCTTTGAAGGACCCCATACATCTGAGTGAATATAATCCACAATACCTTTTGTATTATGTATATTGGTGCCAAAATTCACTCTCTTCTGCATTCCCATAACACAATGCTCGTAAAAGTTTAATTTGCAAGCCTTTGTACCTTTCAACAATCCTTTCTTTTCCAAAATTTGCAAGGATTTCTCTCCAGCATGTCCCAACCGCATATGCCACAACTGGGTTGTGTCCAAATCATCACCTCCGGAAGCTTCTACAACTGCTCCAATAATTGTACTACATTGTTAGTAATACAAATTATTTTTCCCGATGCCTTTCAACATCGCAAGTGCGTCAGATGTGACTTTTAAAACTCCATCTCTCATAGTGACTACTGAGCCTTTGGATTCCAAGGCTCCCAACAAGATGAGATTTTTCTTCAAATCGGGCACGTACCGCACATCAGTTAGAACTCTGGTTGATCCATCTTGATTCTTGAATCGAATTGAACCTATCATAATAGTGTTACACGCATTATCATTGCCCATATAAACAACTCTTTGCATTTAGTTCTACTAAATCGGAGAACCACTTCTGATTAGGGGACATATGATAGGTACAACTCGAATCTAATATCCACTCATCTGAATGGAATGTTGTTGCTGAAGTAACCAATGATATGTCAGAATCATTTGCATCATGCTCTGCAACACATGCATCTGGAGCAGCTTTTCCTTTCTTCTTCAGCTTCGGACAATCTTCCTTCCAATGGCCTTTCTCATGACAAAAGGCACATTCATCTTTTCCCAGTCTGGATTTTGACTTTGATATTCCTCTACACTTTTGTTTTTAACTTTTTGAGCGACCTCTTGCCACCATGGCCTCTGCTCCTTCGTACTTGCTCTCCTTCTTGGTTTTCTTCCTGATCTCATAACTATACAAAGCAGCAGTTACATCTTTAAGGGTAACATTATCCTTACCATGAAGTAACGTTGTCTCAATGTGCTCAAATTCATCTGGAAGAGATGACAACAACATCAAAGCCAAATCTTTATCTTTGAAGGTTTCATCCATGCCTAATAAGTCTGTCACTAGCTCATTGAACGCAGTGATATGTTCATTCATACTGTAGCCTAGTTGATAATCAAATCTGAACAATCTTTTCTTTATGTGGAGACAATTCTGAGAGTTTTTCTTTAGTAATTTTTCCTCCAATGCTTTCCACATCTTACTTGCAGAAGTCTCGTTCTTGTAGCCATACTTCTGCTCCCTGGAAAAATAAGATCGAATCGTGTTGCATGCCATACAACTGATTGTTCTCCATTCTTTCTCCTCCATATATTCGGGCTTTTCTTCCTCAATGGCAATGTCTACACCTTGTTGGAATAAAGCGTCTAACACCTCACCTTGCCACATGTTAAAATTATCGCATCCATCGAACAACTTCACCAAGAAATTTGCATTTGACATCCTCCTCCTCACTGGTCCAGATGAAGAGCTTGATGTCTCAACTGATCCGTATTTGGCATTTTAATTCTAACAACAATATTCAATAGAACGAACTGTATCTTTTCAGCAACAGGACCACGAGGATAACCTCAACTGAAGCTCAGATGCCAATTATTGGGGAAACCGGGTTATTTCCCACACGAACATAGTTTCGAAATTGACCTAAAATGTCAAGATCAAAACCACCAAAGGTTGCACAGCGGATAAACCCGTCAAATTATTGAATATTGAAACACAATGGAAAATCAAATAAAAAACAATAAAAGAGAGAACACACCAAATTTACGAGGTTCTACGAGAATATCGTCTACTGCTCGGGCACCACACCGGATGATAACTTCACTATCAACAAATATTACAACAAATAGAATTCTTTAGAATTCCCAAAGTGAGAGAATGAAGAAAACAAGAGGAATAGAGAAATTGTTTTTGGGATGATTTCTAATGAAATACATAGGTCTATTTATAGTTGAGTTTTAAGGACTAAACTTATAAATAACCTAATATTTTATGGACCAAAGATGAAATTCCCATATGCAAAGTTGGCCACTTACCAAATATGAATTTTCCAATAAGTTGGCCACCAACTAAGATGAATTTTCCAATAAGTTGGCCACCAACCAAGATGAATTTTCCAACTTGCCAAATTTGATTTCAAGCCAAACATAACAAATCTCCACCTTTACTTGAAGTTACCAAGCCTACTCAACTTCTTCAACTCCCCAAATTTGATATTGTGCCTCTAATTGCACTCACAAGCGCCACACACCCGAAGGTATTCATACTTTCAGGATGTTAATCAAGTTCAAACAATGATTGAACTTGATTACTGTTACCACCTTGGTCATCATATATGCAGGATTTTCTAATGTTGCAATTTTCTGAAGTAGAATATTTCCTTCTTCAAAGATCTCTCGCACAAAGTGATACCTCACATCGATATGCTTAGTCCTTGAATGTTAAACTTGATTTTTCGCTAAGTGAATAGCGCTCTGACTGTCACAATAGAGACTAATGTGACTTTGAACAACTCCCAAGTCTTCCATCAACCCATTAATCCAAATTTTGTCTTTCATAGCCTCTGAAACTGCCATGTATTCTGCCTCTGCAGTAGACAAAGCCACCGTAGATTGTAAACTAGACTTCCAACTTGCTGAGGCTTTAGCAAGAGTAAACAAATACCCAATAGTTGATCGACATTTATCCAAATCACTAGCATAGTCGGAATCAACATATCCAACCACACACTGGCCAAGTGCTTCATCATGTTAAAAAACTAAATCAACATCCACAGTTTGTTGGAGATACCGTGGAATCTATTTCACAGGTTATCAATGTCCTTTCCCAGGATCATGCATGTACCTGCTCATAACTCCAATTGCTTGTGAAATGTCAGGACGCGTACACACCATTGCATACATCAAGCTCCCAACTGCATTAGCATATGGAACTTTTGCTATATACTCGTTCTTTGTTAGTTTTAGGAGATAACTGAGAACTAAGTTTCAAATAAGAAGCTAGTGGGATACTTATATGTTTTGTATTTTCATTCATGCCAAAACATTGTAATACCTTTCTCAGATATTGCTTCTAAGTTAAACAAAGCTTCCCTCTTTGTCTATCTCTGCTTATCTCTATACTAAGAATCTTCTTGGCCTCACCTAGATCTTTCATCTCAAACTCATGATTTAACTGAGCCTTTAATTTGTCTATCTCCTTTTGACTCTTCGAAGCGATCATTATATCGTCAACGTACAAGAGAAGATAAATGAAAGATCTATCTTTGAGCTTTTACAAATACACATAATGATCATATTTGCTTCTAGTGTACTTTTGCCTCCTCATAAAGCTATAAAATCGCTTTTACCATTACCTCGGAGATTACTTCAATCCATATAGAGATTTGTTCAGCTTACAAACATATTTCTCACAACCACCATCTTTATAACCTTCTCGTTGCGTCATATAGATCTCCTCTTCTAAATCACCGTGCAAGAAAGTTTTCTTTACATCAAGTTGAGCTAGCTCCAAATTCAACTGTGCTACTAAGGCCAACAATATTCTAATGGAGGAATGTTTCACAACAGGGGAAAATACTTTATTGTAGTCGATTCCCTCCTTTTAAGCGTAGCCTTTAGCTATTAACCTTGCCTTGTAGCGAACATCTTTCTTGCTATGAGATCCATCTTTATTTGCAGATACCCACTTGCATCCAATTTCTCTTTTACCTTTCAGTAATTATGCCAGTTTCCAAGTGTTATTCTTTTGGAGAGATTGTATTTCTTTATCCATGGCACTTTTCCACTTATCACTTTCCAAGCTTTGTATTCTTCTTGGTAAGTGATAGGGATATCATCATCAACAACTGGAAGAGCATAGGCCACCATATCAATAAATCGAGCAAGTTTACGAATTTCTCTCCTTTTCCTTGTAACTGTAAGTGGTTCTGGTGTCTTCAATGGTTCTTGGGTTTGAACCTCTTCATCTTCTGATTCTTATATTGGATTTGAAGAATCATCTGCAACAACTTCTGGGATCATCGTCTGTTGAAACTCCACCTGTTTTGGAGTATGCTCCACCTGTTGCAGAGTACTACTTATCTGGACAGCTTCATTTGTTACCTTCTTTACTAGGGCAGATTCATCAAAGGTAACATCTCTGCTATAAATTATCTTCTTGGTGTCTAAACACCAAAGGCGGAATCCCTTCACTCTATGGGTGATTCCCATAAAAAGATCCTTCTTTGCTCTCGGATCAAGCTTAGATTCATTCACATGATAATAAGTAGTGGATTTATATACATGTAAGGAATCATAATCAGTAGTAGATTTTTCAGACCATACCTCCAATGGTGTTTTTCCTCCTATCGTTGATGATGATAGATAATTAAAGAGATGGCCAGCATATGTCACAGCCTTAGCCCAAAATGCCTTACTTAACCCAGTATTAGACAACATACATCAAACTTTCTCCAATAGTGTTCGATTCATACACTCTGTCACCCCATTTTATTGTGGTGTATTTCTAACAGTGAAGTGTCGAACAATACCATATTCATGGTAAACTTCAAAGAATGGGCCACTTTTATATTCCCCTCTATTCTCTGTCCTAAGACGTTTGATCTTTCTACTAGTTTGGTTCTCGATCATATTTTTCCATTTAAGGAAAATTCGAAGCACTTCATCTTTAACTTCGTCGGATACACCCAAACTCTTCTGGAAAAGTCATTACAAAAGTTACAAAATAATGGTTTTTCCCAAAGACGGTGTCTTTGAAGGACCCCATACATATGAGTGAATATAATCCATAATACTTTTTGTATTATGTATATTGGTGCCAAAATTCACTCTCTTCTGCTTTCCCAGAACAAAATGCTCGTAAAAGTTCAATTTGCAAGCCTTTGCACATTTCAACAATCCTTTCTTTGCCAAAATTTGCAAGGATTTCTCTCCAGCATGTCCCAACCGCACATGCCACAACTGGGTTGTGTCCAAATCATCACCTCTGGAAGCTGCTGTAACTGCTCCAATAATTGTACTACCTTGGTAGTAATACAAATTATTTTTCCTGATGCCCTTCATCATCACAAGTGTGCCAGATGTAACTTTTAAAACTCCATCTCTCATAGTGACTACTGAGCCTTTGGATTCCAAGGCTCCCAACGAGATGAGATTTTTCTTCAAATTGGGCACGTATCGGACATCAGTTAGAACTGTGGTTGATCCATCTTGATTCTTCAATCGAATTGAACATATCCCAACAGTTTTAGAGGCTTTATCATTGCCCATATAAACAACTCCTACATTTAGTTCTACTAAATTAGAGAACCACTCCCGATTAGGGGACATATGATGGGTACAACTCGAATCTAATATCCACTCATCTGAATGGAATGTTGTTGATGAATCAACCAATGATATGTCAGAATCATTTGCATCATGCTCTTCAACACATGCATCTGGAGCAGCTTTTCCTTTCTTCTTCAGCTTCGAACAATCTTTCTTCCAATGGCCTTTCTCATGACAAAAGTCACATTCATCTTTTTCCAGTCTGGACTTCGACTTTGATCTCCCTCTCCCCTTTGGCTTTTGACTTTTTGAGTGACCTCTTGCCACCATGGCCTCTGCTCTTCGTACTTGCTCTCCTTCTTGGTTTTCTTCCTGGCTCATAACTATACAAGCACAGTTACATCTTTAAGGGTAACATTATCCTTACCATGAAGTAACGTTGTCTCAATGTGCTCAAATTCATCTAGAAGAGATGACAACAACATTAAAGCCAAATCTTCATCTTTGAAGGTTTCATCCATGCCCAATAAGTCTGCCACTAGCTCATTGAACGCAGTGATGTGTTCATTCATATTGGTGCCTGGTTGATAATCAAATATGAACAATCTTTTCTTCATATGGAGAGGATTCTAAGAGCTTTTCTTTAGGAATTTTTCCTCCAATGCTTTCCACATCTTACTTGCAAAAGTCTCGTTCTTATAGCCATACTTCTGCTCCTTGGAAAGACAAGATCGAATCGTGTTGCATGTCAAACGATTGATTGTTCCTCATTCTTTCTCCTCCATATATTCGGCCTTTGCTTCCTCAATGGCGATACCTAGACCTTGTTGGAATAAAGCGTCTAACACCTCGCCTTGTCACATGCCAAAATGACTAGATCCATCGAACAACTCCACTGAGAAATTTGCACTTGACATCATCCTCCTCACCGGTCCAGATGAAGAGCTTGATGTCTCAATTGATCCGTATTTTGGCATTTTAATTCTAAAGAATAATATTCAATAGCACGAACTGTATCTTTTCAGCAACAGGAGTATGAGGATAACCTCAACCGAAGCTCTGATGCCAATTGTTGGGGAAACCGAGTTATTTCCCACACGAACGTAGTTTCAAAATTGACCTAAAATGTTAAGATCAAAAACCACCAAAGGTTGCACAACGGATAAACCCGTCAAACTATTGAATATTGAAACACGATTTGAAAACCGAATAAAAAACCATAAAGGAGAGAACACTCCAAATTTACGAGGTTCGACGAGAATATCGTCTACTCCTCGGGCACCACAGCGGATGATAACTTCACTGTCAACAAATATTACAACAAATGAAATTCTTTAGAATTCCCAAAGTGAGAGATTGGAGAAAATAAGAGGAATAGAGAACTTGTTTTTGGGATTATTTCTAATGAAATACTTAGGCATATTTGTAGTTTAGTTTTAAAGACTAAACTTATAAATAACCTAATATTTTAGGGACCAAAGATGAAATTCCCATATGCAAAGTTGGTCATCTACCAAAGATGAATTTTCCAATAAGTTGGCCACCAACCAAGATGAATTTTCCAACTTGCCAAATTTGATTTAAAGCCAAACATAACAAAGGAATGGTAACCAGTATTAAAGGAGAATTCAGCTCAGGATAAGTCATTACTCCAAGTTCGTTGCTACACTTGAGCAAAACATCTGAGGTAAATTTCAAGGCACCTTTTAATCATTTCCATTTGGCAGTCAGATTCGGGATGATAGGCGGTACCCATCCGAAGCTTGGTGGTGTTGCTTACCCGAAAAAGTTCTTTCCGGAAAGCACTGAGGAAAACCATATAGCAGTCTAATAAAATCGATTTTGGGGGACTATTTAGCCTCACTATTTCCTTGCAAAAAGTTTCAGCAACAGATTTGGCAGTATAAAGGTTAGAGAGGAATAAAATGAGAGATGGTCCACGACCTCTGATATAATGTCATAGCCACCAGATCGAGGAAGTCCAAAAATAAAATCCAGTGAAATGTCTTCCCATGTTTGAGCAGGTATAGGTAATGGTTGCAAGAAGCAAGCTGGTGTTAATGCTTTATATTTGGCTTGTTTTCACCGATGGAAGCAACTTGAGTGGCTACGGGATCGGTATTAGGTGAAACAAATCTTGTTGTAGTTGAAGTGGCTTAGCAGATAAATAGGTGATGGTCATAATGGATCAACCTGCTCTGGTACCAAACTGGTAGGAACTTCAGAATTTTATTAGATGAAATGTAATTTATTTACAAACTGAGTGCAATAATCTTAAACACTTATCTACCCTGTTTAAAATAAAATAAACAAGAAAATATTTAAATCCAAGATTCCTAAAGCTTTGAAAAAATAACAAAACAGCGCAGGTAGTGAAAATCTTACTGAAATGTGCTGAACATGCAGAACTGCCCTAAAAATCCTGAAACTGTAGACAACAGATGGAGACCATTACCTTCTTTATTGTAAACTCCTAACCCACGTGAGCTTCCTGTGACTACTTTATTTGTTTCTAAAATATGTCTTAATAGGAGATGTCGCATCATACTGTGGTGTTTTGCTTCCTTAATATAAATGCCTATAGTTACTATGTACCATCAGGGACTCATTTGATTGAAGTAGTTGCAATGGGCTATTTCTTTTCTCCAGTAAGCTTTTTATTTCTCACCAGTCTCTTGACTTTCCATGTAGTTATTCTTGTGTTTTTCATTTCCCCTTTAACATTGATTTATTTTAAACTTTCTTGGGTTCGAGTCGATGTTAGTGCCAGAAACCCGGGCAAGGTACATGCAGCCTTGACAGAGAACAAGAGGGGTCTCAGCGAATTGGTTTTAAAGCCATTGAGAAATGAACAATATTATGAGGTTGAGTAACCTTTTGGTATTCATGTTTATGTTTCCTTTTGCTTTTAAGTTGTTATCTATGGTTTTGCCTCATATTTATGTTTATGTTGCAAGCTAGGGAACCTTTCTCCATAAAGTCTCTTCTGAAAAGTCCAATGGGTCTCATGTTGGGATTTATGATGGTGGTTGCATTTTTTATGCCCAAATTAGTGGAAAACATGGGTGAAGTACTCTTATCACTAGTTGAGTTGTATTTCCAACTTTCTCATGTGACTACCTCTACCTTCCCCTCATGACAGTTAGCTGAAAATCCTATGTTCAAGTATTTGTGTCTAACTATATCATATTAGATATGTATTTATTCATATCTGACACTCCCACCTGAATTCGAGTAACACAGTAAAAAACTGCTCTTCTCAAAGGGTAGCTTGAAATGTAAGTTTTTACTAATTTTATTTTCAACATATTGTTTGTTCCAATAGATCCCGAAGAAATGAGACGAGCTCACGAGGAAATGAGAGGCCAAGGAGCTCATTCTATGTCTACTTTGCTACCTGGAGGTGTGAGGAATTAAGTGATTTGATCAGGAACCATAAACTCTATGGTTGGTAGATGCGAAGGGATGGTTCAAAAGTCAAGCTTGGACGGTTGGTATTCTTCCTTACCCCAATCTTCATTGCTTGCTTGATAAAACAATGGACGTCGATATCCTTTGATTTCCTTTGAGCCATCTCAAATTCCTTTTGTAGTTATGAATCCTTCACATTTTCCTACTTTAACTTGTTTTACCACCTATTCGTTACTTGACAATCTTTGAACTAGAGAATTATCAACTTTTGAGGAACATAGAATTATTTCAGAATTATATATATATATTATAGCTATTATATCTTATTTATCAATTGATTAATTCAGATCAAAAACTGCATATACTTATTGTAAGGACGACTCTTCCAATTAATTTATCAGCTAGATGATGGGCAATGGTGTGATGACCAAGATTTGCTTCAAAGACATGCTGTTAATTTTTTCCGCAAGTTATTCACTTCTACAAATCGAGCGGCTTCCCCCAGTGCAATTTCAGGGGGTTCCGACAGGTTGAAGCAAGTAGATTAAATGCTCTGATCCGTAAGGTGAGTATTGAGGAGGTGTGCCAAACGGTCTTCATGATGGAGCCTTTTAAGGCTCCGGGAATAGACGGATATCAGGCGGTGTTTTTACAAAAAAAAAATTAGAGCGTTTAGGCAGAAAGCTTGCTGCAATTCGTGACTGGTTTATGGAGAAGGATATCTTCCATGAATGGGCAAACAAGACTTTGTTGGTGGTGATTACTAAGGTTGAGGTACCGGAAAGAATTTCTCAGTTCCAGCCTATAAGTTTATGCACGGTACCATATAAAATAATAACCAAGTTATTGGTTAATCGCCTAAAGCAGTTTCTTCCGGACTGGGTGGCTCCTAATCAATCAAGCTTTGTACCGGGGAGGAACATAACTGATAACATAATTCTTGCTCAAAAAGTGATTCACTCGATGAATATCAAGTTCAGATTGAAGGCTTGGATGGCTATCAAAGTGGACTTGGAGAAAGCTTATGATCGACTGGAATGAGACTTCATCGAGGAAACTTTAGTTGAAGTAGGGCTTCCGAACAGGTTTATCAGATGGATTATGAAGTGTGTTACTACAGTTTCTACACAGGTGTTATGGAATGGCAGTGTATCGGAAAGTTTTAATCCTACGAGGGGAATCCGTCAGGGTGATCCACTATCACCTTACTTATTTGTCCTATGTATGGAACGTCTCTCCCATGCAATAAATAATCGTGTTGAAGGAGCCTGGAAGCATATTCATTTATTTCGCAATGGCCCTCGGATATCGTATTTGTTTTTTGTTGACGATTTGATTCTTTCTCAGAAGCCTCCCTTGATCAAGCTACAGTTATAGGGGGAGCTATGGAACTTTTCTGCGCAAGCTCCGACCATCGAGTAAGTGAAGAGAAAACTAAGGTATTCTTCTCTAAAAATTGTGATAGAAATTTGAAGAACTTGATTTGGGAGTTCCTTTGTTACATAGCAGTGACTAAGGCCACTTTTAGTTACCTCGTGGAAAAAGTAAAACAAAGACTATCCGGGTGGGCAGCAAAAACTTTATCGCTAACAGGGCGAATTACTCTTGCTAAAGTTGTTCTTCAGACGATTCCTTCATATGCTATGCAGGTGACCTGGCTTCCAAAAGAGGCGTGTGATACTATAGAGAAAATGATAAGAAGATTTGTGTGGAATGCTAAGGATTGAATAGCTTGGCATTGGTTCGATGGGATATGATTAAACTTCCGGTACAAAATGGTGGATTGGGCATGAAGAACCTAGATAGGCAAAATAAGGCGTTTCTAATGAAAATTGGTATGCAATTGATTGAAGGAGCGGACAAGCTGTGGGTTCGAGTGCTCAAAAGTAAATATCGTTGGAATGATCGGATACCTGATTCTATAACTAGACAAAGATGCTCAAGGTTATGGAAAGGATTGACTTGTATGTGGGATGATTTAAGGAAGAGTATCTTTTGGAATGTTCAGAATGAAGCGATTAAAGATTTTCGGTATGATAATTGGATTGATAACACTGAAACATTTATAGCATTTTATCAAAATGGTGAGCCTCCTCCACCGAGACCAGTAAATGTGATGGTTACGCCTTCAGGTCAATGGGATTGGAATTCTTTAAGAACAGTGTTACCTGTTCGAATTTGCGATTGTATCGCTGCTATTTGCCCGCCCGAACAATCTTTTGGTGATGACGCTCCTAGGAGGAGATGGGAACACATCCACACTTTCTCAACTCGATCAACATACAAGGCGTTGACACCTCCTGAGAGTAGTGTCAGTACAAATCGATGGCAGTTTGTGTGGAAATTAAATGGTCCACAACAGCTTCGAGTTTTCTTGTGGGTGGCTTTACGTGGGGGGTTGCTCGCTAATGAGGAAAGTTATCGAAGAGAACTGGTAAACTCGACAGTGTGTGGTTTATGTCATCGAGAGGAGGAGGATATGAATTATGTATTACGTCGTTGTCCTTTTGCATTTGAAATCTGGCGCAAGGTGATTAAATCGGAAAAACTACGGTATTTTATGGAGATGCCTTGTGAGGAATGGCTTTCAATGAATGCTCAAGGTCAAGGGGATTTTTCTGTAAATATTAGGTATTGCAGTGATGCAAACCAGAAAATACAAACTGGAACTGAAGAACTTGTTTATTAAGCAATGTTATTCTTATTATGATTTACACCTTAGCTACACTTAATACTTATAGCTCATTTGTAACTAACTTGAAACAACCTAACAGTTTGAAAACTGATTCTTAACTTCCTTTACACACAGCCCAACTTCCTCAGCTAACTGCTTCCATGCATATACGCATATCACACACACGGCACCTTATGCACACACATGCCACGCACACTATACCTTGACATTCTCTCCACTTCTTCTTCCTTCCTTCTCCTAACAAACATCACCCTTAGTTTTTTGGGAAACTGCTCAAACGCTGGCTTAGTGAGTGGCTTGGTTAGACCATCAACCACCTGATACTCGGCAGGAACATAGTAACTCTAAGTTGCCCAGCAGCAATCTTCTCACACACAAAGTGAACATCTAGTTCAACATGCTTGGATCGAGCATGACAAAAGATTTACACTCAAATCAACCGCACTCGTGTTATCACACCAAATAACGGGTACATCCGATGCCGAGAAGCCAAGATCACGGAGCAGTGCAGTCTTCTGCTTCCTGGAGCTCCACACAACCAAGCTCCCTCCAAGAAAGACACAGTAACCGGTCATGGACTTACGATCACGGACATCGCCAGCCCAATCCACATGTAAGAACCCTTTAACACATAGCCAAGCATCATGATTTGAGAACATCAAGCCATAATCTAGCGTGCCTGTCAAATATCGCAAGATTCACTTGACTAGCACAAGGTGAACATCTCGAGGGAACTGCATGAACTGCGCCACCTTATTAACTGCGAACGCTATATCCGGTCGAGTATGGCACACATATAATAGGGCTCCTACAATGCTTCGATACTCTCGAGCATTAGACAGTGGCTTACCCTCTTGATCAGCAACCTTCGCAGCAATCATCGGAGTACACACAACAGTTGCTTTGCTCATGTCAGTTTTTTTTAACAACTCGCAAATGTAAGCTCGCTGGTTTAGCATCAAGCCAGCTC
This sequence comes from Hibiscus syriacus, assembly GCF_006381635.1. NCBI lineage: Eukaryota > Viridiplantae > Streptophyta > Magnoliopsida > Malvales > Malvaceae > Hibiscus > Hibiscus syriacus. The sequence continues at coordinate 396,979 of NW_024061884.1, forward strand.
CTAAGTTCTTGACTTCTATGCCCAAGAAATATGACAATTCACCAAGGTCTTTAAGTGAAAACCGATTGCTAAGCATACATACACAAGGGCATAGGTACAACAATCATTCTGAAGTCTAACAAATAATGACACATCCGCCTTTGACTCCACAAAACCTAGGTCCAAAAATATCGACTTCAGCTTTTCATTCCAGTTTCGAGGCGCTTGGCGAAGACCATAGAGTGCCTTCTGCAACTTACACTCCAATGGCGTACCATCTACAACATACTATTCGAACCCTGGAAGCTGCTGCATATACACCTCTTCATTCAAAAACGCATTATTAACAACAACTTGCCTTAACATCCAGCCTTTTGCAACTGCCAAGGCAAGAAGTACATACACAGTTGAGAATTTCACCACTGGGCTGAAGGTATTTTTGAAATCGAGTCCAGGCACTTGTGTAAAACCTCTCGCAACCAACCAAGCCTTGTGCCTATGCACAGACCCGTCAGGGTTCTTTTTGAGTTTAAATAACCACTTGCACCCTACCACATTTCGATCAGCAGGTAGAGAAACAAGAGTCCACGTATTATTCTAAAGCAACGCTGAATACTCAACATTCACTGCAGCAGTCCACGGTTCTGATTGAAGAGCTTCTTCAATAGTGGATGGAACATTATCATCAAAAAAGTAGTATAAATATTCGGCTTAAAAACCCCACACTTACTTCGTGTTAACATTGGGTGACTATTACCAGCTGCAGATTCTGTTCTGACAACAGGCAACGATTGAACCTCTTGAGCAATTTCAGGTACTAATTGATCAGCACCAGGATCTACAGACATATCAGTTGACTCACTAGCCATGTCTGACCGCATGACACTATCATCAGATGCACCTGTAGGCAGTGCAGCAACATTTGCACGTGAACATTCTCAATGCCCAGCTTGGTAGTGTCCATAACTATATCAAGTTATCGGCTAAACGGTGTCCCAATTGATGACTGAACAGCAGGCGTGGTAGTAGCAAATGGAAAGTGCCACTCATCAAAGCGCACGTGACGAGAGACTATGACCCGTTTATCAGGTGTTAAGCAAAGAAATCCTCGGTGCTGAGGACTTACGCCCAGAAACATGTACGGCTGTGATCAAAAATCCAACTTATGACTATTGAAAGGACGCAGGTGAGGAAAACAGCCACAGTCAAACACCTTGAGTGAGTTGTAATTGGGCAGTTTACTAAACATGCATTCAAATGGAGACCTGCCAGCTAAAACTTTTGAAGGCAATCGATTAATCAAATGTACCGCTATCATCATCGCATATGGCCAGTAGCTAACTGGTTTAGAAGCCTGTGCAAGAAGCACCAAGGCAAGTTTAACTATATGTCTGTGCTTACGCTCTACCATACCGTTTTGTTCTGACGTGTGTGGGCAAGTAACATGATATACAACTCCAGCTTCAGTAAGTACCCGAGACAACCTTCAATACTCACCACCCCAATCGCTTTGAACAGCCAAAATTTTCACCCCAAACTGCGTTAGCACTACCTGCTGGAAGAGTTGAAATGCATGAATAGCTTGAGACTTATCCTTGAGAAGGTATAACCATGTATGTCGAGTACAAGCATCGACAAAACTAACATAGTACCTATGACCATTCGAAGCAACAGGGGATGGTCCCCATAAATCAATAAACATGAGCTGAAAAGGTGAGTAATACGTAGTGGACGAATTAGAGAATGGAAGCTTATGGATCTTTCCCATATGGCAAGCAACACAAATTCCATTAACATCTTGTTCAAGATTTACATCAATCATCTTCCATACCTGCTCAAGGGTCCTATGTGCAGGATGCCCAAGGCGTCTATGCCACAATTCATACAACTTTTGCATAGCAACAACATTATTTGCTTCAAAAGAAGCTTGTGTATTATTAATGCAATCAACTCGAAATGTATAGAGTCCATCCTTTTCCTGTCCTTGCAGCAGCACCTCACCAGTATCTTCATCACGAACACAGCAAGACGAGGCATGAAACTCGAAATATACCCGGTTGTCCCTAGCAAGCTTATAGACCGAGAGAAGATTTTTAGTAATCTTAGGAACAAGCAGCAGCTCATTCAACATCAAAGCTCGAGAAGATAAACCAAAAACAGTGTTACCGATGGCTCAAATAGAAAGCGAACCTCTATTACCAACAACAAGCTTACCTGGCCCGAAGAAACCCTTCTGATTAAGCACCTTGGTCGAATCTGAGGTGACATGGTGTGAGGCCCCAGAGTCGACTACCCAGTGGTCCCTTGTGCTGGAGGCTATATGACAATGCGGTTGCGAGGAATAACAAACCTGAGCTTCTACACGAGCCTTTGTACAACATGTACATTCTTCCACACTACCTGAAGCAGAATCCAGACTGGAGTAGTGAACTATCCCTGAGTCACCACGCGACATGGTACGATCAGACGACCTACCAGTGAACGTTTGATCATACATGTACCAGCAGTCAACAACCACGTGTCCATTCTTCCCACATAATTAACACTGAACGCGAGGTCGACCATGGCCACGACCTCCAAATCTACCCCCAGCACCAGGCCTTGACCATCCAGATGATCGAGCATGCACGCTATGACCAGCAAATTTCAAGGCAGAATTGGACTGAGCTACATGAGCACTCATTGGAAGGGAATCTTCTTGGGCATCAAAACCGGCCAGCTGAGTTTCTGCATCGATAAGCATCGAGCAGATCTTGTCCAGTGACAAGGAATCTTTCATGGTGGTTATGAAAGCAATGTATGGCTGATACTCACGGGGAAGACCCTTTAATATGCTTGCTACATATTCAGCCCTGTGGAATTGGACTATCACAGGAAACCAACGAATCACATACTTCTTTGATACGGGTTAGATACACACGCATACTATTGGTTCCTTTCTTGATAGACTGAAGCTTGTAGTGGAGACTAATGACTGCTGTGGTGGATCGAATGGCAAATAACTGCAACATCGTGCTCCAGACCGCCGTTGTCGTCTCCGCTCCAACAAATTGGGACAGCAAGTGAGGGCTGATCATGGATAGCAGCCAAGACGCGAGCGCACTGTCTTGCACCACATACTCCTCGTGCAGTTCATTCGGCACTAAATCACCACGCTCATCGACCACCGTGGCAGGAAAAGGACAAGCAGCTCCGATTAGTAGTCGTTCTAAGCGATGACTTCAAACAGTTAACAAGATTTGTTGCTTCCAAAGTAAAAAGTTGGATTCATCAAGAATGATATTATCTTTTTTTATTTGTGAAGGATTTACCAGCAATGAACTCCATGGATCACTTGAAGCGCAGACAGTGAGGAAGAAACCTCAGGAACTATCGGCGAATGATACCATATTAGGTATTGTAGTGATGCAAACCAGAAAATACAAACTGGAACTAAAGAACTTGTTTATTAAGCAATGTTATTCTTATTATGATTTACACCTTAGCTACACTTAATATTTATAGCTCATTTGTAACTAACTTGAAACAACCTAACAGCTTGAAAACTGATTCTTAACTACCTTTACACACAGCCCAACTTCTTCAGCTAACTGCTTCCATGCATATACGCATATCACACACACGGCACCTTATGCACACACATGCCACGCACACTATACCTTGACAGTAAATAACCTTAATTCATACTTGCTGTTTTTTATTTTATGCTGGAAGATATGGAAGTGTCGTTATTATGTTCTATTTCAGCATGATTATGTAGAGCGGGGTGATTTTTTAACTCACTGCTTGCGGTTAAGGAATGATTTCCTAGAGGCTGAGGTGCGTCGAAATGGTAACGGTATTTCACAATAAGAGGAACCTTGCTGGAAGAAGCCTGAACTAGGCTGGGTGAAAGCAAATGCAGACGATGCAATGGGAGGTTCGTTGGAAATGGTTGTAGCGGGAGGGGTGATCCGGGATTCTGATGGAAATTAGATTCGAGGTTTCTCACGAAGCATTGGCGTATGTACTGCTTTGAGTGCCGGACAATGGGTTATCCATGACACCTTGTTACTCGCATGGAATATGGGGTTTCGGAAGGTAGAAGTTGAAAATGACTGTAGGTTGCTGATGAAACTCTCAATGTTGCATCACATGAAGGAGAAAATTGTGCAATTGTTATGAGAATCAGGGGTTTATTGCTTCGAGAGTGGAAAACGAGGGTGCAGTTTACACGTAGTGAGGTTAATATGGTTACAGACATACTTGCTGCTACGGCTAGAGGAAGAAGCATTGTAACGTTTATTCACTTGGAGCCTCCTCGTAAGGTGGAGGAGATAGTTTTGAGGGAGGTGAATCCCGTAGCTCAGTCTTGTTTATTTCAGTATTATCGAAAAAAAATTCAAATTTGAATTTTTAATCTTCAACACTTATATCAAAAAATTTAGAGTAACAATTCAAAAAAAAAAAAAGTAATTGCAATACAAGCAATGGTTCAAATTCTTAATTAGTTTCAAAATTTTAAGACATCCTAATTAAAATTTTAAAACATCATTATTATATCGATCAAATTCTTCCATTAAAGTGGTTGTTATTAATTTAATATGACGTGAAACATATTTAAAATATGTAGATCAGATTGTAAATATACGTATTTATTTCATAAACACTTTGAATATGACATATTATAATCTTAAAATATATTTATATTGCATACTTTTTGAAACACTTTCTCCAAATTATTTATATATATATTAATTCTTTTATACAAGGGCCTGACCTCAGTGGTTAAGATACTTGTTAGTATCCCTTGAGATCTCGAGTTCGAACATCACATAGAAGGATGGGTATGGGTCGTGTTCGGGTCGAGTTTAGGTCAACTCGACCCGACCCGAAAATATATAGCCTCCACCCGAAATCTGACCCGACCTGAGTTTAAGGGTGACTTCATCTAACCCAAATCCGACCCAACCCGACCCGAAATATATATATTATGTTTATTCAATAAAAATATAGATCTAATTTGATAAAAATAATTTATAAGGGTTATTATAGTAATTTCCCTAAATATATAAGGTAAATTTAAATTATTTTTGGGATCGGATATTTTTCACCCTAGACCGGAACCCAACCTAATCCAAACTCGTTTTTTTTAAAATTTGACCCGATCGGGTCGGGTTGGGTTCGGGTCCTGTGCCCATCCTTGATCACATATGCAGATGTATGAACCTTTGTTTTTAAGGGATTGAAAGTTTTTTTAACATATACTACATTATATTTACCCTAGATTTATAAAAAAAAAAAAACTTTTTATCCATTTTTAAAAAAATATATATTACCAAATTCAAAAATAATATTTAAAGTCTTTTAACTTAATCCTTCTATTATTATCTACATAAGTATAACCTCAGAATGTTATATCATTTAAATAATTTATGGACCAAAATAAAATTCAAATACTAAACTTTAAAAAAAATTATCAAGTTTAAAACTAAATTTTATTTTATTATTTTCTTAAAAATTCACATTTTTTACCTATAATTGATATATTTCAGAATATTTTTATATATGTTTAATGAATCAAATTTTAAGGATATGTACTCCAATCATAATAAATATATATTTTCTAGAATATTTACAAGTAAATAAGAATATTTTACTATTTTTATTTATCGTGTTTATTAATGAAAAAAATTCCCTGCGAAGCGGGATATCGTACTTGCGTACAATAATTATCCAAATTCCTTTGACCTGATCTGATCTATAGGGCTTGTCCAAGCTAGGCGTAGGCCGAATCTAAGTGGGCTTGGCGCGTAAGACGATTCGTCAATTACCGCTCTCCTTAGGTCTCTCTCTCTCGCTCTCTTTTGCTCCCCTTAAGTTTCATTTCAAATTTTCCTCTCTTTCTTCTCTCTCTGATTCTTCGTAATTTCTTCATTGATTTGAATCCCTACACTCATTTCTCATTCTCAAATTTCTCGCTTCGTTCATTTTAATCACTCGAATTATAAAATAGATATTAGAGATCGCGATTAATTCTCCACTTTGGTTCTGTATCTGCGTTAAGAGTTTGAAATGGAGGGATTACCTACGACAACGAAAGGAGAGAGACGATGGAGATCGAAGAATATACAGACATCCAGTCCTTCTTTGCTGATGGCTTTTCTCTCTTGCGTCGCTTGGCTTTACGTCGCTGCCGGTTCGTTATTTCTCTGTCTTCAATTTTGCTTCTCAATATTTAATTCCACTGCTCCAGTCGGTAGATATCTTTTTCTCATTTTGGATTGTATTTAGGGGAAAAAAATTAGGTTCATAGAATCTAAAGTTATACTCATTTAAATCAGCCTAACATTTTTGTTAGATTGCTTTTTACTCAATTTCCGTTGTTTACAAACTTATTAATCTGAAATTTTCTTTTTCCCCCCCAAAAAATTTGGTTGTGTTTTTACCTTCGTCTTTGTTTTTCAGTTGCCAGTTCCACTACGCCAGTTTCATTGGATTTGTTTATTCATTTGGATTGCATTTAGAAAAAAGAAAAAGATAGTAGAATCTAAATTTATATTCAGTAAAATCAGCCTAGCATTTTTTTTTGGAAAAATATTTCCGTAGCTAATAATTACTTATTTATTATTTATTTTGCAAAAATTTGATGAAAATTAGGTTGTGACAAGATGCAGAGAACAGAAAATTGATTTCTGATATTCTTAAGAAGAACCTTGAACAGGTTAGGACTCAGAAGCCAAACAAAATTTCCTGGTTGTAGGCTTGTAGCTTATTTTCTCGGTTAATATTTGTTTTGTAAAATAGAATGTGCCTAGTATTCTATTATTGCAACTTTGAAACAACTGTAATTTAAGATCTTAATAATTAATGTGTCTATTTAACTATTTGCAGAGACCAAAGGTTCTTACAGTTGAAGATAAGCTGATGGTCCTAGGATGCAAGTAGGTTCCTCAATTATCATTCTTAGTGCACCTGTCGCGCAATTTTATGGTATAATACAACTGTATCTTTTTTTCCCTTTTTTGCATCTTGCTTAATAATGGACTTGAACTATAGGGATCTAGATAAGAGGACTGCAGAAGCAGAGATGGATTTGACCTTAGCTAAGAGTCAAGGGTACCTCAAGAACCAGTTGCGAACAAGTGAGTCTTTTTCAAAAAAAAAAAAAAAAGCTTGCAGTTATTGGAGTTTATACAAGATTTGCAGTTTATGTCTGATATTACTTAGACTACTAATATGCTGTTGCATGTTAGAACATATACATTGCTAAAAAATCACATCTTAACCACATTTGGATTTGACAGGTGATGCATTAAAAAAACTGGAGGAAAGGGTAGTGGTACGATTTGTGATTGGTCGGAGGTATATCATAATCTTCTGCCTTCATTTCATTCTCATGTTTTTTATATGAATTATTTATCTTATTTGCCCGGTTTCATTCACTGATATTGAAAAACGATGCAATTGTTGGGATAAAACATTGGATTAACTACTTTGGAATTGGTAGAAATAATCGAGGTGATAGCTTGGATCGCAATATCAATGAGGAAAATCATAAGACAAAGGATTTCTTGATACTTGTAAGTGATTGAATTTGAATATGATTGCAAATTTTATAATTGGCTTTTTCTTTGAAGGCCTAGATATCCTGCTTCCTGCATGGATGCTAAATCTTTTGTCTGTGTTGATAGCTATCTTTCTCACAATATCTCCGTAATCGGATGCAAAACTTTGGGTTTTATATAATTTCCCTGTTCCTCTTGAAAACTGATTAGCTTAAATGTAGATTATGATCATGCTTACCTCGTTGAATTATCAGGAGGGTCATGAGGAGGCTCAAGAGGAACTTCCTAAGAAAGTAAAATCCTTCTTCAGTACTGCAGTTCAAAATTGGGATGCCGAGTTTTATGTAAAAGTTGACGATAAAATTGGCATTGACCTTGGTGTGATTTCTAGCTTTTTATTTGTATAGAATATCACAACTTTATGTCTCTTGGCTATGTATGTTTATTCACTGGAACTCTGATATATCATCTACCCTTTTTTCTACTTGATAGAGGGATTGATTGGACTTCTTGAACACCGACGCCGTCAAGACAGTGCTTATATTGGATGCATGAAGTCGGGAGAGGTGTTTTCTGAAGTGTATGTATCTTTGATATGTAGTTTGTTATTGTCTGTTTTATCAAGATGGATCTTAATATACACCCATAGCGTCCTTTATGTGTTTCCCAGTACCTTCAATTGCTTTTAACATGTTCAATCTTTTCAAGAACAGATCCCCATTATAGATGCTAGAAAATAATAACTATACTCCAATTAAATATATCGATAATGCGTCTATGAGAACATCAAATTCTACTATGTGCCTTTTTTCCCGGTCACAGCTGTTACTTTGTTGATTGTGTTACAGATTTGCTACTGATTCTTAGGCTAATTCCTTGGCTAACTTATATTGTATTAAATATAATATATTATGTTACCTATTTTAGCTATATTAGTTGTGTATATATAGCCCTCTCTACTGATGAATAAAAGATAAGAGAAATTCATTCTTTACTGTTTCTACATGGTATCTGAGCTAATTTATGATAATATCTATTATCCAACTTGAGGGGGAGTGTTACAGATTTGCTACTAATTCTTAGGCTAATTCCTAGGCTAACTTATATTGTATTAAATGTAATACATTTTGTTACCTAGTTTAGCTATATTAGTTGTGTGTATATAGCCCTCTCTACTGATGAATAAAAGATAAGAGATTCATTTTTTTCTGTTTCTACAAATTGCAGCATGTCTGGACAATTTTGTTATACTTCTTTCAATGTTTGGTTATGTTTACTTTTCCCTAACTAGATATGAGAAGGTAGTCATTATTTTAAATGGTACGTTAAACTTGAGTTGTTTACATCTCAGTTCAGCTTTTGAGTACTTAAATTTTGTTGATTTCAGGGGAAAGGATTGGTATGAACCTGATTGGTGGAAATTTGGGGATCAGAAATCATAAGTTATCTAGTTTGTGGATGATTGCACAACCATATTTGTACTTCTATGTGTTTCTCATAAGTGTTAAACGCACAATCACTTAACATTCATTTAATTTGCATTTTTTGGGCAACTGTGCATGTGTCTGTTTGAGTGTCATCTTGTAGAAAGGAGGTCCCATCCTCTTTAATAGTTGCCAGTTATATGAGAATTTGATTAGCATTCTTCTGTTCAGGTATTTCCGACATGCCTCTGGTTCCCTTTTTATACTCTCCAAAAACCTTGTTCGGTATATCGATATAAACAGGTTAGTTGTTATTTGTTTATGTATAATTTTGAAAGAACGATATACACGCACTACTATGAGGTTCTGAAACTGAAGAAGGGCTAAGGTTTGACACCAGTGATTAAAGCAGTTTGTGTGCTTTAAGAGGATCTAGTCATGTTAGAGTATGGCAGTCCATGTGCAGAGTTTGCATTTGTCTGGAACTGAATGGTAGATGAGCGAATGCATATCTGCTTTATGTGTCAATCCCGAACCACTTTCACTACATGCAAAGTTGAACCTTGTCAGAGATTCATTTTGAAAAGTTTGTGCCGTGAACTATTCCTTGGTTCCATTTAATGCGATTTGAATTTTACTTCAGCTTATAATAAATGCAGTGAATCTTTGATGACTTATGCTTTTGATGATACATCTGTGGGATCTTGGATGATGGGCGTCCAAGCAACTTATATAGATGATAATCGTCTTTGCTGCGGTAGCATTAAACAAGGTGAACTTGCCTCTGTGATATACTCTTGTTTAAATGTTTTACAGATCCCATATATAGTATTATATACACGTGTGTTTGTGTGCGTGTGATCTTTTTTGTTTGATCGACGATTGCAATTTCAGAAAAATGAAGACAAAACACACAGCTTTAATCATCAGAATAACCATGTCGTTACCCTTTGTTCTCTAGTTTGCTATTAGAGGCCTGCATTTCTCCCTTCGATTTTTGTGAAGGGTAATGTAAACACCCGTTTTTGTCCGGGTCTAAAAAAAATATTATTAATTATATTATTATTATTATTTTAATTTACATTTTACATATTTTTTGCAAGCCTAAACCTGAGCCCAATCACAAGCCTCACCCAAAGCCCAACTACAAGTTTAGGCCCAGCACCCAATAACCCACCAGGAGCCCAGAAAAGCAAGCCCACTTAGCAACCCAATCCCACAGAGCAGACCTGAGGCCCGAGATTCGACCCGCTCTAAGCCCAACACCCAAACCCGTTAGGGTTTCTCATCTAGGGTTCCATGCACCGCCGTCCAGCAACTGTTCAACTTCCCACTGGCGCGTGGACTTCACTGCTCAGTCTTCCCGCCGCGTGAGCCGCAGCCGAACACTCTCGAGCCGTCCCCGAATGTTTCCCGCCCAATATTGTCACCCACAGTGATCGAAAATGCATCCATCAATCACAAAAACAAATCACAGTCAAAGCAAGTACAAAAGCAATCTAAAGAAAATCTTATTTATGTCAATCAAGAGAGATAGGATAATGATATCCTATCTCCTCGGCAGTGGATCTATGAGGCATGCAAATAAAAAAAAGAAAGAGAAAAGAAAAGGGGAAGGGGTTCAAGAAAAACAAAAATAGGGAGAGAATAAAGGAGAGAGCAAGAAGACGAAGAAAAGAACAAAAAAATCATATTTGAAATAAAGAATATCAAAGAGAAAATGAAGGAAAAACAAAAGAAAGTAGAGAGTGAGAAGGTTTTTACCTTGATCGAACACCGATGAAAGCCAAGGATCATCGAAGTTGAAGAAACCGAAGGGTTTCTTCATAGATCTATGGCGTTTGAGCCATTTTTAGGCCAAGCCAAGCTCGAACCAACATCCATGGCGAGAAGACGCTTCGAATGACGTCTTCCTCTCTCTTCTCCGACGCCAGCGGACGACGATCATCGTCGGTCAACGACGGTCGGCATAGCAGAGGCTCGCCGGAAACTGGGAATTGCAGCTTTCGGTTGAAGCTCTTGAGTGAGTTCTCTCTCTCTCTCTCTCTCTCTCATGCAAAACGGGGAAAATAAGCAAATGAGCAAATAGGTCGGTTTTGGGCTTAAGGGATGGATATATATACTATACATGAAACGACGTTGTTTTGAGGGGGATGGGTTTTGTAATTTTGCGCATGGGGTAAATATCTATTTTAGTCTTTTGTAATATACCCTTTTTGCCATTAATATAATTATTTTATTATTCTGTTTTGGGCTCTCATCTTTCAATTGTTGTATATAAGTCACCATTTTACATGTTATGCTATTTTTGTTAATGTTTGACTCTGGCCATGGTTTTTGTAAATGTTTCATTTTAGTCCCATATGATTGTTATTATATTTATTTAAATGTTTATTTTTTTACTGTGATTTTGTGTAACATATGTTTTGGTCACTGTTTTAATATTGAATGTTTTAGGTTTAATTATATTTTAATCCTCCATGTTTCTGGTGTAATTTATTTTAGTCAGTAAACATTATTTATGGGCTATTCTCATTTCTGGTGTCTGTATTTGTTTAAAATATATATTAAGGCTCTGATTTGTTCATAATTATTGTTTAGTTCCTTTAAGTTCCTGTTATTCTCATTTTGGTCCATTAAATGCTTATTTTTTATATTTTATTTTGGTTTCTAATGTTTATTTATTTTTATTTTAGTCCTTCATGTATTAATATATACATTGTATTCAATAAACGCTCTTAGCCACATTTAATGTAAATATTTTATTTCGTATATTGCCAATTGCATTTATTTCCATTATATTTTTTGTTGAGATACCTGAATGTTTTTCAAGAACACCGATTTGTAGACTGAGCGTGGAAAGCACTATTTGGTCGAAGTAGTGCGATCTGATACGACATTCGAACAAAGTGTGAACTTGAAATAAACCGATTTTACTTTTCTAATTAATTCATATTTAGTTTAAATTAAACAATGCAATGCATGTTTCTATAAATAGTAATTTATTTTATTTTATTGTAATTGTCGATAGTCAATTTATATTCAATTTATTTTTTTTTTAAATCAATGAGGAGAGAATATTCTTTTACTGATAAGAAATAGATGAGATAGTTTTCCCGATGGAGGATTGCTAATCTCGAGATTTCTTTTCAAGTTAAAGAATTTTTCCTAATAAACAATTCGAAACAAATTAATCAATGTTCAATAAATGGATTATATTTTTAACTTTATATTCGATTTGTAATTTCCACCATTACAACAGCGTGTAAGTGACATAGTACTAATTTTGGGCGCTTGGGGTGCTTATCCTTCCCTATGTGTAATCGACTCTCGAACTCATTAAATCGAATTTCCAGTAAATGCAGACCAATTTTTGTCTTAAAAACAATTTTTCTTAAAATTGTTTTAAAAGACGTTTTTAGGTATTCGACCTACCTAATCCAAAGGTCGATGGCGACTCTTTATCCAATTTCATCCAAATTAATTCCAAATCACCAATTTTCAAAATAAAAGTCATAATTGTTTTTTAAAATAATATTTAATTGTTTTAAAAATGGTTATGACAGCTTGATGACTCTACTAGAGACTTTTTTAGAGAGTTATGCCGTAAGTCGCTTACACATTGACGTTGTGGTGGAAATTATAAGTTCGAGTCTATAGTTAACTTATGATCCATTTATTGAAGCTTTTTAATTTCTTCATTTTTAATTGTGGTACTAATATTTTAAATCATTGTTTTCAGCAAGTGTTCAAGTCTCTATTAAGAGTTTTCTTTTTTCTTTAGAGTCAAAGCTTTGTACGCTCCTCCTCACACACATCACGTGCATTTGAATGACATAAGCTCTAGACTCGAGCTTCGATCCAAATAAGTCGGGTGAATTCTTTACTCTCGTAAGAATTTATTCTTCGTATGAGTTTTAGCAAATAACCCACGGGATACATACCTTATACCTTCGTAGGGATTTATTCCTCGTATGGGTATAAGGCAGTGAATCCCCTCAAATTGAACTTGTTCCGTTCAAAACCTATAATGGGTGAGGATCGAGGGTTTGGTAGCCCAAGGGGGCAGCGACATCAAAGACAATTCGGGTACCTTGTTCTCATATAGTCGAAACCATGCATATAGTGAACCGTAGAATGGTCACCCTAGGTGTAGTCATACCGAACCTCTGTCCGTCAGTAGGTATCCAAAATAAGTGTACACAAAGGAGGAGTGTCTCTAAACCTTTACATTCTACTTTAAATTCATAGAATGAATTTCTTTTCGAATAAAAGCATGCGAACTAGATACCATGATGTTAGGAATAATTTCTTGAAAAAATCATTTTGGGTAGAAAACATATTCGGGTAGGAATATTATTTAATAAAAGCATGTTCGGGTAGATATCATGACGGGTAGGTGTTATATTCATCTCTGAATAACATTTTTATATGTATCAATTATCTTACCAATACTAACTTATTTCTTTTCTTTTGTTTGTGTCATTTTCATCTTTTTTTTGCATTGCATCTCATCGACATGACATAATACGAAAGTGTTGATCCACAAGGGGATATTCGAGAGAAAATCTTCACAAGAAGAGATAAAAGTTTTCAACTAAACAGTCGCGTACACAGATATGCATCGAAGGTTAAAAGAAGTTAAGAGAGTCCAAGAATGATACTTGCTCGAAGATAGTGCAACATTCGAGACTGAAATGATGATCCACTGATTCGAGGAGTAATCCAGCAGTAGAGTCTTATATACGATCATTTCATCACTAACCATCAAGGAGCGACGCACTGACTTCAATACCGCCAGGGCAGTAACAGAGTTAGGTTATAGAATGCTTGAGGGGCATCATTTTCAAGGAAAAAGATCCGATATGAAATAGCGATCCATTTCAGACTCAGCATCTAAGCGAAAACGTGTCTGTGAAATGGACTGTCTTGTAATGTGAAGGCTTTTATTTCTGGTGAAAATTATTCTATGGTATTCATAGTTGGGATCAACAATTTTTGCATCTGCATTTTACTTTTTATGCATTTTCACATGCATCATTCATAAAAACATGGAATTAATCCGCGGAGGATTCGATGAAGTGGTCCTAATCACGTGACACCACATTGAGAAGAGAAGTAAGATTCGAACAATTAAAAGAATAAGCTGAAATCAGTACGGTAGGAGCCTGTTCAGCTGGTTGTAGGGTTAAGACTTCCAGGATGATCCAAGAAAAGAGTCCTCGTTTTTTTGATGTCTATGATGTTGATATCATATGCAACTATCACATAGGAAGTTTAGGACATTCCGCTGAGAACTGTAAGGTACTGAAGCTCAAGATCCAGAACCTGATGGATTCAGGGGGCATGAGAAATCGAAGAATGATGGGGGCATTGCATCTACCACTTGCATTGAGAGCATTGTTTTGTTTGAACTCGTTTTTTGTTCTGTCTTTCATATTTGCTTAATCTTTTGTTGAGAAAAAAATTTTGATATTTCTATATAAAAAAAGTGTTAATAAAATTTAAGATTGAATTTTAAGATTTTATATTTGATTCAAAATTATATATTCGATTAAATTATTCGATATCAAAAATATTACTCCAAGTTTTCAAAGATCAATTTTTACTCCTTACTTAGCGAAAAATTATGGTTTATACTTAAAATATATTTTGGAATAATTTTTACAAAGTATTTCAAACCATAATCGAGTCAAAATTGAGTTTTAAATAAGGAGGTATCGATACCTTCTTAAGAGGTACTGATACCCCTCAAACATCGAATGCAAAAGAGGTACAGATACCCCACAAGGTACCGATACCCCTTTAAATAGAGGTACCGATACCTAGCCCATAGGTACTGATACCCCTTGTGTTGATTTTGACTCCTAGAATAACAAATTGCAATATGGGTACCGATATCATGACAGGTATCGATACCTCTTTGCATAGATGTATCGCTACCCCCTTGAGAGGTACTGATACCCTTGGTTTTATAACGGACGAAATATTTGAATTTTATACAGGTAGTACCGATACCCATTGAAAAGGTACCGATATCCATGCACTTCCAACAACTTTTTCAAGAGGATTTTCACACTACAACGGCTCTATTATCACCAATTTGATTCCCAACGGTCTGAATTCATCCAATGTGTATTTAAACAAGTTCTGAAGCCTTTGATCATGAAGTATTACAAAGAAAAGCTAGAGAAACAAGAGAGAAAGCATCAAACATTAAGTTTGTGCAATTCAAGCCAAATTCCTTTCAATATTCATTTTACTTTCAAGAACACACTTTGTGCTTAATTGTATTTATCTTTGAGTGTTCTTTCCTTGTTCTAGAATTATGCAAACATTCTACCTTGTGAGGTTTTTCTATAAAGTTTGCGAAATTTGTAATTTTCTCTTTGGGAGAGAGTGTTCTCAAGAATTTGGGGTATAATTCTTGAGGGAGTTGTAAGGTTACTCTTTTTCCTCAAAAGAAAGACAAATTTGTGAATTTATGGAAAATACATAGTGTGGATAGCTAAGGTAGTGGACGTAGGCTTTGGTTGAGAAAGTCGAACCACTCTTAATCGATGTGAAAATATTTTCAATTCTCTGTCAAATCTTCCACCAACGTTTTAATTGCCAATTCACCCCCTCTTGGCCGATTCATCCGATCGATTAACTCAACATCTTTTAATGATTGAACTTATGCTACCTTCTAAGGTTGAATAATTGAATGAGTTTTAATCTTTAGTTCTTTGAATATCAAATGAATTACAGATTCTCTTAATTCTTCAAGAATTATGGATTTTTGACATATGACAAGATTAAACCTTTCTTATACCATCCAAAACCAGAAGTAAAATCTCTCGATTCTTTACTCGAAATAATTCATGGTCACTACCAAAAGACCAAATTTTGACATTACCTCTCTTTGAGACCTTGAAATATCGCATTTATCTTTTTCGAGACACAAAAGTCATACCCTTACTTTTCGTTGATCCAATAAAGTCACCATTATATTCTTAGATGCAAAACCGACATTTTTCTACCAAAAAAACCTAAAAGCATTGAGTACAAGATTGTTCACTTGAATATGAACCCTCCTACAAAAAGACACGACTTGGGGCATCTCGCATCGATTTTCTGAAAGGGAGCCTGAACATAAAGACATGTTGAGAGCAAGAAGCAGAAAAAACAAGAATTAATTCAAAAATAATTTTATCATGCATTAATTATATTGTTTTCAAGTGAATAAAAATTAATCCTAAAAATCTATCCCCCTGGGATACCTCTTCTGTAAAAACTTCTGTGTATGAAATGATGAACGACATTCTTTCATTATCCTTTCACAAAATGATAAAATATATATCCCTTGCGTCCCCATTTAAGTCTGAGTTATATTTTCTTCTGATTCAACCCTAACCAAGGATCACCCTCTACACTGCAGGGCAAGGTGAAGGAAATCTGCTCGCATTAGTGAAAACCATCAAACCATATAAGATACTGAAAGGTGAACCATATGAAAAGAAGAAAAGAAAAAGCAAAGAGCAAAGAGAAGAAAGCAAAAGAAAAAGCCAAGAAAAAAAAAGATAAGAAGCATATGCAAAGAATCCCTCGAGTCAAATGACGCATCGAGCTTCAAACCATGAGATTGATCAAGCATAATCATTCCAGAATTAATTCACCAGAAGATCATTTCACCACAAGATTATAAAGGACGCATACGAGTAGATTCAAATCGAGCAAGACAAGATTTAAGGCATCAGAACAAATTGATCCTTGGTTCAATTACCCTTAAACACTTGTTTGAGCCTATTTATCCCTTTCTTTCATAACCGTGAACCATGGCTTACATTACGTGCCTTAAAAGTCCCTTATAATCATACATGGATTTCTAAACAAAAGAGACTATCTTCATATTTCATCCCGCCCATCAGGATTAAACTTTTACAAAAAAGGTTTTCTAAAATCTTTAATTCATGATAGAGAAAAAATAACAAAGGGGGTTCAATATGTAAATTTTGAATAACTGTGCAGCTATTGTATAGAAGGCGATATCACAAATCCCTTTATAAGGCATCACACAACCAGAGTGTGATCATGAGAGCTGGGAGTCAAAAAATGCCTCCAGTAGAGAAGCATACAAGCTACCCCATCAGATCAGTGAACATCAAAGAACTAAGAATATCAAACTTTTGACCAAAGACAATAACCTGAGACATTTTATCCCCTCCTTACTTAACCATACCTCAAAGATGGCATTAATCTTGACACTTGTCAAATAACTATAATTTTTAGAAGAATTAAAAGTGTAATTAATTCTGTGATATCCAATGAACTATTGTTTTATATTTTGTCTTTGTAAAACCTAGAAAGGGGAAACATTTTCAAACTTTGGATTAAACATTTTTTAACATCCTTTTAATTGATATTTTCAGACTTTTGAAAATAAAAGAAGAAGAAAATTCTTTCAGACAAGACAATCCCTGGAGTGGATCTTTGTTGTTGACATGCGGCTCTCAAACACAAAGCTCATGCTTAGAATCAGTGATGAAGCAAGAAATGATGAATGTTGGGGCATCTTTGGAGATTCAACTTCCTGAAGTGAACGATCATATCTTCTGAAGGCCTTTCCTCCACATACAGGAATAGGCAGACTATATGTTGTCATTTGAGATTATTTCTCTCGAAACAAAATGTCATCTCGCTAGAGATAGCTTTTCTTGAAAAACAAAATTTTGTCTCGCTTGAGATAATTTCTCTCAAAACAAATTTCGTCTCACTTGAGACATTTTTTTTAAACACAAATTCTAAAGTTGTTTCACTGGAAATAAAATTTATAATCTTTGAGAATGTTTCTCTTGAAACAAATTTTGTCTCCATTGAGACAATTTCTCTTGAAACACAAAATCTTTGAGTTTGTTTCCTTTGAAACAAATTTTGTCTCCCTTGAGACAATTTCTCTTGAAACACAAATCTTTGAGTATGTTTCCCTTGAAACAAAGTTTTGTCTCCCTTGAGACAGTTTCTCTTGAAATAAATCCCTAAAGATGGCCAGTCGTCCTCATCGCGTAGGAACCGTGTCATCCCCCGACCAGACCTCCTCATCACGTAGGAGTCGTGTCACCCCATGATAACTAGCCATCCTAATCATGTAGGAACCGTGTTATCATCCCTAAAGATAGAATGTCATCCTCATCACGTAAGAATTGTGTCATCCACCGACCAGAGTTCTTCATCACGTAGGAGACGTGTCACCTATAGATAACCAGTCATCCTCATCGTGTAAGAACCGTGTTATCACCATCTCTAAAGATGACATGTCGTCCTCATTGCATAGGAACCATGTCATCCACCGACTATATCTCATCATCACGTAGAAGCCGTGTCACCCTTTGATGACCATAACTCTTCATCACGTATGAGCAGTGTCATCCCTAATAACAAACATATCAAATTTCAGAGCAAAAAAAGAGAACCAGACAAAAACTTGTTGTCTTTTTCGTCTTTGCCATATTCTTGTTAATACAATAATGTACAAAGAGGGGCAGCTGTAGACACCGGTTTTTGTTCGGGTCTAAAAAATATTATTAATTATATTATTATTATTCTTATTATTATTTTAATTTATATTTTACATATTTTTTGCAGGCCTAAACCTGAGCCCAATCACAAGCCTCACCCAGAGCCCAATTACAAGTTCAGGCCCAAAACCCAACAGCCCATCAGGAGCCCAAATAAGCAAGCCCACTCAGTAACCCAATCCCACATAGCAGATATGAGGTCCGAGATCCGACCTTGTCCAAGCCCAACACCCAAAACCACTAGGGTTTCTCATCCAGGGTTTCATGCGTCACCGCCCAGCAACTGTTCAGCTTCCCACTGACGCGTGGACTTCACCGCTCAGTCCTCCAGCCGCATGATCCACCGTCGAATGTTTCCCGCCCAATATTTTCATCCACAATGACCGAAAACGCATTCATCAATCACAAAAACAAATCATAGTCAGAACAAGTACAAAAGCAATCTAAAGAAAATCTTATTTATGTCAATCAAGGGAGATAGGATAATGATATCATATCTCCTCGGCAGTGGTTATATAAGGCATGCAAATAAAAGAAAGAAAGAGAAAATGAGAAGGGGGTTCAAGAAAATAGAAATAGAGAGAATAGAGGAGAGAGCAAGAAGACGAAGAAAAGAACAAAAAAATCATATTTGAAATAAAAAATATCAAAGAGAAAACAGAGGAAAACAAAAGAAAGTAGAGAGTGAGAAGGTTTTTACGTTGGTCGAACGCCGATGAAACCCAAGGGTTGTCGGAGCTGAAGAAACCGAAGGGTTTCTTCATAGATCTATGACGTTTGAGCCATTTTTAGGCCAAACCAAGCTCGGACAAGCATCCTTAGCGAGAAGACACTTCGAATGACGTCTTCATATCTCTTCTCCGACGCCGACGGACGGTGGTCGTCGCCGCTCAACGGCGGCCGGTACGTCGGAGGCTCGCCATAAACTGGGAATTGCAGGTTCCAGTTGAAGCTCTTGAGAGAGTTCTCTCTCTCTCTCTCTTTCTCACATGCAAAACGTGGAAAATAAGCTAATGAGCAAATAGATCGGTTTTGGGCTTAAGGGATGAATATATATACCATATACGAAACGGCGTCGTTTTGAGGGAGACATATTTTGTAATTTCACACATGGGGTAAATATTTATTTTAGTCCTTATGATTTTTTAGTATCCCTTTTTTTCCATTAATATAATTATTGTATTATTTTGTTTTGGGCTCTCATCTTTCAATTTTTGTATATAAGTCACCATTTTACATGTTATGCTATTTTTGTTAATGTTTGCCTCTAGCCATGGTGTTTGTAAATGTTTCATTTTAGTCCCATATGATTGTTATTATATTTATTTAAATGTTTATTCTTTTTACTGATTTTGTGTAACATTCGTTTTGGTTGTTGTTTTAATATTGAATGTTTTAGGTTTAATTATATTTTAATCCTCCATGTTTCTGGTGTAATTTATTTTAGTCAGTAACCATTATTTATGGGTTATTCTCATTTCTGGTGTTTGTATTTGTTTAAAATATAGATTAGGGCTCTGATTTGTTCATAATTACTATTTAGTTCCTTCAAGTTCCTGTTATTCTCATTTTGGTCCCTTAAATGCTTATTTTTGGTATTTTATTTTGGTTTGTAATGTTTATTTATTTTTATTTCAGCCCTTCATGTATTAATATATGCATTGTATTGAATAAACGTTCTTAGCCTCATTTAATGTAAATATTTTATTTCGTATATTGCCAATTGCATTTATTTCCATTATATTTTTGTTAAGATGCCCGAATGTTTTCAAGAACACCGATTTGTAGAATGAGCGTGGAAAGAACTGTTTGGTCGAAGTAGTGTGATCTGATACGACATTCGAACAAAGTGTGAACTTTAAATAAATCAATTTTACTTTTTTAATTAATTCATCTTTATTTTAAATTAAACAATGCAATGCATGTTTCTATAAATAGTAATTTATTTTATTTTATTGTAAATTGTCAATAGTCAATTTATTTTCAATTTGCATTTTTTTAAAATCAATGAGGAGGGAATATTCTTTTACTAGTAAGAAATAGGTAAGATAGCTTTCCTGATGGAGGATTGTTGATCTCGAGATTTCTTTTTAAGTTAAAGAATTTTTCCTAATAAACAATTGGAAACAAATTAATCAATGTTCAATAAATTGATTATATTTTAACTTTATATTCGATTTGTAATTTCCATCATTATGACAGGGTGTACGCGACACAGTACTAATTTTGGGCGCTATGGTGGTGCTTATCCTTCTCTACGCATAATCGACTCTCATACCCATTAAATCGAATTTACGGTAAACGCGGACCAATTTTTTTCTTAAAAAACGATTTTTCTTAAATTGTTTTAAAATACGTTTTTAGGTATTCGACCTACCTAATTCAAAGGTCGATGGCGACTCATTATCAAATTTCATCCAAATTAATTCCAAATCACCATTTTTCAAAATAAAAGTCATAATTGTTTTTTAAAATAATATTTAATTGTTTTTAAAAAAAATGGTTATGACAGGTAAAATATATAGTTTGATACCTAACTTGGCTTCAAGGTCAAATTTGGTACCTAAACTTTTTTTCTGATCCAATTAGGTACCTAAACTTGAATTTAAGGTTCAATTTGGCACCTAATTTTTTTTAGGTCTGATTAGGTACTTGAACTTGACTTATTGGTTCAAACTTGTACTTGAACTTCACTTTTTGGTCCAAATTGGTACTAATGATAAATGACTTATTTGAATAAACTAGAACCATGAAGTCAAGTTCAGGTACCAATTTGGCACGTTTTGGTCCAATTAGGTATTTGAACTTGACTTAGTTATTGGTTCAAACCGGTACTTGAACTTCACTTTTTGGTCCAAATTGGTACCAATGGTAGATGACTTATTTGAATCAAATTGAACAATGAAGTCAAGTTCATGTACCAATTTAAACCTAAAAACCAAATTCAGGTACTAATTAGTCCAAAAATAAGTTTAAAGATCAAATTAAACCTTGACGGAGGTTTAGGTATCTAATTGGACAAAAGAAAAAGGGGACTAGGTACCAAATTGCACCTTGAAGCCAAGTTCAATACCAAACGTATATTTATCCTTTTGCGAAAGTTATTTATCAAATATACATTGAAGGAGCATGGGAGCTACTAACTTGCACAGCTTATTTTAACAACCTGTATCTTGTACCGTCTAATTTTCAGATAAGGTGTGTTCTTTGGCCTGAGAAGAGAACATGGCTTAAGTGTCAACGTTACTATTTGCAACATCATGCGGATTACTGAATACAGCAGCAATAAGGTACTTTCGAGAGTGCCTAGTGGATCGTTTTAGTAGATGTGTATATATAGGATTTATTTAAGAGGGTGAACACAGGTTGATCTGCAATCTGTGTTAAGGAACTAACTATTGGGAAGAAGCATGATCCTGCATAATAAGTTCGATCGGATTCCGATAGCAGTATTTCATCCCTTCAATGTAATAGCTGCAATTTTTCACAGGTAACTCCTCTCGAATAAACACTGATATTTCCACTTAATTCTTCTGTTGTTTGTTTCGCTCGATTGTGCGATGGTGATTCATTTATTCAGGTATCTTAAAGAAAATGATCACTTATTATCAGTACTGGTTTTATCAGAGAGAATAAAACGTGAATTGTGAAGTTGATGCATTAAACTAAGACCATTTCAGATTTTCATTGGCCATTAAGGGTAAACGTTCTATACCTTGTAAATATGGGGTTGTCTATGGAATTAAAAATATTGATAATTCTAATTCGAATCCTTTTAAGTTTACATCAATTTAAAATTTGAAGTGTTAAAATTATTTTGAGCTCTGAATTTGAGTTATTTTAAGTTCAATTACTGTCAATTTTGATCAGAGTATTTTGATTTTGAATAATTTTGAACTCGGATCAATTTGCATGGTAGCCCATTCAAATTGAATTGATTAGATTTTGATCTTTTAAAGTAGAATTAAATTAAAATTGAGTCGATTAAGGCAAAATCATATCATGTGTTTCAAGTTAATTTAAATTTGAGTTAATCTTTTTTTTTGGTTTTGATTAAATTACTTTAACTTCAAGTAAGTTGCAATTTTTTGAGTTTCACAGTCGAATCAAATTAGGATTTGGTTCAAGGTTCGAGTTACTTGAATTCTCGACTTTTATGGTCAAATCAGATTAGGATATGAGTCGATCAAGTCGAAGGCAAACCTATAACTTGAGAAATCAAGTGCCACCATTATTAGTGTGTCAAACTACAGCATAATGGCAAGTCCAACATTACATTCGAATCAATCTGAGTTTTTTAAATTGCATAAGTTCGCATATTCAAAAACCCACCTTTGCTGCATAACTCACGCTACTGTCTCTCGTAGTTTTGCACTGACCCGATTGCTCGTAATTTGATCTTAAATTTTGTCGAGCTGTTCCTCAGCATCCGAAACATTAGAATACGAGCAAGAAAACATTCGAATTTGAGCAGCAGACACAAGTAACATCCAATTACTCAAAGAACCACACTGCGAATATATAGATGGGCGGTTTTAAAAGGAGATGGAAATTTAGGGTTTAAAGAAAAGCTTGAGGGAAGAAAAACACTGATCGGATGACGTCCGAAGATTGTGTTGTCGTACCCCAATATATATTGTGTTAGCGTGCTAAATCAGATAATGCAGCGTGTACATTAGCAGTACACTTAGAAGCTTCCTGAAGTTGAAGCTGTTATAACAGCTAAGGTTGTTAGCAAGTTAGTTTTGGTTAGTTGTTCAGTTTAGGTGGTTGTATTAGCAGCTAAGAGCAGTAGTATATAAGGAGCACTAATCTTGTACTCATATATGCATTCATAGTATCAATAAACCAGTCTATATTCTTCTATTTACCATACTTCTCAACATGGTATCTTTCGTCGAAGTCCTGGGAATTTTTGGTTTCACGCTTCTAAACTTTCTCTCTCTGGTTCGCTCATGGTGCACAATGGGCCTAGTCAGCAAACTGCTGACACAGTTGCTACTTAGAATTTACAATTCTGTCATGGAGTTGAACGAGGGGACGGCTGGAATTGGATCTAATAAGACGGCGTCGGAGAGTGATGAAGTGGCGGCACCCGAGTTGCTGCAAGTTACCGATAAAATCTGCCGTTTGATGTTGGCTCCGGTGACTAATAATGCTAGTTCTTTCACGGCTCTGCTTGAACCTCCGGTTCTCCAAGCCGTTCAGCTCATTCAATCTCCGGACTCGTCTAAGCTTATTGCTGCTCCAGCTCCGGCCCCGAACGTTGATGTTTTCAAAGGCAGCTTTCATTTTCCTTTTAGTAGTGGGTTAATCGAACGAGCGGCGAAGTTCTCTATGTTCACCGGAGATGATATTGGTAACATCAACGGCAATAACAAAAGCAACTCGCCTGAACCGAGGTCGTACAATTCAAGCGCCAGTCACCAGAAACCGGTGAAGAGCGAGCCGGGAGAGACCGAGACACTTCAGCCGTTAGTTTCTGATCCAACGGTGGAGAACCGGAGTATCAAGAGAAAAGACATAGGAAAGGTCAAAGGGTCGACAAAGAAAAGAATAACAGCGGCGGAAGAGAGCTCCGACAACACCGAAAAGCTACCTTACGACCATGTTAGATCTCGCTGGGGAGAAGCCACGGATAGCCATTGCTCAGCTGAGGGAGCAAGGATAGAGACGATAAATGCACGCATGAAGCTTCTACAGGAGTTGATTTCAGGATGCAGTACGATCTCGAGCACAGCGTTGGAGTTGGATGAAATCATCAATCACGTGCAGTCCATACAGCGTCCAGTGGAGTTCTTATCAATGAGACTCGATGCAGTTTTCGACCAGCTTGCTTCAGTGCGTAAGCCGGGATTTTCCTTGGCAGCAATGTTAATGTCTTTCACAGGTTTGTTCGGATGCATAACCGAGCTAGCTTATAAGGGTAGAAAGGAAAAGGGCAGATGGAGATGGGATAACCCCACAACGTATAGGCGTTTCTGTAATTTTTGCAGATATATTGGCCAATTCTGATAATCCCATCAAGCTCAACTTTTGGCCAATTCTTTTTGCAATTGCTCTTTTGTGCTCTCATTTTCTAAAGGATCGAAGTCGGAAGGCGTCTCGGCTTTATTGTGAAGGTCATACTGCAAATGCTTCTCAACAGATCAGTGTAGCTACGAATATGAAGCACAAGGTTTACGTGTAAGGAGGATGAAGAACTGTTAGTAGTTAAGCTGCGAAACATTGTTGTTATAGAATAGGTTTTTTTTTATAGAATTTTTTGTTGAATGTTCGTTCACATCAAAAGTTTGCATCGATTGAAGTCGAACGGAGGGAAGCATCGGCACTTCCGATTCAAGTCGAACGGAATGAAGCAACAGCACTTCCGATTCAAGTCGAACGGAGGGAAGCATCGGCACTTCCGATTTAAGTGAACGGAAGGAACCATCGGCACTTCCGATTCAAGTCGAACGGGAGGAAGCATCGGCACTTCCGATTCAAGTGTTCATCTTTTCATCAAGAAAGAAAAGTAGAGGGAATGTTAGATTATTGTCAAAGAAGAGAAAAGGAAGAGCAGGAGGAATGTTAGACTGCTGAAAATACAGCACGTGCATGTAAAGGTGGTTAGTCTGTTAAGTTGGTTAGCTAAGTCAGTTAGTTTGTTAGATGGTTAGTGGTTAGCTAAACCATTGTTATAAAAGCAGTGTACCAGTTAATATGAATGAAGGG
The DNA here is from genome assembly GCF_006381635.1 of Hibiscus syriacus. Classification (NCBI taxonomy): domain Eukaryota; kingdom Viridiplantae; phylum Streptophyta; class Magnoliopsida; order Malvales; family Malvaceae; genus Hibiscus; species Hibiscus syriacus. Next base: position 422,200 of record NW_024061884.1, read on the forward strand.
CAATTCTTTACTGTGTATATTCCACACTTCTTAACACTATTATATCCATACACATCTTGTCCAAGGCCTCGATTGATTTGTGTATGGCCCCGTACTTCTTGTCATAGTGCATATAATTGAATCTGGCACCAAAAGCAAAAGTTAACGTAGAAAACTCATAACCGATATCAATTCAGTTAATGAAGATGAAAGTTACAAGGAACAAGAGACTGAATCAAACATTACTGAGAACCCCAGTGACAAAAATCTGATGAGACTGAGAAGAAATTACGAGGATCGTCAATATACTTAGCCAACAACTTTCCGCACATTGCTTCATTTTCATCGCTAAGAGCACCAACCAAAATGGGTACGATTCTCACCGTATGCCTATATCGTGATCAGTCATCACCCAAATCACATCTTAAACTAAAAACAAGTGTAAAAACTCTTTGAACAAAAGGGAAAAGAAGAAATTTACCCCTCAAACACTTCTGAAAGACATGGCAAGTGCATTTCCATGCTATGCTCAGTTTCATCTACTCGGAGATTCTTCGATTCAGATTTTCCTGTGGCTTTCAGTTCGTCAATGACTGAAAAATTAAACAAATATGACTCAGCTTAAGTTCAGTGTGAAGAAACATTAAAACACATCGAGGACGACAATGCTTTTGGGATAAAAAGTTAGAAGAGAGAAATATATTAAATATTTCAAACAACAGAAAGCCAATTCACAAGCTATTCATCTCAACTCAGAGGAAAGAAAACAACACATAAAACCGAAAACCACAGTCAAATCAGCTGCGACTAACATAGAAAACATGTTGAAGTTATCAACAAAGCTAATCTGACCAATAAGCCAGAAAAAAGGGGATTAGAGCTACAAACAGAAATAAAAAACACTTCACCTTCCAAATCAATAGGTAGGTCCCCTATTGGTGTCTGGTAAACTGTAGCTGTCGAGAGAGCACATTTTGGAGTGTAATAATGGTGTGATAGACCAAGAAGGAATACCCGTGAGCTGAAATTGTAAATTTTCTCACGTCAGCAAGTTTGGAAATGAATAAAGCTGATGAGGCAGTTAATCCTTCATTTAATTACTATAAATTCAGAGAGAAATAAGTTCTACTCATTAAATGATAATTGAACAAAATTTGGCTCGAACTATGAGAGAAGATATATTCTGAGAAATGACATAAATTGCAATATTGATCTATTGCAATTAAAAGAGGAGAAATATGATAAAAGACACATGTTTGTTGGATCGATGTTTCCAAAAGCATATGCAGCAGCTCGATCTGAGTATGAATAGCCCGCATGCCTGAATTCCCAAACCACCATTCAGACAAAATCAACAGTGTATTAAAATTTTAGATTATGTTACAAGAGAAACGTGTAATGAGGTGACATGACACACTTACGGAGCAATTACACATCTTAAATCGGAGGATTTAGGTAAGCCAGCAGCCCTAATCCATCCATCAAGCTCTTCTGCTAACTTTTGTGCTGACAAAAGAATATATGCATATAGAAAGCAATATGAGAATAAGAAGGGTAACAATTTGAGAACAAAACAACACCACATGGCCAATAAAAACAGGCAACTCTTCCTAAGCCATTTAGTTGATCAAATTCGCAAATATAGGTCGAAACTACTAACCTTTTAAGCTTCATAAGATCAGAGCATCGAATAATATCCTAATTCAACACTTAAACTATTGAATTTTTCATCTCTTGAAGCTTTATTTAACTGATGACAAACTTTGTTCCATGCATAACACTCCTTTAATTGATGAGCAAAATCCAGAACCGAAACTAGATTAGGAAGATCGTTAGGCATTTGATGGAATCAAAAGAGAGCAGTAAAGGACATATGGTTATCAGTGCAAGATCCTGCATGCGAAGCTCTTCTGATTTTCTCCATCTATAATCGAGGGAAAGCCCTAATTTTCTTTCCCATGGAACTGGATGCAGATTCAGAAATATTTTATGAGTTTCTGGATGGAAATGAAAAAGAAAATCTTTCTCAAATCAATTATGGTCGTGATTTCAATTAAGACTCTCTCTTTGTTTTATAGTAATTGAATCTGGAATGGAGTCATGGCAAAGTGTAAAGTGAAAGATACATTTCATAATTGTTCACTCCAATTCAAAATAATTCAAAATCCCAATTTTCTTTATAAGTCATAATTATTTTTAAAATAATAAAATTTTCAAAAATGATTATGACAAATACCCTAGTGTTAAATATCAATACCTCTATAAGTATTGGTATCAAAAAAAATATTTTGTTGCGAAAATGGGGTCTCAATATCGATATTGTCACCTTAATATCGATACTGCAGGGACAGTATCGATATTGTTTGGAACCCTGAAATAATTATTTTAGGCTTGAAAACACTCAAAATTCATCCTAAAGGTCATTGTTTGGTTATAAATCATGTACCAATGTTATGAGTAGTTATTTAGGGTCTTAAGGTGTCATAATACTAAGAAACAAATTTATGATTTATGGCATAAATCAAAAGTGAAATCCTAATTAAATGTTCAACTGTATAAATCTTAACAATTTCTTATTATTTATGAAAACTTAATTTTTTAAAAGATTAGAAATACATTACCTTGACGATTGAATCCCTAAATGAAGCTTCTTGCTTAGCCAAAATCCTTTCATTGGTGATTTGGATGAAAACTCCCACTTTTCTTTAGCTAGTAAATAAACCAATACTTTGATTCTTTAAAACTATGTTGTAAGGGGATTAAGAACGAAAATATAACAAGAAAAAGGTTCAAAACCTTATCTTAGAACTATGACTGCTTAGAGAAGATGAAGGAAGACAAAATGAAAGAAAAAAAAAAAGAATAGATATAAAACCTTCATCTTTGCAAAATAGGTAAATTGCACAATCAATCTTTCCTTGCTTTTCTACAATTTAAAATCTCATTTTTAAGGTCTTTTCTACAATTTAAAATCTCATTTTTAAGGTTAATTGGGCCCAAAGTCAAATCCAATTAAGTCCAACATCTTTACTTATGAATTTCACGAGACCCGCTTACTTCTTGAGTAAATCTGAAACTAATCCGGAATTTGGAGTGTTACACTTATTTATCTCAGGATCAATAAAGTTGCCACTCAAAATTCCTTTGACCCATTCACAAACAGCGGCCCTAAAATACTCCACTAACTCTGATAAAAGAGGGCGTGCATGCCTTCTTTTCTGGCGGACTTGAGAGGATGCATATCAAAAAGAGCCTTCCGAATTTCATCATTAGAAACCGGAGCGTCAAGGAGTTAGATGTCGGGAGACGAAAGCCGGGGGAAGCATTGCGGATGGAAAAAGTGCCAGTGCGACCGCCACTATCATGATAGAGGTTGGAAAAGAACTTGACTGCTTGATTAAGGAGAGTATCATTATCGTAACACCGATCAACGTTACTGATGCGAAGGGCTTGGATCCGATTGGAGTTACGACAAAGAACCGCTCGGCTGTGGAAGTATTTGGTATTCCGATTCCCTTCAGAGAGCCAGTTATCTCGGGATTTCTGCTTCCAAAGGAGTTCTTCCTGATCTAGAATCTCCTCAAGCTTTGTACGGACCTTTAACTCTTCGTCGTAGAGGTGATTGGAGCCATAAAGGTCGAGAGCTGCTTGGATATCCGAGAGTTGCTTCTTGAGCATTCGTTTTTCCTGGATAATGTGACCAAAAATATTTTTATTCCAAACTTTAAGAGCTTCGAAAAGATTACTTACCGATTGGTGGATATCCCCCTCGAAGGTCCAGTTGTCTTACACAAAAGTGGTGAAATTCGGGTGCTTTGTCCAACCAGCGAGGAAGCGAAAAGATCGTTGTAAATATCGATGAGAGGGGGCCAACGTTTGAAGAAAGAGAGGTCGATGATCAAATTTTATACGGAGAAGGTGATGAACCGTTGAAGAGGGGGCGAGAGTGCACCACTCAGCATTGGCCAACTTGAGATCAAGCCTTTCAAAGACTCCCCCACGAGTCCAGGAAATCCTGAAAGAGTCTGCAGCCCATACCACTATGAACACCCCATTTATTGTCCACACTAGAAGAGATCCAAGAGATTGTAGTTGTTAAGGAAATCCTGAAAGAGTCTGCAGCCCATACCACTATGAGCACCCCCTTTCTTGTCCACACTAGAAAGGATGGCTTTGAAATCATCAGCAAGGATCCAAGGCGAGTTACTAACCCGCATAAAGGCTAAGATCCCTCCAAAACGCTTTCTTCTTGGCCGGGGTTTGGTGGCCATAAATAGCGGTGAGTAAGAAAGGGGTTGAAAAACCATTGCTAGAGATCAAAACACGAATACTGGTGGTGAGCAGCTATCATTTTGACCATAATGGTCAAGCGCCACAGGATCCAAATTCCTATAGAGAAACCCACAACTTCCACACGATAAAAGTTATCGAAACCAAGTTTATCAATGGCACGGTCCGCTTTCAGGCTACTGATGCGAGGTTCTAAAAGGGCAACCATGTTGGGTTTTAAATTCTGCACATACTCTTTAAACACTTTGGGGAATTTAATCCCACCACTTCCTTGACAATTCCAAGTTAATGGTTTGAAGTCCATAAGTAAATATAAAGAAAAATGGAGAAAAACAAGTAAAATAAACTTATTTGTCTAAGGATTAACCTGATTTTGGATAGAATTAAGGACCATTTCCATCGCCACTTTGATTTGGCATCCTGGGATTAGTAGAAGCCTTGACCTTTAGACCCTTATTAGTATTACGAACTCCAAAAGCAGCTACTTGCTCTTTAGAAGAAGGAGGCCGCTTAGGATTATTGTATCTTAGCGGTTCGGTAGGAGTGGTAGAATGAGAGCTGGTCACTTCCTTGAAGCAAACTGTCGCATGCAGCTTAGCGTTGAGGGAGGCATTCACGACGCTCGCTCCAACACCTAGGGAATTGTCAAAAATAGGATTAGTATTAGAGATAAAATACGAGCCATTAAGGCTTACCAGCGTCGAAGTCACGGGACAACCATGGAAGAGGAAGGTGATCGCGTGGGTAAGGACTGTTCTGAAACTGAATTCACGTCTTGAACATTTTGCATGGGGGTGGGGTCGAGCACTTTATGCATGGGACATGCAACGTGGGTGGCAGATGATGCGGCGGTTGGAAAGGAAGTAGTGATGGCGGGCCCCACCTTAGGTGCTTGAGTAATTATAGATATACCCGCTCGTGATCTAGTGTTTCCAGAATAGGAAACTTGTGGGCTGTTAATGTTATCAGCTTGGCCGAGGATCGGGGCTTGATGACAGGGAGAATCTTTGGATATAGAGGTGGTCGGATCAATCGCTCCTGGAAGTCTAGGAGCATCTTTGACTATCTTTGAACTTGAGGCAACTTCGCTATTTTTGTTAAAATTCCTTCCCTGATTTGGAGGCTGTGAATTAGCTCCCATTGACATTCAGAGCTGTTGAAATGACCATCCAGCTCAATTGGTAGAGTACAAAGTTCTTAATCTTGAGGTCGTTGGATTGAGTCTAGTATTTTATAATTCGGAAGTTTCTTACGGAAGCTGGTAACCTCCATTTTTTATCAACAGTATTTTGTTTACCGTTACCTTTTCCGGCCGGTGTATATGCCGGCGCCGTTCAATGATCATCCAGGCTCCACAGGGCGAATTCTCAGATTATGTCTTGTCCTCTAGAATTGTCTGGTTATTTTTCGTTGGACTGGTTTCAGCACTTATAGACTTGTCCGGGATTTTCCCATTGTTTGTATCTGAGTTACGACTGGTATCATCTTCTTTATTTTGGAACGGGCACACTTCTTTAAGGTGTCTGAATCTTCCACAGGAGAAACAGACAAGGGGAAGATTCTCGAATTCCACGGTGTGGATTTTATCACCCACCATAATCCGAGAGACCAGTGGCTATTTGAGATCTATGTACACCGCAACTCTAGCAAAGCGTCTCCTTTTGTTTGTATCTTTACGCTAGTCCAATTTAGCAACCCTGCCAACAATATTGCCGATGCAAGTTAGGATTTTCTTATTAAACATGTATTCCGGCAAGCCCGGAAAATGAACCCAAGCCATAATTGTAGAAAGAAAAGCTTGAGAGGTGCTAAAGTTTCGCGTCCATGGTTAGACTGTCAAGTATTGACCATAGATTATCCATTGCCATCCTGGAACTTAGCGATGAAATAGTCATTCTCCAAGTCCATAAGCGTGAACAGTTAGGTGGGTTTCTATAGCGTAAAACTTCTGTTCATGAGTGCGTGGAGCCCTATGTTTCGACCAAGAAGCTTAAGAATGATCGTTCTAGTCATGCTCGACTCCAACAGTTTGTAGGCACGTTCAGATAATTGGACTGAGGGTAATAACCGCGAGTGCCAGTAATGATGTCGTCGTCTGCGAGATCGAGCTCCCCTTCATCATCCATCTGGTTTGTCGTTTCCGTGTGGCCATCGGTGGTGTTTCCTGAAACCACCGAGGCATAGGAGGGGGCCGAAGCCTCCGGTTTGTCGATCACCATAGCGGAGTCTCCTGGATCTGGTGGCCGGGCATCCGCTTCCTCGGTTCCATCGGTGGTTGTAGGCAGAGTTGAATAGTTTTGCATCGAGAGAAATTGCAGATTTTCACTTTTAATTTTTATTTCATTTTTTGATTTGCTTTCAGAATTTAATAGAAGGATTTTGTTTGTATCTCAAGTATGTGCATCTATTGCTATATCTTTAGGTTAAAGATTTCTAGTTAAAATATTATTTTTATTTCAAAAATGTTGTTTAGATCAACCATTCAGTAAGTCTATTGTTTATAAAAAGTCAATGATCAATAATATTAATTTCTCATTGGTTTTTTTCAATAAATTAATGACAACGAACCTAGTCTTGTTTGGGAAACAATAGGCTGACCACCTTATACTCCAATTCTTCAAGACCATGTTCATTATTAGAAATGATTATTTTAATAGTGTTCAAAGTTTTTTTTTTAATTTGGACAAAAAATTACAATGGCATCTATTGATGATTAGATTTCGATGATGAGAAGCTACCGTCGTGAAGAGGATTCATGCACTGGTTCCACAAGTCTGGACCTGATCTGTTATCTTCTGACCTTCCATCGTTCTTCTCTTTATTCTTAGGAGAGATGGTATCGGACCTCTTGAAGGGGGTGATTCAAGGAAAAATCTTGCATGAGACGATGATGTAATATCCGTTGATTTAAACGAGAAACTTGAAAGAGAGAAACAAAGTACACGACAACAACGAAAGGATAACCAAACCTGAAGAATAAGTATTCAAAGAAAGAAGTTTAGATCATTCTTCTATTGGGGTTCATCCAAATACATAGACAAGTGTGATTTACAACATATAAAGGACAAGTGTCCGGAGTCCGGTTCCATGGTCTACAGTAACATATACGTAAAGGGAACCCAAACAGGGTTACAATTATAAGTATTAAGTAACGTATTCAGGTAATGTAGAACATAAAACTCAACTTGCACTAACATCTTACAGTGATTTCGCATCTGCTTCTGATGTCAGAGATATCAATCACTGGATCTTTCTGCAGATGCACCCGGATCAGTCAATGACCGGCACAATGCATTGCGCCTTGATAGGTTTGAGTATGAGCTAATTTCCCAGCTTCAACTCGCAAGTATTAAGTCCAATCGACAATGAGAGATAGAATGGTTTCAACCTTTTAGGTTATATGGAGATAGATTAGGTGATCACTTGCCCAATGGAGCTATTTTTTGAACAATGCCAGCAGCAAGATAGAAGTCCAAAGATTCCTGACTCGACAGGTTGAGCAATGTCCCGTTCTCGTTTAAGTAAAACTCTAACCAACTCATCTGAGCTTAAATGGCTGTCACGATTGGTGTCAAATACATGGAAGATGATCTCAACAACGTTGTCTGTAAGTGATATGCCGCAGACCTGTATATGCATAAGATCAATTCATCATGATGAATGCTATGAAAAGTCAGGTATTTGGCAATCACTAACACGACTCAGGCCCACGGGCTGCCATTAATTCAATCACTTTTTAAAAAATTGATAACTATCTATTGACAAGTTATAACAGGTCACAGAAGAAATCATAACCAACACGACTTACGTGAGATGCTGCTCGTTTGAAGTCATCCTTGGTCAGTAGACCATTTATTTTCCCATAACTGAAAACGGCCAACGAAAATGGCTGCAATTTTCTACGTAGCTCAGCAAAATGTTTGAATTCATCCAAGTTGATCCGAATCTCCCGAAGATTTGGTTCATAGTTTAATTCATCAACCCGCTCAAGCAACCTGTCTAAATGACTCATATCGGCAGAAGCAACCATGGATAAAGCAAAATCCTTGGCTGATATTCTTCCTTGGGCTATGTAGTCATAATGATCAAACTCCAATCTCAGCATCTACAGAATACAATAGACATTAACCACGACAATCGTCAAAATTTGTTGGTGTGGGAGAGAAACTAAAAAGACTGTAAAAAGGTGAAAACCCCAAGATAAGAGAAGAAATTCAGCACAATTTTCCATGCATCAGGAGCATACAAGTTAAAGAATACCTTTCAATTTGATTACAAAATCAACTCCTTCAACCATCAAAACAAAAATGATTTTTGGCTCAACACCTATCACTCAAGCTACAAGAAAATGGTCCAAGTTTGTCAAAGCTTTAGGCAATGGACTACAAGTCTCATGCCAAGAATACCATAAAACATCCACGACCAGCATAATCCATTTTTTCTTAAAATTACACCAATATCTGGCAGAGTAAGAAACAAAGAAATTTATGAAAAATGACTTCGATTTTGTTAGACATGGAAGAAAAGGCTAACCTCATCCTGCAACATTCGCATGAATTCAACAAATTTACCATGTTGAAGGCGTGTGTTTCCATCTTTTCCAAAGAAATACTCAACCAGACCTCCGTCTTCCACAGAACCCATAACTTTTAACCCAGTGCGAAGTCCATCCCTGTGGACTGCCACTTGCCTGTTATTAGCTCGCATCAAAGCCATCACTTTCTTAAACTCTTCTTATCAATCTCCTTATATACAGATATTCAATATTACTAACTTGTTAAGATAAAAGGGTACAACTAGCTCAAAATTGTTGTCAAATGGATATAGAAATACTAACTCATTGTTGTCTGCATCAAACATTTTGAACGCTATGGAAAAACTTGACTCGGGGATGCTTAGTAATGTTATGAAAAATATATATCTGTTACAAATAAACCGTTCAGAGTTTGTATCATCCAAGTAAGAAGCAAACGTAGACAAATAATCTAACTAAATTTTGAGATTCAGGCAGCATACTCCTTGAAAGAGATGCGTCCATCAGTGTCCATATCAAAAAGCATGAAAAGTTCCGAAGGATCACAGCGTAAGTCGCCCGGACTCCTTTCCCCTGTCAAATATCCATTTCGAACAAGGTGGGATTCAGAAGGAGGAAAAACAGGAACAACTGCCCGCATTAGAACAGCTGGTGTCATGAGTAATTCTCCTTCTGGAGTTAGAACAGAGGCAAAATACTCAAAAACCTGTATGCATAAAGATACTATGAGGTCCTGACAGAGAATAAACAACAAAATATTCATAAGATACCATATTCAACAACAAATAAACATTAGAAACTGAATCCAAAGAGTTGCAAAGAGTAAACTACGAATCCAAAAAAAAAAGGACTGGAAGAACAAAGATCAGATCCTCCAATTCTTTACAATCTAAATGCAATAAATTAAAAATATTGGCCAACTACACTTATTATTATGAATTATGATTATAAGGAATAAATTTCTTTTTAGAAATTATACCTACCTTGGATATTTAACGCAACTGACTAAAATATATTTACCTTCTCAGGTGGACTCCGCAATCTTAACCGCTTCTCATAGTTGAAGAAAACCTTTCTTCTATACTCCTCTGCAACGAAAAAACAAGAACAAAACTCAATCTAAAGGCTAAAACACCAGCGGATATTTTGCTATTGATTAGAAAATAAAGAGAAATTAGAAGTAGAGATTAATAACCTCCGAAAATGAACTTAGAGCTATAGCTGGGTTGCGAAATGCGTTTTCTGAACCGTCAACAGCAGATTCAGCAGGTTCCTTAGACCAATCAGCGAAAGACAAAAAACGTTTATTGAAAAAACCAGAACTTGAATCGAAAGCTGAAACAGAATACCAGCAAACTAAGCCTAAGCTCGAACCAAGTGTGATCGTCGAGATCCATTTCAGGAAAGAGCTGGAGAATACCAGCAGGTTCCTTTATCGTTAGATTTGATGTTTGAATAATTGATAAGCGGCAGCGAGGAGAATTGTCGGATTTGGAGCCGTTGATGGATCAAGGAGAGACGATGGATCGACGGTGAGGAACTTTTCAGGGAGGTAAAGGAAGCCATGGTTGTCGGCTGAGAATTCTTCGGTGTTTGGAGAAAGGGATTAAAAGTACAAAATGAAGACCTGAGGCAACAAAAGAATGCGATGACTTAGAGGATCCAAGATTCGAAGGAAAGATGATCTCGCGCCGCGTTAGTCAGTCGGTACGCAACAAAACGATGCTGCAAAAAGAAGAAAACGGCATATACTCTCAGAAGGCTTAATGATGAATAAACCTATGGGCCTTGATAAGAATACACCCTATGAAAATAAGATTCGGTCTTATTCCTGTTCTAGTCCCTACACTATGATAAAAGCTTCGGTTTGGTCTAATTGTTGTTGTTCCGGGTATTTTACCATAGCTCTGGTTCGAGCTTAGAAATTAGAACCTCTTCTTTGATAAAAATTCAAATTTAATTCATGTACTTTAATTTATTCTTGTTAATCTTACACTATTATTAAGAAATCCAAATTGATAACACATTTATGTTAAAGCAATGACATAAATTCGTTTGTTTTATTATTAATTAATCAATCAAGCTAAAGTGAAAATCCAATCGAGTTTACATAAAGTTTAATTGGAAAAGAAATCATGCAAAAATAATACAAAATTCGGACATCAACACAGGACTTACCAAGATTCAATTTTTTTTTTGAAAAGTTATGTACTTTGTATTGAATAGATGAAATATACAAAGTACGTCACAACCAAAAACCTCCCTAAACTTATATGGAGGAAAAAGAGTGCGTTATGGAGTGAACAAGGTAGAATACATGAATCAGAAGCAGAAACAAAATCTATCAACCAACCATGGGAACCAAACTACCAACTACACAATACACATTAAAGCCACTACAGCTGCTGCCCAATACCACGTCAGTTCTCTGTAAAACCAGAATGCCTAAGATGCACTAACAGAACACCATTGCTCATGGCTAACCAAACCCAAAACAGCAAAGCTATCACCTCCGATCAAGCAGCAAACATAACCTGTATCACCATTTACAAATACTACCCCTGATGCAAATACATCCTCAAACTCACAGCAACTGCGATTCAAAACAAAACAGCCCCTAACTATAAGGCATAATCAACGAATCAAAACCAACCAGGGCAAACTGCCGCCGAACCCCTTTGACGTATATCAGAAAAGGACGAAATAAAGGAAGGATAGAGCCTGGATAAAACGAAGGAGAAGGGAACCTTTGAAGCCATAAACAGTGGCACTAAAACCAGTCCTCTGGATCCATATCCACTACACCTTTTTTGCGTGGCAGCAGCATTAATACTGGATCCAAAGCCTCTGTACCAATATGCGTGACACCATCATTCAAGCTATATCAGTAAAAGAGATGGAAATGCCATGAATAGTTCGAACAGCAACTAATTTAGGAAAAAATTGCAGAAGGAAATCAGCTAACGCCATGGTAAGAGATTTGCAGCCACCAATGGGAAGACTCTCAGTAGAATTCGCGTCCGAAAACAAGCGATCAGAACCAGAGAAGGAATAGCATAAGACGAAAGTAGAAACTGACAGTCCTTAATCCATTTCTGGAAGTGGCAACACCAAAGAGTAATGAGCACAACATACGGGCACCATAGGGACCCTCGAGTAAAATTCTTCTTTTTCTCTGCACCTGATAAAAACAGTGCTGAAAACTTCATAGGCAAGTCCAGCACTAATTTCACCTGTTAAGATATGTTACAACACATCCTTATCACAATCATCTATTACCACAAACAATTGCTTCTGGGTTACAAACAAAGATTCAATTTTAGCATAAATAGAGGGATAAAAGCCAGAACCGGACCGTAAGAATGTTCAACAGCTAAGAACTCAAACGATGTACATTCTCAACTCAGCAAACTTCAATTAATGAAACCAAACTAGCTGAATTAACACAATTATAAGTTAATTTGATTTCGAATTCAAATAATATCGTCGGATTAAAACAGATTTGCAAATTCGGATTTAGATTCTATAGAAACTGTAAACATCCAACCCATTGTGGACCTTGACTATACCCAAACCCCGATATGTTTGCAGATCGTGTTTGTTGAATCCTCCAAAAGCTTTAATCTTCTAGGAGCCCCAGTTTGGAATGTTTGATGTGGCTTCGTTGACCATTTTCACCAGAGTTACCTGCCACAATGTAATTTCATTACAACATTGCATGATGTAGGACAGTAGGAGAGAAGAGCATACGTATAAAATGTTCCATTTTAGCTTTGCATGCATACTATAGAAGGATGAATGTTAGAACATACCACACTTTGCGGAACAACGGGAGGAGGCAGGGGAAGGTTTTTTGGCAGTGCTGCAGTAGTGAAACTTCTTTTATCGAACCTCCATTCTCCGATCTTTCCGTAGGTTAACTTACCCTAAAATCGGGGCAGAAGAAATTTCACTATAGGTAAACGAAGACACTTTTTTCCTTCCGACTCGGAAACTAATATTCTGGGGTAAAGCATTTTCGTTCAACTGAATCTAGATGATTGGGATTTCAGAAAATAGGTTACCTTCAAATCATAGTCACACCCTAAGTGAAATGAATGATGTACTTGTCACCAACTTCTGTATCCCAAGGAGGCTAATAACATGTCACAAAACAGCCAAGTTCTATTAAGAAGAATACGGGGAAAATATCTGCATACCGAAATTGAAATTTCAGATGAATTCCAGAACCCCAGAACATAGCCCTTTTTTCTCGAATCTAATCAGAATTCCAGAATATTATAACGAGAGTATGAAGGAGAGAAGTCTCGACTGAACATAGAAAAGTTGAAGAACTCCAATCTGTTTTGCAAACAAAAATCATTCTAACATTCACCTAGGCTTGCTCTTCGGAAACTAAAAGGCGATATCTATCGAAAATGCTAGCTATAGGTAACAAGGTGATACAATTGGCATCTTGTACCGTGTGAAGAAGATATTATAGGTTAAAAAAAGAATGACAATCCCATCAAACCTGGATCATGAAATCTTTGTGCTAGATGTTACCAACCCTGCAAGGCAGACAAACCGCATAGGCGTACCTACAAATGCGGAACAAGAAAATTAACTAGAGGAGCACCCTAAACAACAAGTTAAAAGTAGATAAAACTCACATTTCAAACACCCAACCAAAAGCTTTATCTGTTTCGGGATCTTTCTTCATAGCCAACGAGACATTCATCCAAGTTGGAGCAATTTTTTCGAGTGAATCCTAAATAATGTTCAAAGAAAGATCAAGACAACGCAAATGCTTCTGTTGTAACTAGGTAACACCCAAAATGCATACCTTAGCAATAATGACAGGAGAATTTCCTATGGGGTCGATGTTGGTTATCGGACCCTTGTTCTCAGGGAAGTACTTCCTCAGAACCGACTCGTACTTTTTAGGTTCAATATAAAAGAACGGAAATGCAGCGCCGTGACCAGCCTTGGATAAATTCAGTATCGGCTTGACAATGATATGGTCTGGCTCTTCCATCAATATATAACTGGATACATGGAACATGGTACACAATGAGATTCACAAAAATCAGTCAAAAATGAAAGACCAATAGACTCGAGATAGAAATAACAAAATCAGAATTCTCACTCTTCTTTTACGTCTGCCTTTTTGGACCCATTGCACCAACGCCCAAGGTCTGTTTAGGACTATATAACCCTGTGATCAGTGTAGACACTGAATTTTGTCCCGAAAATTTTTCATTCATTTTTCTTATCTCACTTTCACTTTTTATTTGTTTCATTATAATTATAGTTAAGTAATTTATTTATTTTACTTTACATAATTAACAGCCCAATTTTACAAAGTAGCCCAAAATACAAGTTTGCAGTCAGCCCACTGGTTCGGGCCCAACAAAAACGAAGCCCGCGGGCGAACCCAAGACCCGGTTAGGGTTTCTTCACCCAAGTTTGGCCACCCACTGCAGCTGTCCAACTCTCCATGTCCACTGCAACACTCCATCTCCACGCCTACTACACCAGTACCATACCATGCTAAAGCAACAAGGTCACCATCTCCCACAAATCACGACACCTTCAACTGCCAATCAAAGTTTTTTATTTTATTTCCAATCTGTAATGGGTATATAACCTAAGCAAAAACAATGTAAAGGACAGTAAAAAAATATTGGGAATCAAACAGAAAAAGATCTAAGGTACTTTGGCCTCTTCCTTTTCATTATTATTGATGCATGTATTTTAATCTAAAAAAACGAAAATAAAGAAATAAAAAGATGAGAGAAGGAACCTGCTCACCGATCGCCTTCGGGGTTGATGTCATCAGCGAGGAGTTTTGGAGAGTCGTTTACTCGAGTCCTAGGTTACCGGTGAGTCGGGGTGGCGTCGAATAGTGTCGGTGGTCGGTCTTGGAGCGGTATGGTTCTCGGTGGAGTGAGATAGAAGGAAAAGGGGCTAGTTGGGTTCTTGGTTTCGGTCGTGATTAGGTTGGCTTGGTTACTCGGTTGGTTCGGGGTGGCTAGTTGGAGCGAACGACCACCGATATACGGTGGTCAGGACGTCGTACGCCTTGGATCTTTGGAGGGTCGGCCACCGCGTGCATTGTGGGGGGGGGGAAAGAAGGGGTTGGAATATTTTGTTTTAGGGTTGGTTATCAGGTAGAATAAAGCAAAAGAGAGGGGATATTAGGCCTCCTTTGTTTTTTTGGGAAAATAACGCTAAGGTCCCTATACCTTTAACATGTTTTTGCATTTAAGTCATATAGTTATGGGTTAATTACCCACAGGTCCCAAAACTTTAGGCAACCTTTTGAATCTTAGTTATTAAATTAGGGTTTAATTCCATCTCAATTCTCATTTTTAGCCTGTTTAGATTTTAGCCATTAGTTCTAGGGGAAAATCACCTTTAGGTCCCCCAAACTTGGTCGTGTTCTTGCCTTTTAGTCACTAGATACTTTTTTTGGTGTTTTCTTTAGTTTAGGTATCTTGTTTCTATTTTATTTTGATTTAGTCACTATTTTGATATGCCATTTACTTAAATGTAGTCACTGATCTTTAATTTATTCTATTTTAACCACTAATGAAATTTTTATTTCCTTGTGATTTGGGATTGATATTTTTATTTTATTTTTATTTCGGTCCTTACTGCTGCCATGTATAATTTGATTCTATTCTTTTTTTTAGGTTCTCATTTTGCCTTGTTTATATTATAGTCATTGTTTAAGCTTAACTTGTTGCTTAATTGGCTTTTGTTGTAAGTTATAATTTATGATTTAGTTTCTGTTTTACACTTTGAAATTGTTGTTTTGGTCTTTGTATTATCCTATCTTTTTTTTTTTTTTTGCTTATTTATTTGTTGCTTTGTTATCACATGCCAATATATCATATATTTATAATATATGTATGTATATATATAAAGAAGCATTTTAATATTGTTGTAAATGCCAATTAAAATTTATAAAATACCCTAAATTGCTCGATATTAATAATCTATATATATATATATATATATATATATATATATATATATATGAAACTACTTTCAAGAACCTTTGTCGTAGAATGGGTGTGAAAACAAATAATTTCTTTATTTTTTGTCGTATTAACGTTTTAATTTATGTTCTCAGCTTTGTCAAAGTTTTTGTCAAGCTTTTTTTGTTTCTTTTCTAGTCAAAGGTTTATATGTTTCTCCTCACACACATCACGAGCATTTACATGTCATGAGCTCTAGACCCGACCTTCGTTTCAAATAAGTCAGGGTGAATGCTTTACTCTCGTAAGAATTTATTCTTCGTATGAGTTTTAGCAAATAACCCTGGGATACACATACCTTATACCTTCGTATGAATTTATTCTTCGTATGGGTATAAGGAAGTGAATCCCCTCGAATTCAATCTGTTTATGCCTATAACGGGCTAGGATTGGGGGTATGGTAGCCCAAGGAGCCACCAGCAATAAGGACAATTCAAGTACATTTTTTTCGATAGAACCAAAACCATGTATGTAGCGAATCGTAGAATGGTCACCCTATATAAAGTCACGCTTAACCCCTGTTCGTCGATAAGTGCCAAAATAGGTGTACACGAAGGAGAAACTTACTCTAACCTTTTATTTATTTATTTATTGAACTTGTAGAATAGATTATTCCTTTCGAATAAAAGCATGTGAACTAGAAATTATATGCGGTTATATTTTAATTACATGAGGGTAGAAAACATGTTTGGGTATGACATATTTTTGATAAATTATGTTTGGGTAGATAACATGGGGGTAGGTTAAATTTGTTTACCTTTCTGTATATTTTTTACCTTTACACATTTATCTAGAATAATTGTTTTGTTTGTTTTTTTGTTTTTCTTTCTACATACTGTATGTATATAATTAGAAAAAGACGATTGATTCGTGAGTGTCGGTAAAGTTGAAAGACTTTCACGATGGAGAAAAGTTTCCTAAATAAAGAAGAGAATCTTGAAGATATGCGAAATTGGTCCAAAGCAAAGCAAAAAAAAAAAGCAAGGAGATAGTATTCCAAGGCACTATGTGTCAGAATTATCTAACTACACACCTATCTCCATCAAACAGAATGAGCTTCAAGGGTTGAAAATGATATGCGAGGGTTGGAATTTTACTGAGAATCAGGCATTTCAACAAGTTTATTGAGATATATTTCATTTGATGTATGTCATTGTAGACCCAATCTTGGTTCAAAGCATGATACAATTCTGGAATCTAACTTATAATTGTTTCACATTCAATTGAGAGGACATGACTCCGACCCTAGAAGAATTCCAGTTTTTATTAAATTTGCCGAAATTTAAAGTGGATAAGATCTATTCCAGATCAATAAAAAGGCCATCCTTCAAGTCAAAACTTGCAAAGATCTCGGGCACAAGTGACAATTGGGTGACTGATCTCCTGCATCGAAAAGGAGAAAGTGAATGAGTGATGTGGTTCCACCTGCAAAAGATAGTTGAAGCACATATGGATGAAAATATAAGAAGAGATGTACTTGCCCTATGGATCTACGGCTTGGTAATTTTTCCTAAATGTTTGGGTCTCATAGAGTTAGTTGTGGTTGACTTGTTTGAAAAATTAAAGAGAGAATTGAACTCGATTCCTGCAATCCTGCCTAAGACATTCAGATCTTTGAACATCTGTAGGAGACTAGGAGGAGTGTGCTTTATGGGTTGCGCTCAGTTTCTTACTATTTAGATAAGAAGTCATTTCTGAAAAGAATGGAAAGTTAACTATAATCGTTTCTTGAAGGATTTTTCTCCTATTGCTGAGTATATTATAAAAGATTGGCGTGATACGTCACATAAAGACCAATGGATCGACTTCCTCAGGAATCTGCAGGATCAAAATGTAGCATCGCGAACCCCATGGATGATGCATACTCAAATTTTATTAAAATATGAAGACTTTGATTGGATTATGCTTCTGGGCTATAAGGAGGAGTCAGATATGCTCCTTTGTTAGTTATGAGATAATATAGTGCTCGACAGTTTGTCCCGATAACCTATGGGATGGCTAATGTTGAGTTCAACTACAAAGAATTCAATTATAAGAAGAAGATCAAAGATGTGGCAGATCATGGAGACTTACTTTTAGAACCAAGTTAGTTAGAGTTGATGTCATTTTAATGTCTGATTATGAAGCCTGGAGAATTCAAATGGTAAGTGAAAAAATACTTTTAGCTTCTGAAGAAGGATCACTGTCAATAAAGACAAAAATAGGGGAATCAAAAGCTGACAAGAAAGAGTTGGTAAAGCAATATAAGGTAGAGAGTCGTAAAGTTTAGAAATTCAAGAAAGAGGACGGTCTGAAAGAATTGGAAGATGAGAAGAATCGAGTCCAAGGGTTGGAATCTGAGATGAATAGCATACTTGAAGATTTTGAAGAAAGAAAACGAAGAATTCAAGAGCTCGAAGAGGAAAGATAACAAAAGAATGATGAAATATGTCTGAAAGGTAGGGTTGGAATATTATCCTCGATAGAAAGCAGGCAGAGATTGGGTCATGTATGCAAAAATTCTCCACAAAAAGTCAGCAAGTGGATGAACTCACTGGCGAAATGGAAGAGTTACATATAAGGTTTGAAGAAGAGTTGAACATATCTCAAGCCATGAATGACAAGCTTAAAAGCTACATCTCATAACTTGAGCAATCTCTACTTCAAGTGCAAGTTTTGCCTGCATCCATGGACTTAAGAGTTTCTCTTGAAGAGAACAAGGCTTTACGAAAAGAAATCAGAGGGTTGAAGGGCGAGCTCTAGCGATGTCGGATTCAAATCACTAACCTGGAAAAGGAGATCAATTGTATCAATGATGGGTGGAAAGACACGTATGAATATTACCACTCTTTGGTAGGAGAAAGAGAACGTATAATGGGTGAGGCCATAGCACAAATGGGTGAAGTAGTTCGATATACTAATGAATTGGCTAACAGGGTTGAGATCATCCAACTCCAAACTAGTCCAATCTCTGAATATACGAGGGAGATCATCGCAATCATGAATGAAATTGTAGAGTTGAGCTTAAGGGCTAGACCTTATCTGTAATCAAACTCCTTTGTAATGAGAAAAACTTTTCATCAAATGAAAGTTATTAGAAAATGATTAATGCTAGGATCAACGCTTTTTATTTGTATTTACACTTACATCATTTATTCCGCATAAACATTCATTTCATCATTCGTAATACATTACTAATAACTTATTTATATTTAAGAGAAAATAAAATTAATTCATTGAGGATTATATGATAAAAGATACTAGAAAGAAAAAATAAAAATCTTCACCGCACCTGAAGCAAAACCATAGAGGCTAAGATCGAACAACTAAAAAAGGAAATGCATGAAGATTTGTCGAGGATACAGTAAGAATGGGAATAAAAAATGGAACAATCGCAGAAATCAATCATAGACTGTATCTTGCAAAGCCAAACTAGTATGGCAAATGATATTGTGGCTAAAATGTCTGGGTTACATGCTTAAATAGCAAAAGAGCCAAGTACAACATTGGTTAAAGATTCTGAACATGCCGTATCGAAATCTACCCTGAGATTGGTTATCTCGCCTGAAAAGCTTACTGAGCATCCCACAGGATCTTCTACCGTCAAAGATCAAATGGCTACAATAAAATCCCCAAAATAGCCCACATGAATACACTGCTATAGATCACAAAGAAATTGAGAAATCCAAGACTGAGGTACTAGAAAATCTGAAAGGATAGTGCAAAGACTTTTTCAAAGAAATGGGAATACAAGGCTCTCAGGATGGGATGGATGCAGTAGAATTAAGCTTGGTGCCATATTTAATTTTACCCCCGAAGTTTAAAATGCCTTAATTTGAGAAATATCAGGGTAAGACTTGTCTCGTCGCACATTTGACCATGTTTTGCAGGAGGATGACTGGTTTTGTAAAGGATGATATATTACTGATTCATTGCTTTCAAGTGAGCTTGACAAGATCAGTTGTAAGGTGGTATAACCAGTTAACCCGTGCTATGATAGGGTCGTGGAAAGATTTAGCAAATGTTTTTAAAGAACAATACCAACAGGTTACTGATATGATGCCTGATAGGGTTACTCTTCAGAATATAAAATGAAGCATAATGAAAGTTTTTGCCAGTATGCACAACATTGGAGGGATATTGTTGCCCAAGTACATCCATATTTGGTTGAAAGGGAGTTCATAACGATGTTCATTGATACGCTAAAGTCTCCTTACATAGATTACATGTTAGGGGTGGCAACCAAGAGTTTCTCCAACATTGTGATGTGTGGAGAAATGATTGAGAGAACTTTAAAAAAAAGCAAATAACTAGTGGTCAAAACTCTACGAAAAAACCCTTTGTAAAAAAAAGAATGAGAAGTAAACAATGTGAATTTCTCTATGAATAAAACTAAGGTTGGAAATTCTTCATCCCAAGGGGAAGTAAAGCTCAAGAATAATACTGAAAAGGCGTTGTTTACTCCAACTCCGATGACCTATAGTGAATTGTTCCAAGGATTATTCAAAGTACACGTGGTATCACCAAAGTTCGCGTATCTGATCAAATTACCATTTTCGAAATGGTACAATGAAAATGAGACATGTGAATATCATGCAAATATCTGAGGGCACACCATTGAAAAATGTCTTGCTTTCAAAAGGGTTATAGAGGATCTGATCAAGAGAAAAGTGGTGTCATTCAACGACTCAGAGAAACCATGTGCTACTGCAAACCCATTTCCAAACCACCAAAACCAAGGAGTTAATGATGTTGAGGAGAATTGAAGAATTAAGAGAACGATCGAGGAACTAAGAACACCATTGAAATGGGTATTTGATCAAATTAAGAAAACATGGTATTGAGTTCCATAAAGAAGTTTGTAGCTAAAAAATCAGATAGTTTTTGTGAATACCATTGCGAAGATGGTCATCAAATCCAAGATTGTCAAGATTTTAAGCAAATAGTCCAGGAATTGATGGACAAATAGGAATTACAATTTTTCGAATGATGGACAATAAAGAATGAAGGAAATGTTTATGCTTCAGAAGAGAGTTCAGGAGAAGTTGAAAGAAAATTAAAGAAACCAATTCTGGTTATATCAAAACCAAACTATGAGGCTAGCAAGGGAAGTACAACATCTAGAGTGCTGATCAAGACAACGATACCTTTTCCCTACAAAAGTAATCAGAGTGTCCCTTGGAATTATATATGCCAAATCAATGCTCCTGAGAACCATGAAGAAGAGATCGATGAAGTTGGAGGTTTCACTAAGAGTGGGAGGTGCTACGCCCTTGGTAAAGCTAAAAAAGCAAGAGCTGCTATGATTGATGAGCTCGAGGACAGGATTAATGAACCTGTCAAGATTGAGAAGGCTCAAGAATTTTTGAAGTTTTTGAAACACAACGAGTACAATATTGTACAACAACTTCATAAAATTCCAGCACAAATTTTGATGTTATCTCTCTTATTATACTCTAAGGCACATCGAAATATACTAATAAAGGTTTTTGAACGAGATCTTTGTAGGAAATGACATACATGTGGAACGTGTGGACAGAATGGTAAATCACATCAATACATATAACTTTATTTATTTCTATGATAATAAGATACCTGAATAAGGTAAAGGCAGATGCAATGCATTACACATTATCGCTCATTACAAAGGAGTTATTATCTTTGGGGTGTTAATTAACAATGTCATGCCATTTGATACATTAAATAGACTCCTAGTGGATACCACTCAAATGAGGATTTCTAGCAATGCAATGCAAGCATTTGATGGGACTGAGCGCAAAATCATGGAGAAGATAACAATACCTCTCAGAATTGTCCCCATAACCTTCGAGGTGGATTTTGTTATCATGGACATCCATCCAAATTACAAATGCTTCCTTGGGAGGCCGTGGATTCACATGGATAGAAAAATTCCTTCTTTCCTCCACCAAAAGGTTTGATTTATTACTGATGGAACTCTAGTGACCATCAAGGTAAAAGAAGATATTATCACTTCTATCACCACTGATGCACCATATGTAGGGGTAGATGAGAATGCACTAGAGTCGTCGTTCCAGTCTTTGAAATTTGTCAATGCCACTTTCATTCCTGAAGGCAAAAGAATTCCCACTCCTCAGCTTTCAAAGAACACGAAAATGCAGCTAAAAGAGACATTAGTTCAAGAAGCAAAAATTGGGAAATGTTTGGGCAAGAGACTGCAAGGCATCACTGAAGGGTTAGCCCCATCTCCTAAAAGGAATTACTTTGGTATCAGATATAGTTTAATCTATCATGATAGAATCAAGGATGCACAAAAACTCAGGGAAAGAAGAAAAGCAAGAGCAGACAGAGAAGATGTTGTTTGGGGGTCTATGGTCATACCACCTATCTTTAAGACTTTTGTAGCTGGAGGATTTGTTACCTGACATACTGAAACAGCTGTGGGATGGTGAAGAAGATGTAGTAGTTGAAGCTTTGATAGGAAGCTTGAGCATCAATGCCAACAACAAATGATTCTACTGGAGAATGGTCATTGGCATTGATTCGCCCATGCCCTCATGGTTATATTTTGAACAACTACACTGTTGAAGAACTCGTTGTATTCTATAAGCACTCTTCAAAGTAATACATAATAACAAACATGTCTCTTTTTTACCCAAATAATTACCCAAATAAAGTAGGGTTATTTTTGTAAAGACGGATTGTTATTCATCGTTACATTAATGAAATAATGAATTCTCTTCATTTTCTCCACAGAAAATATCTTATTTATTTACCTCTTTATCATAGTTTTTCTTTGGTAAATATGAAATAAAATTCTTGTCCACATATGAATATACTATTTTCCATTCACATGCCTCCAGATATCAATTGTTCGAATAAAGATATATCCAAACCACAAATTGATTTTGAAAATAACATATGTCTTGAAGAATCTGAGGGTTGTAAGGATGATGAGGAATGCGAGTTGAACCCTAAATATTTTAGAATGATAGAACATGAAAATAAACAAATTTTTCCCCATAAAGAGAAAATTGAGACAATAAATTTGGGGACAGATGAGGACAAAAATGAGGTCAAGATCGGCATGTCGCTCTCATAAAAAATAAGACAATAACGCTAAAACCTTCTACAAGAATACAAAGATGTGTTTTCTTGGTCTTATCATGATATGTCAGGGTTAGACACTGACATTGTGGTCCACAAGTTGCCAATAAAGCAAGAATGCAAGCCTGTGCAACAAAATATTCAAAGGATAAGGCCATATATGTTGTTAAAAATAAAGAAATATGTGAGGAAACAGTTTGATGCTGGTTTCCTACATGTAACAAAATACCCTGAATGGGTAGCAAACATAGTGTCAGTTCCAAAGAAAGATGGCAAGGTTTGGATGTGTGTTAACTACAAAGATCTCAATCGATCAAGTCCCAAAGATAATTTCCCGCTCTCACACATTGATACCCTCGGCGACAATACAGCTGGAAATGCTCTTTTCTCCTTCATGGATGGCTTCTCAAGGTACAATCAAATCAAGATAGACCCCGAAGATAAGGAAAAATCGATGTTTGTGACAATGTGGGGAACATTTTATTACAAGGTGATGCTCTTTGGATTAAAGAACGCAGGGGCAACATATCAACGAGCCATGGTTACTTTGTTTCGTGATATGATGCATAAAGAGATAGAGGTATACGTGGATGATATGATTGTCAAATAACAAACTGGATAAGAACATGTGGTAGTCTTAAAGAATCTATTTATAAAATTATGAAAATATCAGGTAAAACTTAACCTAGTCAAATGCAATTTTAGAGTTACTTCAGGGAAGTTATTGGGGTTTATAGTCGGTGAAAAATGATATAAATAGATCTTGATAAAGCCAAAACAATCTTAGAACTACCACCACCTCGAACATAAAAAGAAATACAGGGATTCTTGAGGAGGTTAAATTATATTTCCAAAGTAATCTCTCAGTTAACTGAGAAATGTGATTCAATCTTTCGTTTACTAAGAAAGCAAAATCCTGGAGTATGGGATGATAGTTTTCAAGAATATTTTGATAAAATCAAGAATTACTTGACAAACACTCTGGTCTTAATGCAACTAATCCCAGATAAGGAATTGATCTTATATTTGACTCTCTTTGAGAAGTCAATAGGATGTTTATTGGCACAACATGATGAAACTGAAAGAAGATAACGAGACATTTATTACCTAGTAAAAAATTCACTGGCTATGAGACTCGATATTCTTTGATCGAGAAATTGTGATGTGCTTTGGTATGGACTACTAAAAGGCTGAGACAATATTTGTTATATCACACCACTTGGTTGATATCAAGGTTGGATCCGTTAAAGTACATGATGGAATCATCGGTTCTAACTGGAAGAATGGCGAGATGGCAAATATTGTTGTCTAAATTTGACATAGTGTACACAAATCAAAAAGTACTAAAAGAAAGTGGCATTGCTAATTTTCTAGCAAGCAGAGCATTAGAAGACTATGAACCATTAAAATTAAAATTTCCAAATGAGGACTTAATGAGTATATTTGCTACAGAAGAAGAAGAAGAGGCTTTGAAGGATGAAGTTTGGAAAATGAATTTCGATGGTGCCTCAAATGTCGTGGGATATGGAATTGGGGCAATACTAGTTTCACCTGAAGGAGATAATTATCCTTTTACTAGTCGGCTCGCCTTTGAATGTACAAACAATATGGAAGAGTATGAAGCATGTATCTTGGGTATTCGAGCTACAATTGAGCACAAGATTAAAATCTTGGAAGTATTTGGTGATTCTGCTCTAGTCATTTACCAACTTCACGGAGAATGGATGACTCAAGACTCCAAGCTGATAGAATACAAGAATCTAGTGATGGATTTGATCAATGAGTTTGAAGAGATTACTTTCACCTATCTCCCACGCGAAGAAAATCGAATGGTGGATGCCTTGGCTACGTTAGCTTCCATGTTCAAGGCCAACGATCAAGATTAAATTATGCCCATTCGAATGAGTTTAAGAGAAATGACGACTCATTGTTTCAATATTGAAGAGGAAGAATATGATGGTCTCCCGAGGTATTATGACATTCTCCACTATGTGAAATATCAAGTTCCTTATCGCCCAAAAATTAATGGGGTAGTAGAGGCAGCAAATAAAAATCTCAGGAAGATCATCATAAAAACAACTTAAACATATAAAGATTGGAAAGAGAAATTACCTTTTGCAATGCTTGCTTATTATACATCTGTTTGCACATCGACTGGGGCAACACCGTTCTCTTTAGTATATAGGATGAAAGTAGTTTTGCCTGTTAAGGTAGAAATCCCTTCTTTGAGAGTGTTGATGGAGCTGAAACTAAATGAGACTGATTTGTTGAGTTAATCGATCGACGGAATCAGCCAAGATGGGGGTGAATTGACAATTGAAATTTTTGTGGAAGCTTTTGCAGAAAATTTAAAGTAATTGCACAGCGATTTATAGTGGTTCGACTTTCTCAATCAAAGTCTACGTCCACTACCTTAGCTATCCACACTAAGGATTTTCCAACAAATTCACTAATTTGTTTTTTCTTTTGAGGCCAAAGAGATAACCTTACAACTCCCTCAAGAATATACCCCAATTCTTGATAACACTCTTTCTTTGCAAACTTACAAGGAAATCCTCACAAGGTAGATTGTTTGTACAATTCTAGAACAAAGAAAAGAACACTAAAAAATGAATACAATTGAGTACAAGTAGTGTTCTTGAAAGCAAAATGAATATTGAATGAAAAATAGGCTTGAAATGCTCAAACTTGAGGTTTGATCCTTTCTCTTTGATTCTCTCTTGATTCTTGTTGATTGTTTTTTATCAATGGCTTCTAAGATTGTTTAAATACACCTTCAAATGATTATGAACATTGGGGATGATTAGTGGAGTTAATAGAGCCGTTTAAGTGTGAAAACAATTAATTAAAGCAGTTGGGAGCGTCAGTGCATCGATGCATACCCTAGGTGCATCAGTGTAAAATTCAAATATTTTAACCGTTGGACTCTCAGTGCATCGGTGCACTAAGAGTGCAGCGATGCATAGAATGCATTCGATGTTTGAAAAATCCTGAGTGCATCGATGCATGGTCTTGTGCATCGATGCATCAAATGCACTGAGTACATCGATGCATGGTATGTGCATCGATGCATAAAATGCATTCGATGTTTAAAAAATTAATTGGTGCATCGATGCATGGATTGGTGCATCGGTGCATCACTTTGAAAAATTGATTTTAGGCTTGATTTTGGTTCAAAATACTTTGTGGAAATTGTTTTTAAAATAGTTTAAGTATAAAACACAATTTTACACATTTAGTAAGGTTTAAAATTGATCTTGAAAGACTTGGAGTAATAATTTGATATTCGAGTAATTAAATCAAATATACTTAGAAAATCATTTGTGAAATCTTAAAATTCATTTAATTTAATTTGTTATATCGAAACATCAAAATGTTTTCAACAATCTCCCCCTTTTTGATATAACAAAACATTTGTGTAATTTTAAGATTTTCTTTAAAGATAAGTTTTGAAATCAATTTTGAAATTACTACTCCCCCTTACTATAAACTTCTCCCCTTTAAAACATTTAAAACGACATTTCTCCCCCTTTTTGTTAAATCAAAAAGACTCAAATATTTAAACAAGGTTGTGAAAAATATTTAGCCAATTGATTAGTAATATAGCTTAAGCTGCTAAGATCACAATCAAGAGAAACATTAGTCATTAGTTTCATAAGCAATATTCATAATTAAATGTGAAATGGCATAATTGGTCAAAATGAACTAATATGATGCAAAAATTAATAATCATTAAGCTCAAAATAATAAAGATCAAACCAAATATATATATCAAGTTTAAAACCACAAAGAATCCAAATTATATCTTCAAACAATCCAAATAAAAACAATAATCCTCAAAGTATTCAAAATGTTTTAACAATAAAAGTTCAAAGATGATCCAAAACAAAATAAGGTCTACTCGTCCATAGAGGGATCGAGAGGTGAAAGAGGAAATCGGGCTTGCATCTCAAGAGAGAGAGCATCCATGCGTGCAAGCATCTCCCTTTGAAATTACATCTGTCGAGCTTCCAAAGTGTCTAAGCATTGATTTACTGCTTCGTGAGTAGTTAAGTGGGATTCGATGGAAGTATACCGTAGATCAAATGTCTCCAAAAACGAACGAAAATATGGAGGCATTTGATCCTCTTGTGGAGCTGGTTCCGGTGCAGGCTCATCGTCTGGAACGTGATAGTCGATATCTTGCATAAGTTGTTGAAACTTAGGATCATCATCAGCAGCCGGTGCCGGAGGAGGAGGAGGAGCACGAGAAGAGCTAGGAGCAGCTCGTGAAGAGCTAGCTCCCAGGGTTTGCTTACTGGGTCGAAATACCCAAAGTCTGGTTTCCTCGTCTTGTTTACAATCCGCTTTCTTCAAGGAAGTAAGATTGATTTGGTTTTGGAGTGGGATAGGATTGTCGAGAGAGATGTCTAGACCAAGTTTGATAAAGAGGTTACTAAGAAGACATCCATAAACTAATGTTTCGACATGTTTTGAAGGAACAATGTTTATGAATCAACTAGTTGACTGAAGATAATATGGGGTAGATTGATTTTGATCTTATTCTTGAGACAGTGCATCCACCACAAATCCCTAATACGAAGAGTGGAGTACCTACCTCCGGATGGTCTAAACCACCAAGAGATCATCAGATGAAGAAAATGATCGTGATGAGATCGTAGAGTACTAACACTAGCATTTGGAACATAGGGATAATCTACAGTTTCATTCTCATTATATATCCCATCATCATCTAACCTAAAACGTGAAGCTATAATCGTGGGGTCAATATTAATATATTGGCCTAAAAGATATGATCTAATGGCTATAGTCCCACATTGAGTTTCATTTTGAATACATATCGCATTGGAATAGAAAATGCGGACTAACTATTGATAAACAATAGGTTTGAGCTGAAACATTTTATCAAACTTTCAAGCTTTAAGAATCGGAAGGTATTCAAAGTTAATATCTATCATAGCTTGAAGAGAAGGAATACGCTCTTTCCAGATTCTATAAGTTTGAAAAGAATTTCTGTACCTAGAGTACAATTCGTCTCTACGACGCTCAGGCGTGTTAAAACAAGATCCTAATAGATGAAGGTAGAGGAGGAATGGGATTAGGAGGTTGGTTTGAACGAGAACGACTCGACGAAGTCCTAGGGCGTTTGGGATTAGACATGGTTTAGGAATCGGAAAAATAAATATAACCTGCAATTTGAAACACATGTATGCAATTTAATCAATCCCAAAACTCAACTGAGTCCTCAATAATTCAAGGTTCGCTAAATCAAATCCTAATGGGCAAGTTTTGAAAACTATTTGAAAATAATCATAATATGTATAGTTTTCATGAAAACAACATAATTAAATCAAAAATCAAATTTAAAAATTAAATTCAGATTTTGATATAATAATTTTTTTTATTTCGAAAATTCAGAAAAATCTTTGAAAATTTGTTAGTTTTTGATGAAATTAGTTGTAAAAACTAGTTTGTAATCATTAAACATTCAATGCCCGATATAATGTTCATCTAGAACTAATTAAAACTAGTCTAAGATCAAAAATCAATAAAATAGAAGTTTTGAAATATTACCTTGAAAATTTTGGATTTGAGAGGAATGTGATGTTGTTTTGCACGATTTGATGATTAAAGTAGGATTAGGAGTTGAAAAGTTTGAAGATTCCGACAAAATTACGTTGATTTTTAGAAAAAGAGGATTTAGAGAGTGAGAGGGGCGTACGACTGATGAGGATATAGGTTTAGGGTTTGAAACAAATAAGAAAACAAGCCTTTTAAACCCAAAACCCGACGGATGCATCGATGCATAACCCCATGCCAATGCATATTCAAGGCGTGCATCGGTGCATCAACATGATGAATCGATGCACATTCAAAGGGATGCATCGATGCACTGTTAAGTGTATCGATGCATGAAGCACAAAAATGTCAAAAATCTGTTTCAAACACTTAAAATGCTAAATTAATTAGCTCTAGTGGTATTGGCAACTAATATATTGAAAATTAATCATTTTCAATCAATCAAATTAATCCTTAAGCTTCATTTGAACATAAAATTAATTTTCTCTAAAGAACATAAACTCCCCCTAACTAATAGCAATGAATGCAATTAAAAATTATCATTATATGCATTTTTCATTTTATTTTTAAAAAATGCTAAAATCATTTTAAACACTAAGTGAAGATAAGTCAGTTAAACCTAATTCTCTCCTAAGTGTCCAAAATCTTTCTTTGTCTAAAGGTTTTGTAAAGATATCCGCTAATTGGTGCAAAGTATCAACAAATTCTAGAACTACATCTTCCTTAGCGACATGGTCTCTAATGAAGTGATCTCTAATTTCAATATGCTTAGTTCTAGAGTGTTGGATGAGATTTTTAGTGAGACAAATAGCTCTAGTATTGTCACACTTGATAGGAATGGTACCTACTTCAATTCCATAATCAAAAAGTTGTTGTTTCGTCCATAAAACTTGTGCACAACAACTACCGACTGAAATATATTTCGCTTCAGTGGTAGATAATGCGACATAATTTTGTTTCTTTGAAAACCAAAATCAGCATATTTCCAAGGAATTGGCAAGTACCGGAGGTGCTTTTCCTATCTAATTTTCATCCTCCATAATCCGCATCAGAGAAGACATGTAAGCTAAAGCTAGAGTCTCTAGGATACCAAAGTCCTAAACTAGGAGTGTCCTTAAGGTATCTAAAGATCCTCTTAACAGCTAGTAAATGTGATTCCTTAGGGCATGATTGAAATCTAGCACATAAGCAAACACTAAACATAATGTCCGGTCTACTTGCAGTTAGATAAAGCAAAGAACCAAACATTGACCTATATAATTTAACATCCACACATTTACCTCCTTCATCTATGTCAAGCTTTGTCGATGAGCTCATTGGAGTGTTATGTGGCTTCCCATTTTTCAGTCCAAACTTCTTGAGCATATCTTTAACGTACTTAGCTTGATTGATGAATATGCCATCTTTTCTTTGCTTTATTTGGAGTCCCAAGAAAAATGAGAGCCCCCCCATCATGCTCATCTCGAATTCACTTTGTATTAGCTTAGAAAATTCTTGGCAACGAACATCATTAGTAGAACCAAATATTATATCATCAAATAAATTTGAACTACTAATAAATCTTTACCTTTTATGCTTTAAAAACAATGTAGTGTCAACCTTCCCTTTTGAAAAACCTTTTTCAATTAAAAAATTTGACAATCTTTCATACCAAGCTCTAGGAGCTTGTTTTAAACCATAAAGTGCTTTTGTCAATTTAAGAACATGATTTGAAAATTTTAAATCTTCAAAAATTAGAGGTTGTTCCACATACACTTCTTCCTTTATAAAACCATTTAAAAATGCACTTTTAACATCCATTTGATATAATTTAAATTCAAGAAATATGCAAATGCTAATAACATTCTAATTGCTTCCATCCTAGCTACGGGAGCGTATGTTCCATCATAATCTATTCCCTCTTCTTGAGTATAGCCTTGAGCAACAAGTCTAGCCTTGTTTCTCACTATATTACCACTTTCATCAAGCTTATTCCTAAACACCCATCTAGTAGCTACAATAGATTTATTACTAGGCCTTTCAGCTAATGTCCATACTTTACTTCTCTCAAATTGATTTAACTCTTCTTGCATAACCATAATCCAATGTTCATCTTTTAATGCTTCTTTAATATTCTTAGGCTCTATGCATGAGATAAATGTAACATAATTACAAATATTTCTAAGAGACGATCGAGTTGTTACCCCTTTTGATGGATCACCTATAATCTCACCATCCTTGACATAGTTGTACTCTCTTGGGTAAGATACTTCCCTTTCTTCAATGGTTGGATTCTCGAGAGGATCTTGAGTTTCATAATCTTTCGTTTCTTCCTTTGATGATGGTTCTCCAACGTCATGTTCACCATCACCTACATCATCATTCAAACAAGAATCCTTCCTCGGAAGGGGATTATCATCGAAAACAACATGTATAGACTCTTCTACAACTAAAGTTCTTTTATTAAATACTCGATAAGATTTAGAATTTAAGGAATAACCCAAAAAAATTCTTTCATCACTTTAGCATCAAATTTGCCAAGATTGTCTTTACCGTTGTTTAAAACAAAACATTTACATCCAAAAGGATGAAAATAGCTAATGTTAGGCTTTTAATTTTTGAAAATTTCATATGGAGTTTTCTTTAAGATTGGCCTAATCATTACTCGATTTACAACATAACAAGCGGTATTTGTGGCTTCCGCCCAAAAATATTTTGGCAAATTATTTTCACAGAGCATGGTTCTAGCCATTTCTTATAAAGTTTCATTTTTCCTCTCAATAACTCCATTTTGTTGATGGGTTCTAGGTGCTAAAAAATTATGACTAATACCATTAGAATTACAAAAATCAGTAAATCCAAGATTTTCAAATTCAGTTCCATGATCACTCCTAACACTAGTTATAGAGTAACCTTTTTCGTTTTGGATTACTTTTGAAAACGTGATAAATTTTTCTAATGCTTCATCTTTAGTAATTAAGAATAGAACCCAAGTATATCTAGAATAGTCATCTACCAAGACAAATGCATATTGTTTTCCACCCAAGCTAGTAGTCCTAGTTGGCCCAAAAAGATCTATATGGATCAATTGTAATACTCTACTAGTTGATACATCATTAATGGATTTAAAAGAAATTCTCTTTTGTTTTCCTTTAGCACAAGCATCACAGATTTTATCATTATCAAATTTAAGCTTAGGCAACCCTCGAACTAAATTTCCTTGAATTAGTCGTTGCAAAACACTCATACTAGCATGTCCTAGTCTCCTATGCCATAACCAGCTATCATGCTCATCCTTAGCAACTAGGCATAAATTAGTTATATCAATAGAGTCTAAATGCACGATGTATATGTTTCCTATTCTATGACCAACAAGCATAATTCGATTAGATGCAATGTCAATAACTTTACAACCATTAGTTTCAAACATGACATTGAATCCTTTATAACATAATTGACTAATACTTAAGAGATTATGCTTTAATCCATTCACATATAAAAAATTTTAATTTGTATGGAAGAGGTATTACCTATAGTACCTATACCTTTGATGTGACCTTTTGAATTATCACCAAAAGTCACTTCTCCTTCATTTTTGGCATTAAGCTCTATGAATCAGCTTTTGTCCCCGGTCATGTGTCTTGAGCATCCACTATCAAGGTACCATGAGTTTGAATTTGATTCCCGTGCCTTGTAGCAATGCTCCTTTTCCTACAAACATAGATTAATTTCTAATTTTTGGTACCCAAATTCTTTTGGGTCCATATTCATTAGTTTCCAAAATCCTAGTCCCCTTAGGTATCCATTTGTGTAGAATATATTTATCTTTAGTAGTAATAAGTCCTTTAGGAACCCATATACTTCTAACGTTTTTTCCATTAGAGGTTCTTCAGGGACCTCTATGATTGTAGTTTTTAAAACTTTTTATAACAAAGTTGGATTTTGAATTTTCTCCATTTTCAAAACGTTTTGTTCCAACTTTATCAAAAGAAGTTTTAAGATCATCAATTTTCTTTTGATGATCATCATTGACCTTTGAAAGTAAATTTTGCAAATCCAATTTTTTTTTTCAAACTCTTATAGTTTGATTTGCAAATCTTTGATTTTACTTTCAAGATCGTTGTTGGTTTTGGATATGAGTTTATTTTCATTTTTCAATTTTGAAACATCATTTTTATATTTTAAAAACAATTTCTCATAATCCGAAGACAACTCATTATATTCCTCTAATAGCTCATCATAAGATAAATCATCAAATTCATATGAGTTAGAGGTTACCTTAGAATCTTCCCCGAATGTCATCAAGCACAAGTTTGCTACTTCTTGTTCCTCTTCATCAGAACCCTCTTCATCGCTCCATGTAGCCACATGAGCCTTGTGCTTATTTTTTGATTGACCCTTTCTTTTCAATTATGGGCAATCATATTTGACATGCCCCGACTTTTTGCATTCATAACAAATGATAGGGTTATTCTCTTTTGGTTCATTTTTGAGGCCTTCATTTCGTTTGAATTTTCTTCCTCGTAAGGTCTCATCATTTTTCTGAATCGTTTGGCAAACAATTATGTTTCCTCGTCATCGTCATCTTCATCCGAATCACTCTCATCTTTTGTGGATTTGAGAGCAACTCCAATGTTTTTCTTCTTCTCCTTCTCCTTTGGTGTCTCGTCAATTTTATCGAGGTCCACCTCATCTTCAATCATTATTTCATGAGTGAGGAGGGAACCGATTAGCTCTTCAAGAGTTAAGGATTTAGGTTCTTAGCCTCGATGATTGTAGTCTTCTTGGATTGCCATGATTTTGGAAGTGAGTAAACTAACTTCCTCACAAGCTTTTCATTTGGAATGATCTCTCCGTATTATTTGAGACCATTGACAATCGTTGAGAATCTATCCGTCATAGCTTTGATATCTTCATTTGGTTTCATCCTGAAATTTTTATAGTTATGTGTTAGAAGATTAATTTTAGATTCTTTTACCTCATCGATGCCTTCATGAGTGACTTGTAGTTTATCCCATATTTCTTTGGCAGTTGTACAAGATGAAACTCTTCCATATTTATCTGGTCCAAGAGCACAAAATATGATATGGATTGCTTTGGAGTTGAGCTGGAACATTCTTGTCTCTCCTTCACTCCACAATCTTGGATGAGTGAGAGGCTTGATATATTCATCTTCTACAACATTCCATGCTCCCATGTCACTTGCTTGAATGAAATACATCATCATATTCTTCTAATAGGCAAAGTTAGCTCCATTGAAGAAAGGAGTCTTGTTGACGAGCATCGAATCGAGACCGGAGTCGACATTTGAAGTAGATGCCATTAATGACTTGATAATCGATGTAACTCTTCCCAAATCACCTCAAGAGGTGATTAAACCTTCAAATGAGTGAGGCTCTGATACCAATTGTTGAGTTAATCGATCGAAGAAATCAGCCAAGAGGGGGTGAATTGGCAATTGAAATTTTTATGGAAGCTTTTGCAGAAAATTGAAAGTAATTGCACAACGA
Organism: Hibiscus syriacus; assembly: GCF_006381635.1. Taxonomy (NCBI): domain Eukaryota; kingdom Viridiplantae; phylum Streptophyta; class Magnoliopsida; order Malvales; family Malvaceae; genus Hibiscus; species Hibiscus syriacus. The sequence goes on from NW_024061884.1 coordinate 456,162, forward strand.
TTTAGAGTGGTTCGACTTTCTCAATCAAAGTCTACGTCCACTACCTTAGTTATCCACACTAAGGATTTTCCAACAAATTCACTAATTTGTTCTTTCTTTTGAGACCAAAGAGATAACCTTACAATTCCCTCAATAATATACCCCAATTCTTGAGAACACTCTTTCTCAAAGAGAATATTACAAATTTGCAAACTTACAAGGAAATCCTCACAAGGTAGATTGTTTTCACAATTCTAGAACAAAGAAAATAACACTAAAAAATGAATACAATTGAGTACAAGTAGTGTTCTTGAAAGAAAATGAATATTGAATGAAAAATAGGCTTGAAATGCTCAAACTTGAGGTTTGATGCTTTCTCTTTGATTCTCTCTTGATTCTTGTTGATTGTTGTTTCTTGTTTTTTATCAATGGCTTCTAATTTTGTTTAAATACACCTTCAAATGATTCTGAATGTTGGGATGATTAGTGGAGTTAATAGAGACGTTTAAGTGTGAAAACAATTAATTAAAGTAGTTGGGAGCGTCAATGCATCGATGCATACCCTAGGTGCATCGGTGCATCAGTGTAAAATTCAAATATTTTGACCGTTGGACTCTCAGTACATCGGTGCACTAAGAGTGCATCGATGCATAAAATGCATTCGATGTTTTGAAAAAGCCTGAGTGCATCGATGCATGGTCTTGTGCATCGATGCATCAAATGCACTGAGTGCATCGATGCATGGTATGTGCATCGATGCATAAAATGCATTCGATGTTTCAAAAATTAATTGGTGCATCACTTTGAAAATTTGATTTTAGGCTTGATTTTGGTTCAAAATTCTTTGTGGAAATTGTTTTTAAAAAAGTTTAAGTATAAAACACAATTTTACACATTTAGTAAGGTTTGAAATTGATCTTGAAAGACTTGGAGTAATAATTTGATATTCGAGTAATTAAATCTAATATACTTAGAAAATCATTTGTGAAATCTTAAAATTCATTTAATTTAATTTGTTATATCGAAACATCAAAATGTTTTCAACATGATTGGATTCAGAATAGGTTTGATTAATTGAATTTGATTGAAGAGAAAAGACTGAGAGCTATATGGCATGACCAAATATATCAAAAGAGGATGATACGAGCCTATGACAAGAATGTCAAACCCTGAGAATTTAATGAAGGGGATATAGTGCTGAAAAAGATCATACCTACGTAAAAAGACTTTCGAGGGAAGTGGATATCAATTTGGGAAGCTCTATATGTTATGAAAAAGGCTTTCTCAGTAGGAATGTTGGTTTTAACTGAAATTGTTGGAGAAGAATTGTCTAATCCTGTGAATTCTGATTCAGTCAAGCGATATTACATCTAAAAAATGAATAAAATAAAAGGGGGTTCAAAATGAAAACTCAAGATTGGCGTCTTGAAACCAAAGGAAGATTCGAGTTGGAAATCTCTAATGAACGACTCAAATATTCAGGATTGTAAATGGTGGATTCCCTCGGAAGCCTAACAGTAAAGGGAGATTCTCTCATGCTTAGACATCCTTAGTACGATTTGAATCTTCTAGACACATGTTAATTTTTAGAAAAGACTTGGGGTGAGAAAATAGAAGGACTCAACACTTGATATCGAGTGTACTCAGCCTTTATTCTTTCTGTGATGTTCATCTTTTTCTTAAGAAAACACTTGTCCAAAAATTATACTTTCTCTTTACCAATCTTTAATGAAATCACTTAAATACATTTCATTGTTCCTTTACATAAGCATCAAAATACTGAGTAATAATAATATCGATTATTATGCATTTCTCTGAAAAATGTCAGAGTATAGGGATTTCAAAATGAGTATTTACTAGGAAGCGCAGATCAAAAGAAATATTTCCCTAAATCATCGAGTAGATCATTGAAAAAGGAGTTTGTCTAAATCAAAGAAGTTAGTTTTAGCATAACTATGTCTTACAAGATGAAGAAATTAAAGAAATCCTAATAGGGGAATGCAACATATGAGATTACCTCAAATTTTCTCAAAAGGAATGTCAACTCTCGGTCAAAGATCCAACTGAACAAGATAGACTGTTCCTCGAGGTAGATCAAGGAAAATAAGTTAAGCACAATATTTCAGCAAGAGGTTAAGGAAGTAACCTCGGTCAGAGAGAATATAATGAAAATTTAGAATATCTTGCGTGTCACTATCAAGATCTATCCACCAAAATTAAACAAGGTCCCAAATGCCATGATCGAACTGCACATAATCATATTGGGCTTTTCATGTATACCATATCAAATTGCATTTAGATCATCTTTAGGGAATAATTGCAGACATGAAATCATGGCATATAACCCTTTTGAAAGTGTCTTAAAGATTTATCTCGGATCAATCAATGGCAACTATGACCAGATCTCCTTAGCGAGAAGGAGCAATGTCATCATTAAATTTGACCCTGAGCATCGATTAACTCTCCTCAATGTGAAGGAGCAATGTTGTTTTCAAAGGCAAATTTTTTTCTAGACAATTAGACTTCCTCAGCAAGAAGGAACAATGTTGTCTTCATATTCACATTTTAAAAACGACTAGTCGTCCTCATTCAGAAGGAACCTTGTAAAACCAAAATCAAAATACGACCAGACATCCTCAACATGAAGGAATGATGTCATTTACAAATTTCTTGAACTCAAACGAGAGAAAGAATCATCAAGATATGACCAAGACGTCCTCAACGTGAAGGAACAATGTCATGTTCGGATTTCTCATCTTCAGACGGTGAATTCAATCTCCAAAAGCAAGATGGATTTCATGGTAGGAAAAAAATTATCCCACTCTCACTTTTTATTTTATTTCATTATAATTATAGTTAAGTAATTTATTTTTTTACTTTACATAATTAACAGCCCAATTTTACAGAGTAACCCAAAATACAAGTTTGCAGTCAGCCCACTAGTTTGAGCCCAACAAAAACGAAGCCCGCAGACGAACCCAAGACCTAGTTAGGGTTTTTTAACCCAAGTTTGGCCACCCACTGCAGCTGTCCAGCTCCCCATGTCCACTGCAACACTACATCTCCATGCCTACTACACCAATACCATACCCTACTGCACTATGCCCTGCTGCAGCAGCAAGGTCACCATCTCCCACAAATCACGGCACCTTCAACTGTCAATCAAAGTTTTTTATTTTATTTCCAATCTATAATGGGTATATAACCCAAACAAAAACAATGTAAAGGATAGCAAAAAAATATTGGGAATCAACAGAAAAAGTTTTAAGAGTTTTAAGGTACTTTAGTTTCTTCCTCTTCATTATTATTGATGCATGTATTTTAATATAAAAAATAAAAATAAAAAAAATAAAAGAGGAGAGAAGGAATCTGTTCACCCGATCATCTTCAGGGTTATTGTCGTCGGTGAGGAGTTTTGGAAAGTCGTTTACTCGAGTCCAAGGTCGTCGATGAGTCGAGGTGGCATCGAATAGTGTCGGTGACCGGTCTTGGAGCGATTTGGTTCTCGATCGAGTGAGATAGAAGGAAAAATGGCTATTTGGGGTCTCGGTTTTGGCCGTGATTAGGTTGGCTTGGTTCCTCAATCAGTTCAGGGTGGCCAGTTGGAGCGAACGACCACCGATACACGATGGTCGGGACGTCGCACGCCTTGGATCTTTGGAGGGTCGGTTGTCACGTGTATTGTGAGGGGGAAGAAGGGGTTGAAATATTTTGTTTTAGGGTTGGTTCTTGGGTAGAATAAAGCGATAGAGAGGGGATATTAGGCCTCCTTTGTGTTTTGGGCAAATCACGCTAAGATCCCTAGATCTTTTGCGTGTTTTTGCATTTAAGTCACATAGTTGTGGGTTAATTATCCACATGTCCCCAGACTTTAGGCAACCTTTCGAATCTTAGTCATTAAATTAGGGTTTAATTTCATATCAGACCTCGTTTTTAGTCTGCTTAGCATTTTAGCCATCAGTTCCAGGGAATATCTCCTTTAGGTTCCCCAAACTTGGTCGTGTTCTTGTCTTTTAGTCACTAGATACTTTGTTTTGGTGTTTTCTTTGGTTTAGGTATCTTGTTTCTATTTTATTTTGATTTAGTCACTATTTTGATTTGCCATTTACTTAAATGTAGTCACTGATCTTTAATTTATTCTATTTTAGTCACTAATGAAATTTTTATTTCCTTGTGATTTGTGCTTGATATTTTTATTTATTTTATTTCGATCCTTGCTGCTGTCATGTGTAATTTGATTCTATTCTTTTTTTTATGTTCTCATTTTGCCTTGTTTATATTCTAGTCATTGTTTAAGCGTAACTTGTTGCTTAATTGGCTTTTGTTGTAAGTTATAATTTATGATTTAGTTTCTGTTTTACACTTTGAAATTGTTGTTTTGATCTTTGTATTATCCTATCTTTGTTTTATTTTTATTTTTTGCTTATTTATTTGTTGCTTTGTTATCACATGCCAATATATCATGTATTTATAATATATGTATATTTATAAAGAAACATTTTAATATTGTTGTAAATGCCAATTAAAATTTATAAAATGCCCTAAATTACTCGATATTGATAATATATTTTTATGTATATATTCGAAACTACTTTCGAGAACCTTTGTCGTAGAATGGATGTGAAAAACACTACTTTATGGAAGAAGTGTGATTCAAGATACCATTCAAACGAACGGGAACTCAAAATAAATTAAATATATTTTAAAAGTAATATTAATTATTTGTTTTCTTTAATTCTAACTTCTACATTTGCAATATATGTTTCCCTAAAAAAGAAATTATTTTATGTAATTATTGGTATAAATTTGTTTATTTCGATTATTTTTTTTTTTGATAAATCGATGAGGAAATATTCTTTTGTAGACAAAAAATAGAAGAGGTAGCCTTCTCGTCAGAGGATGTGTAAATCTCGATATTACTTTTCAAAGTAAAGGATTTTCTCTAATAAATTATTCGAAGTTGTAAACCGAGTCGGAAACTGTCACGGCCGTGTGAAACGTCCTCTTCTTTGAATTTTACCCATGAGGCATCATCTCGATTAATGGGTCAAAATTCGATGATCTTGAAGGACCGGGAAGCTCTTGCTTTAGAGGAGCGTTGGCTGAGATTAGGATGTTGTAGGTGATTAGAGCTACTGAGAATGTTACGATTAACGCTCTGTTTTTTCTTTTTAGTGGAGGAGCACTTTTTGTATGTGGTGGAGCGGCTCAAGGGACTGGCGGAAACGACCTATAACGGCGGCAAGTCGTGCGATAAACTGTCTATTTCTTAAACCAAGTAGCAGTGATAAATTATGCAGTTTAAGCAGCTGTTGGGATTAAATAAACGTTTTTAGCTGTTCATTATCATGTTTTCAGTGTTGACCAAGAGCTTGGTAGAATGGTCAAAATCTCCAAACGAGAATGGCCGAATTTTGATTTTGATCCCTCTATTATACTCAAATTTAAAATTTAACCTTTGTACGAATTTGATATAATTTAGTTTAATGCTTTTACAATATCGTTAATTTAATTCAGTGCTAACAAAATTGTACAAGCAGTCATTTTTCATTATGAAAATGGGAGACACCATCAATTAATGAACTTTAAAACATCACATTGGATGCCAAAACTTTTATAAGATACAAAGCCTAATTACCATATCCGCCTAACTGAACCAATACCGTCCGTGCACGTTTTGTTAAATACGGTACTATGCTACATTGATTGTTTGCAAATGTAAATCAAGAAATTAGGCCGATCACACAGCAAAATAAAAAGGGATTCCCAACGACCACTTCCCATGGTTGAACATAGTCTCTATGTTCCATTGGCCTGCTGTGTTTCTTTCCGAATACACATCGGCAAGCCATCTCGAGGAATGAAGATAAAACTATAGATTCCCTTTGCTGTTCCTTTATATTGATTATCATCCGTCATTGTCATTGAAGGCGCTCGGCATCAGGGTAAAGATCCATGGACACATAACATATACCTTCAAGGAAACTAAGTAGCTACGTCAATCAAACTATCCCTCGACTGCTTTTCGTATTTGAGGGAATCGAGCAGCCCATCGAGAATATCCTGCATCAGGATCAAAAATTGGCATGCATGAAGCCAGTTCAAAAACAATCTTAAACTAACGTTTACGATGATATATACACACACACTACGAAAGGACAAACCTGCAATAACAATCTCTAGTAGATCCATGTCTGCTTTGGCAGCATCAGACATACCCTACAATAATAAGACATCGAAATATTAGTTCCACATCTTATGAAGCAAATATACACACAGATAAACTTGGCGTCAGCTTTTACCTGTCCCCATGAAGCCAAGCTTCTTGCAACAAGTCGTGATAGGCTATCGAGACAGCTGCTACTAAAACCAGCATGGTTCAGAAGATCATTTTCGGATGTCAAATTAAATATCAGTGAGCAAATACTTGAAGCCATCATGACAACAGATTGGTCATTAGTTTTCTCTGCAAAAAAATTCAGCAATTGCTTAGAAAATGCGTTCGGAGACAGGAAATGCTAGAGAGCAAGTTAAATGAAGTAAAAGCAAATGATATTCCATGAAAATTCTACACTGAAAGTAATCAAATAATTTATCAGTTATCACTTTCCGTAGTATTTCCTTAAAGTAACATGTCACGATATTGGCTCAAAGAAATTACTGAAACAGTACCTGTCCAAAGTGCCAGCGCCTTCAAAAGATTAAAAAATATTGATTCATCCTCAGGAAAGGGAAATTGCTCACTCTGTTGATAAACGAAATGGAGTCAATACATTACACAAATAAAGTATTTTACGACAATATGACAACAACCGCCACCTTTAAAAGAAAATTCATAATTGTATCGCACGCCAAGAAAACGCAATCATCCTCAACCCCATGTATGTTCTTCTCTATCGACTTTATGAGGCAATCCACAACCTGCAATGAAACCAATATTTTCACATGATAATAAGAAGATTACACCATGTATGACAATGGTTGCGCATATATAGGTTGCATTTGTGTCAGAAAGATATACTTACAGCTTTATAACCTCCAGAAGAGGCCAAAAGTTTGCATCCTTCAATTTCCATAGTCATTTGACACAACATTGGTAGCAGAAAGCATACAGAGTAAAATGGACTGCATCAAAGTTGATCAGCAAAAATATTCAGAAATGCTGGTCACAAACTATAAAACCGGAACAAAGACATATGTATCAAATCATCAAAAACTACAGCATTAATTTTCCATACCTTGATCATCTTCACCTTCAACTGAAAGCATATACCCCAAAAGTTCCTCGATTTTATCTTTGCATGCAATGGGTGTTTCTGCAAGATAGCTAAACCAAACACAAAAATCAGTCAACATAAAATTCATCTTAGGTGCAAAAATCAGCATACAATGCTTGATATTGTTCATATATATATATAATATATATATACATATACAAAGGGAAATGATGTAAACACTTTGGATGAAATGGCATAAAAATACCTCCCAATAAGACGTACTGAAGCGAGAAGATCATTTCCTACTTTTTGCCTATGTTCCTGCAAAAAGTTAACTGTAAATAAAAGAGGTGAAAGAATTATTAGTATCATATTTTATCCATACCTTAGCATCTTGTAGATACTCTAGAACCACACCAATTGTCTCATCAAGTCCATTGATCACCTTTATGAAAGTACTTTCATCAACAGGGTTACCTGTGATTGAGTTTCCTTATAAAATTCCTTAATAAACAGCTTATAAAGTAATACCGAAAAATAACAAGAACCCCTACAACAAACTAAACAAAAGTTTCAAAGGTAGTAAAAGCAAAACTGTATAATAAGCAATGGAACACAGCCACACTAGTATATCTACGAATTGTTAACATGCCTTCAGTTTCACTAAGGTTGACATCAATTTATTATTCTCCCACAAGAAAAAGACAATAGTCACTTTCTGTTGCTTCGAAATTATAGTTTCAGCTTGTGATGAAGAACTCTTAGAAGCTTCATATTTTGTGTAGGCTAGATCGTTCAGCAAAACAGCAACTTCAACCCTGAAGACTCTAAGACAAGCAATAGACACCTGAGAAATAAATTTACAAATAATGAACTGTCCCGACCATTAAAGTGGCATTAGAAGAAACAAAAAAAAAAATTCAGGCACTGCTTTACCTGTCAGCTGGAATAGGTTCCTGTACATCAGGCAGTTTATTGACAATCAACCAACCTTCACCTTTTATAGATGCCATGGATTCAGCTAGAATAAGGGCTCAAATTTTTCAGCAGGTGCTGTATCAAAATAACAAAAACATAAACCAGTTGTTTCATTGACCAAAACTGAAAGCTTTACCCAGGAAGGAATAGAACAAATTATCTGACCAATCAACCAACCTTCACCTTTTATAGATGCCATGGATTCAGCTAGAATAAGGGCCTCAAATTTTTCAGCAGGTGCTGTATCAAAATAACAAAAACTAAATACCAGTTTGTTTCATTGACCAAAACTGAAAGCTTTACCCAGGAAGGAATAGAACAAATTCGGTTTAGCATACCAACACGGTTCTGTAAAATTGTTGCAACACCATCACGTATATGGTTTGACCAGTTCTCATTTGGAACAACACGGAGAGCATCATGAAGTAATGTCTAAAAGTACCGAGTGAAAATCTGATCAGTCTAAAGAAAGATGGTTCCTAAGGATTAACCATCCAAAGCAATAACTTCTTCGATAAAAAGGAGGGGAAGTGCATACCGAATATTCTGAAGAGAAGATGGCAGACAATAAGTGAAGTGCTTCAAACTTTAAGGCACTTTGTAGGAGAGCAAATTGTCTTGCTACTTCTGCCACCTAAATTGAAAGGGAAATGATGAAAATGATCGAAATTTTTTGTTTGTGAACTAAAGATTGAGGGGAAAAAAGGCTACAAAAACATCTATACTTACAACTATTGAAAGCTCAGAGAGATGGTCATTTTCAACGATGCCTTGAGAAAGCTTCTTCAGCATCATCTGTATAAGCTTCATGACAAGTTCCATCAAATGAGACCCTGCAACAAATTCACATGCTAAAACTTTTCTACATAGACAGTAAATTCAACTTGCAAATCCGAAACACCGTATAACTAATCATGATCGGTACCCAAAAAGTTAAGACACAAAGACACAATACAAAACAACAAATTCTCCCCGAACTTAAAACTTCCAACCATCATCATGATTTAGACTGTCACAATATAAGGCTCTGGAAGTGCCAATTCTAGAATATTGAGCAAATAAATAAGTTACCATCTGACAGAGCGGACATTTGAACAGCAAGTGCCTTCATCCCTCCACACTCGTACAATGCTGTCATCCCATCCTCAGAAGCATCTGACACCAAGTACAAAAATTCATAGCATTCTTCCAGCACAGGTAAGCCTGATCTGCATTCAAATACATATATATAGAAAAAGCAAATTTAGAGTAAAAATCAGCTCAGTCTAAGTTAGAATTCGTATTTTGTACAGAATATTTCTAGATTACTCTATAAAGAGGAATGTGGATAAAAAGCTTACTCCTTTGACATTACTTCCAAAACCATTGAAATCTTTGAAACCATTTCTTTTGAAGAAGCAATCTCAGGAACTCGACAAAACGCTGATAGAATCGTAACTGACAGCTGCAAATAGGCATCCCGGTTTTCACCATCACCACTACTCACCACACATTTGCCTAACCCTTTTTTTAACCAATCAAACAAAAGAGAGTACATTTAAGCATAAAATAGAATTGAAAAAAATCAGATAAAAAGAAGCATAAACCCAGTACCGGTCCTTAAGAGGCGGTCCAAAAAGTGAGGTCCAACAGCATCGTAGATAGCTTAAGGGAAACAAGATCGTCACTTTTAGTGAATTGGTGACGAGAAGCAAGCCAGCCCAGCCGCTGCTCGTCTCTCTCGCCTTTTAGTAGCTTCAAGCAATCCTGGAGAGATACTGACTGTGATTGTTCTACCTGCTGCTGCAGCGACTTTGGCACATCGCAGAAAATAAAGGGAAATATTATAAACACAAAATTTTGAAAGAAACAAACAGATTAATTGAGGAGAGTTCAAGGAATTAGCTTTACCATGGAAGAGGACGGATGGCAGAGCAGAGATTTTTGGTGGGTTTTAGTTGATTTGTGTGGCTTGACAATTAGTATTAAAAATTTTCCACGGAGTTTCCAGAGGAGTCTATAATGGCCCAAACATGTCAGGCGTAGTTTCATTAGGTGTAAACCTCAAAAAAAATTCATTAGGTGTGGAGATGGGCATGGTAGGGTAGGGTTGGATCTTTGGTCAATCAGATTCGATCCGAGAAAAAACTTCTCCACCCGAAACCCAACCTAATCTGCATGAAATAAGATTTTTCCTACTCAAACTTGATCCGATTTATAGCTTGAAAACCCGACCTGACCACCTGATTAATTCTTCATTCTTTAACCTACTGTTTTGACAGGTCTCTCTCAATAGAATATACTTTCTGGAATTGTATATCTAAAACTCATATACTGTGGGAATGAAAATGCAAAATAATAAAATTAAGGATAAAGTATAGTAATGGTCACTAAATTTTTTTGGAATTTGCATTTAGGTCTAACATTTAGTCCGTTTACAATATGGTTCCCGACGTAACCAGCTGTTTGACGCCGTTACACTGCCGTTAGAAGAAGATGACTTGGTAGTCCTCCAACATTTAGTCTGTTTGCAATATGGTCACTGAACTTTTCAGACGATTACATTTAGATCCAATTTTTAAAACTTGCAACACAGTCCTTAATTTCATTCTAAACCCCAAATTTCTTTTCGATCTTAAATTTCCTTTTTCGCTTCTCTCTGCTCATTTCCATCGCAACTTTTCAATCGGGGATGCATGGGAAATTCTAATCTAACTTTGAATTATGTGGAGGTGTTGACTTGAATAAGAGTCCATTGAGAGAAGACCCGACCAAGGGATTATCGGGACCATCAACGATTCAAAGTGTAATGTTAGATACTGTCATCTCAGGTGAAGCATATGTAACACCCCAACCCGTACCCGACCCGGATACGAGTCTGAGGTGTCACATTGACTTTTCAAACTTTGACTCTTGATAAAATTCAAAGAATTTTTAAAATTTCATTAAAGTAAAAGAGGTTAGTTGTATAAACTGACCACAATAACCAAATCAATCAGAGCATATTTAATTCAACCAATTAGTACATGCCAACTATACTCAAAATAACCAAAAACATTTAAATCCTCTATTTTCTGATCTGAAATTTTGTAAGGGAGGTGCTGACCTGTCTAACTCTTCTTCTCTTCTCTTCTTGCTTATGTACCCTACGTGTGAAACAATCACGCTAAGTCGAAGACTTAGTGAGGCATAAAAAAACTTATAATGCACTTTATAACATATATCAATACATGCATGTTCTGTTCTATCATGTTATACCAAATTACATGCTTTCTTCTTATCATATAAAATATCAGATTAATTACAGTAAATACATACATACACATAACTCATCATTAACAGTTTATCATGTAATCACCTACTTTTATGCTTAACCTTTTCAATCAAACACTATACACACAACATCATATCATTTCTATAACATTTATCATACCACTAACATATATTTGTTTTATCTCTTGATTAGCCCATGTACATATGTGAGAACTATAGATATGTGAGTTTATGGAGGTTGTGCACTAATGCTGTCACCACAGCTCATATAAATGCACCGAAGTGCCACATAGAATGCACCGTAGTGCCACGTAGAATTGCACCGTAGTGCCATATAATAATGTTCATAAGGACCACATATCATTCCTTAAGAATATACATATACTAGGGATCAAGTATGTGTCTCACCAGACTTCACACATGTTCCAAAGAATACATATATGTCCCGAAGAACCATATATCATTCCTTAAGAATCATATACATATGCCAAGGATCAAGTATGTGTCTCACCAGACTTCACACATGTTCCAGAAACACATATGTCCCGAAGGACCACATATCATTCCTTAAGAATCATATACATATGCCAAGGATCAAGTATGTGTCTCACCAGACTTCACACATGTTCCAAAGAATACATATGTCCCGAAGGACCACATAGACCCTCGACTCTTGGCATGCCAACTATACCCCTAGCTCTCATGACACATAACATGGGCATTGTCATTTATATCATTTCATATTCACACATGCATATTAATTATCTTTATCACATGTCTGATCTCTTATAATCATGTAATCACATAGCTCATGCCATTTCTTGTAAAATCACATATATCATGTAATACATATAACTATACACTTTCTCATATGCTCACATGGTTCACATCACATGAATCATATCTTTCATATAGTTTATGCTTTATTCTCTTATATTCCCATACATGTAATACATATCAAGCATGGTTACACAACTCCTTTCGATATAACTTGCATGTACCTATATTCTTTTTCATATACTCATATAGTCATATATATTTCATATAACCTCATGAAACAACTCACATGGATACATACTCAAATACTCATAGTTACATATCACTTAAATTATTCATATTTACCTAATCCATGGTCATAGCTTTATCACCAAGTCACTTATCTAATCTCTTATTCTCATATGTTCATATTTATCGTATAACACATAAGTTTTATTGCATATTTATATCTCATTCCTTCATAATTCATAATATAATTTACATCATCATCTACCTTATTCTCTATTTCTTAGTATACACTTACATTACCTAACCTACATTATACTTATAAACCTGAATATAACTTCTATTATTTCTTTTATGTACAATTTAATCTATTTACTTAACTCAATTCCGTACAACTCCTATAATCATTTCATATCACTCCATAGCTTCTATTATACAACTAATGTATCATAATTTTATTTAAGCATATGAATCATTCTCCTCTATCTTATCTTATATGCTCATAGTATCACTGAAGTTCAAGTCTCCTGGTTAATATATATTATTTATGTAACTTTGCTTACTTAGTTCATATCCTTTCTCATAAACTCACTTTTACCATATTCTCATGTTTTACTTAAATTATCTCATAACATTTATTCACGTAGTAATATTTCATTATATATCAAAGATCTTATCACATAACTTATCTTTTATATTCAATAATTTATTATCATATCATATGGTTTATCATCATAACATATCACACATTCACATCAACCATATAATACTATATACAATACATGTCAAACGTATGAATCATACACATATATACTTCTATTTATGAATTCATGCATTTTACTATAGAAAATAGACTTGTCGCAAGTCTTATTTCCATTTAACATCATATAATACTAATATGCACTCATCTGGCCTCACTAGTCCATTCCAATCTCTTATCTTCCCCTTTTATCGATCTTACTTGTCAATGATTCCGGAACTCGTTTAGGCTTTGAATCTACATAATTATACATTTAAGACAATTATTAGATACCTACACCTTGTAATTTGATACTAGCAACTTAAACGAACTTATTAAACCAATATTTACAATTTTCCTTTAGGGGGAATCGGTTCCCTACTCAGGGGGTATCGATTCCCTCATGACATTCTGGAAATTTTTGTTCGTTTGAAGGGGTATCGGTTCCCCTTGAATGGGTACCGATTCCCTTGCCCAGAAATCATATTTTTAGCTCGAAAATCACTTCATTTTCAGCTCAACACTTCATATATCATCCCCTTTTTCATTCTTAACTCTAGTACACATACTTAAACCAATCTATATTCATTTATTTCATCTTAAACCTCAAAATCCTATCTTCCATATGTAATTCAAGAATCATACCAAATTTTCTATATGTTCTAAATCCAATTCTATCACTCCAAATCTCTTAATTTAACCATTGACAAGTCAAATTTAACTTCCAATTTAAGAAATGAACTTTATTCCAAGATTTCATTTGTAAACTCTAAATCTTTCTCTCCTAACTCCACCATCCTTTGCTTTTAAGATGATTTAAGCTTTCCTTAAGCTTAGTTATCATCTAATAATTAAAACTCAACCTTAAAATCAATAATTCAATTATAAACAAAGAAACTTACCTTTGGCTCTTGGCTTCCACGTGAAAAAGAAGAAGAAAGGAGAAGAGAACTCTGGAGAATTCTCTCCCTTTCCACGTGCATTTATAATCCCATTTTTAATTCATTTCTTGGTCATTGACCCTTTTGCCCTTTATTTCCTTTAATAATTACTAAATAACCTTCATCATATATATCCAATAATCATTAAACTATTTCATTCTTATACTTTAGTCACAATTCTGAAACTTTACAATTTGGTCACTAACCTGGTATTACGGATGTTACAAATCTCCCTCCTTTTTAAGAAATCGTCCTCGAATTTTCACTGGACATCTTGATAGAAACATATCTTATAAAGTTCTCATGTTGCTTCATTTAATTAATCTTTCTTTTCATCATCAGAAACTTACTTTTCAATCCTTTAGCTTTTCAATTACCTTTTTCCTTTATATATATATATTCATATCATGTCACTTACACTTAAAACAACAACTAGCAAGTTCAATCCATTTTCATCAATCAACATCATAAATCCATCTCTAATTACCTTATAATAATAACCAAATTCGTTTTCCATCATCATTTAACCAAGAACACGACCTTAAATCTTCTTAAATATGATTCAACATACACTTTATAAAATCTTTTCACCTCACCAATCCCTCTTTTCTCACTTGTATCCAAAATTATCATCTACACTTCCATATAACCTTTATCGTGACTGATCCTTTAACTCAATCCCATTTCATTTCTTTATTCCATTCTTCCTTTATTTATTCCTTATACACAAATCATATTTCCTTTCATGTTCACCTTTCATGTTCACATACTCTTGTCTTATCATCTATATTCATCGCTATATACCAATCTTCATTGCATCCTCATAACTTTGATAACCTATTTCTTATACTTGTATTTTTATTTCTTAAAATTCCATGCAAATACTTATATCCTTTTCTACATCATAGCTATCTGATCAAAATACCCAACTATATTCAGATTCACATCATAATTGATTAACTCAACTTTACCTTTTATTCCAATCTTATAACTCTATCACTTTTATTCTGACAGTTAATCAATAACATATGTCCAAACTAGAACACAACCCTAATCAACCAATCACATACATCATTTCCAATCGAAATTATCTCAAAATTCGTTCACTTAACTTGTCAATTTCACCTCCATTCTCATACATCCTATAATTTCCGTTGTTCAACTGAACATTCTGACTTACTTTATCTTATAAACTGATCATCGATATACCCATTCCTAAACTCTTCTTATCAATCCTCAGCTTTACTCAAATATACCAATCCTTATTCCCTTTACTATACCACAGTACTATGATCCAAATATACAATTGTATCCAGATCCATTTCATATTTGGTTGTCTTATCATGACAACATCTCAAAATATTAAATTTTATACCTTTTCCATCACATAATCTGGTTAGCCAACGCTAACTCTTTCCATCCAAAATACAAACCCTTATTCTATCCACATTCTTATTAATACACAATACTATTCCTTTATTTCAAACTCATCAACTCTGACTGTATATATCTTCTATGCTTGTCACTGATGCACTTATTCTCGAACTTTCCACAAATTCTAACCATATCCATAGATCTTTTAACATCCTTATGGTGATAGTTGCTCACCATATTCTATCTTATTCACTTATAACAAAACTTCTCTGTATCACTTTTTCGATTCGAAACAGTGAGAACCTTTTATAACTATTCGAATATGATTTCAATTTCTGAAATCAACCTTTAATCTTATAAAACACTTTTTGAGGTTTTTGCTCTTCATCCTGCCTGGCCAGGGCAGGTGAATTGCTATCACCATCAGATTTGTCAGCTATCGATTCACTTTGTCATTTCTTATAATCACATTTCTATTGTATTCTATTAAACTTATTCTATCAGCAAGACAGCATATTCCTTACAATTTCAGATCAGAAATTTTTTTTTCTATTTTGTTGGCATGTATACATTATACGACACTCTAGACTCCGGTTTATGCCGAGAATCGACTAAACCGTAGCTCTGATACCATTAAATGTAACACCCCAACCTGTACCCGACCCGGATACGAGTCTGAGGTATCACATTGACTTTCAAACTTTGACTCTTGATAAATTCAAAAATTTTTAAAACATTTCATTAAAGTAAAAGAGGTTTAGTTACATAAACTGACCACAATAACCAAAATCAATCAGAGCATATTTAATTCAACCAATTAGTACATGCCAACTATACTCAAAATAACCAAAAACATTTAAATCCTCTATTTTTTGATCTGAAATTTTGTAAGGGAGGTACTGACCTGTCTAACTCTTATTCTCTTCTCTTCTTGCTTCTGTACCCTACGTGTGAAACAATCACACGCTAAGTCGAAGATTTAGTGAGGCATAAAAAAACTTATAATGCACTTTATAACATATATCAATACATGCATGTTCTGTTCTATCATGTTACCAAATTTTCTATATGTTCTAAATCCAATTCTATCACTCCAAATCTCTTAATTTAACCATTGACAAGTCAAATTTAACTTCCAATTTAAGAAATAAACTTATTCCAAGATTTCATTTGTAAACTCTAAATCTTTAATCTCTCCTAACTCCACCTTCCTTTGCTTTTAAGATGATTTAAGCTTTCCTTAAGCTTAGTTCATCTAATAATTAAAACTCAACCTTAAAATCAACAATTCAATTATAACAAAGAACTTACCTTTGGCTCTTGGCTTCCACGTGAAGAAGAAGAAGAAAGGAGAAGAGAACTCTGGAGAATTCTCTCCCTTTCCACGTGCATTTATAATCCCATTTTTAATTCATTTCTTGGTCAATTGACCTTTTGCCCTTTATTTCCTTTAATAATTACTAATAACCTTCATCATATATATCCAATAATCATTGAACTATTTCATTCTTATACTTTAGTCACCAAATTCTGAAACTTTACAATTTGGTCACTAACCCGGTATTGCGGATGGTTACAGCATAGATGTTCAATGAAATGCTTGTGAGAAATAAATGGGTTAAAAATACAGATGACAAATACTACTAAGATGAACTAAGTATCATTGTTGAAAGTCAACAACAAAGCTGGAATTATTTTGTATAAATGCATATAACAATTTCTTTGTTTAATCCTTATGGTTAAAGATTTTCCAACATATGATCAAATATAATGAAATCCCAAACAACGTCTTCACCTCTCTATCTCTTTTGCTCACATGCACTCTTGTTTGGTTTTTGTTCTTTAGTTTTCCACCATGTAAAATTGTAAACCCAAGCAGTGCTCTGTCTTTTAGTTTTTTATTTACAAAGAAAAATGGAGGAAGAATTGTGTGTTTTTTGTTGAAATTTTATGTTTCTGGAACTGCATGTCAAAGATCTGGAGATATTGTGTTTTGAACCAAAACCATCTAATTTTCTTTCTTTCTTCTTAATCAAAATTTTTAGTACTCCTTATGAAAGATATTCAGCCCATCATAATAGAAGTGAAAAGAGGGTCCTAGGCTAAATTTTTTGACCTTCTTGTTTGGTTTTTCTTTAAATCAAGGTTGTGAGTATCGATATAGTGAAATCGCCAGGCTCAATCGAGAGACTGTTGGTATAGTTGCTGGAATTGTATTGATTTGACTGTGGTTTTCGAAGCCTATGAGCTCGTATTCTTTTTTAATAAGTTCATGTTGATTATGGGGCTGATATATCGTGAACGAACTGGATTTTTTTACATGTTTTGAAAATTTTACAGTTGAATATGTATGAATTATAGCTTTAGAAGACAATTATGCATGCACGCAACTCGAAAGACATTATGACATGGTAGTATATTTGGAGCAAACTACTTGATATATTGTCTGATCATTGCACATTGCACCTTCATTTCTGGCATATATATATTGTTGCAGTCCTCTATGTTTTACAATTTCTTTTATTGCTGACTGAAGACACCAAATTTCATCCGTTTTAAATAATGTTGTTATATTATATATTTACTAACTATATTATATATACATACTTATATTTTTTTATGTTTGTATACATGTATGTCACAAATAAACCCCATTTACAATTCTAGCAGCCCACGTGTGCAGCCCATATGCGAACCAGACCAGCCCAGCTAGGGTTTCCAGAAGCCTAGCGATCCAAGCGGCGCCGTAGCACACCCCCAGCATCGAGTTTCACGGCAGCACGCCTCCATCTCCGAAGCATTCGGCTCAAGCAAACAACCACCAAAAGTGTTTTAGTCCAAGTAAAATATTGAAGATTCGGAACTAAAGATAGCATTATTATGTATAAATACCCTGAAATCAACACACAAGGGGACAAATTTTTCACGATTATTAGGTAAAAAAAACACACACACAAAAATACTATCAAAGTCACGAAAAAAGCAAGGAAAATCCGAAATCAAATAAAAGAAAGGTAGCATTTTTTCCTTTATTCCGTTTGTTCTTGCATGCATCAACGTGTTTGGTTTGTTTTGACCCACGAAATATTTTAGTCGATGACCAAAAAGGGGGTTCTTCGAAACTTTGTTTCTATATCTACGCTCCCTGAGGCTATTTTGCAAAAACAAAAGGTATTTTTGGAACGAGGATATCGAAACTTGTTTCTATATCTATGCTCCCTGAGGTTATTTTGCAAAAACAAAAGGTATTTTAGACGATCAACCCATTTTTTGTAAAAAATTATCGGTGGCGACTCCCAATCCATTTTCCTATGTCGAAGCCCCAATTCCAGGGCCCACCCGAAAGACGATTTCGAAATGACATGCCATGAATTTACAAGAATTATGTGGTCCTAGGATTTTAGTTCCGCTATTTGCTTTAGATTCTCATCATGTTGACTATTGAGAAACATTAAACATGGAGCATTAGAAACAATTATGTGTTAAAAGGGTAGGCCATTAATACATTGCAACTGGTAATGTTGTATTTGGCATCTAATGTCTATTTTAAACAACTCATTTGACGCCTTAGCTTTTAGAGTGACTATGATCGAACCTCTTTCCCTTATTTTAAGTTCTCCTTTCGAATGAGTTATTAATTGATATTCTTGGTTTATTTTAGTTATTGTTTGGATGTATGTTGTAGTTCTACGAACTAAAACTCTTTACAATTTTCGCAGCCGTTGGTTGTGCATGCTCAAGTTCCATCAAAACCTACTGAATTGTTATACCAAAGTGCGGCAGCTGCGAACAAGATAAATTGGCATTGTTACTTTTACCAATAAATGTGATAGGTGCACTTTTCATGTTCAAAGTGCGATAGTTGTTGGATGTGCATGCAACAAACCTCAAATTTATATTAAAGTAAACACTATCAAATAGCAATTCAAGTTAAAAATTCCAAAACACTTCAATTATTCTAACCCAAATTTCAAAATACTTCAATTATATTCCAAACCTAAATTAAAGTATTTTAGAATTTAGGGTTTAAAATATAATTATATTATTTTAGAATTTAGGGTTTAGAATGAAATTGAGGATTGTGTTGCAAGTTTTAAAAGTTAGGTGACCTAAATGCAAACGTCTGAAAAGTTCAGTAACCATATTGCAAACGGATTAAATGTTGGAGGACTGCCACGCTATCTTCTTCTAACGGTAGTGTAACGGCGTCAAACGGTCAGTTACGTCGGAGACCATATTGTAAACGGACTAAATGTTAAAGGATTGTATTGCAAGTTTTAAAAGTTGGGGACCTAAATGCAAGAGTCAAAAAAGTTCAGTGATCATTACTATAATTTACCCTAAAATTAAATAATTACTGTTTTTGTAATCTTTACTCTTTAGTTAATTTGGTAGAACTAATTGGTTAGTTTAAGAATGAAGATTACAGTAGATTAATCGATGGCTTCATACTATTAGAGGCGTTTGGAGGGGGGAATGTGAGATTCCCATTGGAATGGAATCCACATTCCCTCGTTTGGTTAGTCCGGGAATCTCATTCCCGGTAATGTAAGATTACTAATAGTGAATTTTTTGGGGTATATTATCGAGAATGTCATTACCTCCCTTTCCTTAGGTATTGTTGGATTACCGGCGTTTTGGACTAAAATGCCCTTAAAAAAATTTTCTTTCAAAAATATCATTCTTCTGTCATTGAATAATAAAAATTCTACGAATGTTAAATTACAAATTTATCCTTAAATTATTTTAGATTTACAAAAAAAAATCTATAATTAAAATTTTATATTAAGTTCAGGGGTTAAAATAAAATTTTACCCTTTCATTAAACTTTTTTATATTTTTAATTTTGTAAAAAAATTATATAAATTTTATGAATTTAAAATTTTTAAAGAAAATATATAAATATTCCAACTTGTTAAAAAATAAATATATAATAAAGACAATTTGGTCAAATACATTCATAATAATTTTAATCCTTAATCAAACACGTAATCTTACATTCTTGCTAAGCCAACCAAACACAAAATACAACATTCCCAGTAATCTTATTCCCTGGTAATCTTACATTCCCACTAGAGATGCACATAGCCGGATTTAAATCCGATCCGGATCGGATAAAAAACAATCCGGTTTTTTCACTAAGCCAAAAAACCGGTTTATAAAAAAAACCGGTTCGGATCATAACCGGTTTGGAGGGTCGGATGATGTAACCGGTGTAACCGGTTTCGGTTTGAAAAAAACCGATTTTTTAAAAAAATCGGTTTTTAATCCGGTAAAAAATCGGTCATCCAATTTTTAAACCCCAGACCGGATTTTTAAACCCCAGACCGGATTTTTTTCCGGATAAAAAACCAGTTTTTTATCCGATTTTTTTCAAACCGGTTTTTAATCCGGTAAAAAATCCGATCGTCCAATTTTTTCTCAAACCGGTTATACTATCCGGTTTTAAAATATCCGATCCGGTTTAAAAAAAACCGGTTTTTCCCAAATCCGAAAATCCGGTTTCGGATATTTTTTGCACAAAATCGGATATTCGGATTTTTTGTGCACCTCTAATTCCCACTGGTAATCTTACATTCTCACTGGTAATTTTACATTCTGTGAACCAAACGTACCCTTAAACCTTAACTAGTAAACTAAGCAAGTATTATAATATTAAATCAAAAGAAAAGAAAATCACGAAATAAGATAACATGTTCTCCAATCTCCATAGCACTTTATGGGTTCCATAAATAGCATATTTTCACATATGCAAAACAAACAAAGCCAAAAATTATGAAAAGAAGTACTTATCATGCTAAAAATTAAAGTTGTTCTACTCTTAAGTTGACTTCTTGTTGTCGATTACTGGGTATCAACCCTGGAGGAAGAACCGATGAAAGTATGAACCGCTGAAGAAGAGATTGGGGCTTTCGATAGGAGAATGAACCGAAATTGTAGGATTGAATCTTGCACAAGAAAGGGTAAGAATTTGTGAGAAAATTGAAAAGGAATTAGGGTAAATTTAGGACTATTCAGACTGTTCTACACTTCTATTGCAAATACAATCGATGATATGAGATTACAAAGGAAAGTAAAAAAAAAAAAAACTTTAAAAAAATAACTAAAATATTACCTTAAGTACCTAGGTCGGCGAGTAGTTTTAAACTTTAAACCCAACTATGACCCGAACATAAAATTTTAATTTGAAACTCAATCTGACCCATTTTTTTAAAATTCAACCCCGATCAAGCCTTGAACCCATCGGATACGGGTCTCATGTCAATCCTAAATAGGTGGGTTTTAGTTCTAGTTTCAGAATTCAGATCGACTGGCATAGATTTCCCGGGCCATCATCAACTCGCCTATATTGAGACCATTTCGAATGAAACAAACCTATATCAGGCCTTAAGAAAAAACCATACAGTTACCACCTAGGCCATAAGCCAGTCAATGACTAGGCCTGCTGGGATAGGGATTACTTAGAGATCATAATGCTAAATTGTTGATTCGGTTTTGCGATCCATTGGCAGTTCGGATCCTGTTCCTGCAAAATGTTAACCATTAAAGAAGCTTGCGTATGTTCCTTGCTTCAGACTGGTTTTGAGCTGTCGATTTTGTTTTTGAATCTGACTGCAGCGTTGCTATTGAATTAAAAATCCAGAGTCTGCTCCTGCCGGTTTCAAGGAATTAGTTGAAGTGTGTAAGGTTGCCGTTTCCAGAAGTGGGGTTCACTTGGTCTGATTGGTAGAGAGAGACGAAAATGGTGTCGCCGATAGACCGGCAAAGAAAGGGATCAACAGACGGTTCGATTTGGCCAAGTTTTGCGCAGACAGTGTAGATTAGTTGTGTTAGTCAGAGGAGGCAAACTAGTGGTGGTTTCTGATTCCTAATCATGTGTCTGTTTTCATTTTATCGTGGAACTGTTAGTATGTGCAATGGCTGATGAATTCTAGTGTTAATTCTTGTTTTGCTCATTGTCTTTTGGACACTGATATGACACAGTTCTTCTCCTGGGAGATTTGTAACAAGTTCTATATCTTTATCAGTACTGTCATTACCAAATTTTGTCCGGATCTATTTGTAGGCCTGGATTCAAACCCAAACTTAGAAACCAAGACCCATTTCTCCGTAAAAATACCAAAACCCAATTAACCCGGATCTGATAAAACCCGAGTCAAACTCGTCCAATCTCCTCCCACGTATCTCAACCATTTCAATAACCCCGAAAATCCGGCTAGAATCCCTGAATATCTGGCCGGTGCGACCTACTATATTTTACCTTATAAATCATAAGAAATGCTCAACAGGTGGGAAGGATAAAAATAGAAGGTTACGGCAGGGGGCTTCACGAATGGAAAAGCACAGCAAGAGAGATACTACACAAAGTAGAGCAAACATAGATATTTGGACACGAACAACGATACGAGAGCTAAAATATATAAACAAAAACAATTGAAGAGGAGAAAGTCTTGGCCTCTCGATCATGGCTATCGATGTAGAGCATCCCCCATTGACCTGGCTGCCATCACTCTCGGCCGCACTCCTCTACCAACGATAGCCACACCAACTTTGACTCAAGTCTAGACACACACTCATCATTCTATACCAAACCCATTAACCCTTTTGTCGAGCACCTCAACGCTGTTCTCACAACCAGTCGATTACCACGTCCATAACACTAGTGCCCACCACTCTTTCACCCGAGTAGTGCCCAACTCGAGATCATAGCCGGCGACGGAAAAGAGTCATACAAACAAAAAGGTTAGAAGAAGTCGGAAGAGTGAAAAAAAACGAGAAGAGTTTACCCATTCGGACGAAGTCCGGTGATTGAGGTACTTGTTGGAAGATCCAATGATCAACAAGTGAGAGACAAAGCCAAGATCAAGATACTCCGATCACGGTTCGATCCAACGGTTCAATCTAATGTAATCAAAGGTAAAAGGGTTAGTATTTTCATTTTTATTTCTTGTGTTTCAGTTGGAAAGAACGGCTGCTATGAACGTGAAGGTGAATATTAGGGTAAATGAAAATCTAAAATATGTTATATATATGGGACCGTTTTAATAGCCTGATTCATTCTGTTTTGGGTAACCCACGTGTGTTTGGGTCATAACTTATAAAGGTTCAATCCATATTGAAGTCATGCTATCTTTGAACGGTATTTGTTTTGTCCTATTTATATGTTTTAATTTTATACATATGATCTAAAATTTATTGTTTAGTTTAATTTGGTCACTTAGGCAACTTGGGTGATCTCGAATTTAGCCTAAAATCTCTAATTAAGTGCATCTTGGTCCTAGTTGGGTTTTATCACTTAGAATTTGACCATTAGTTTTGTGATTAGTTTTAGTTAGGTTCTAATTAAAGGATAATTGATTAATTTAGCATAAATTATTAATTAGGTTCAATTTGGTCCTTAACTAATATTTGGCGTAAATTTATCGATTAATTTAATTTGTTTCTAATATGTAACTAATTAATAAATTCGACTTTAATTTTTCAATTGATTTTGAATGCGCTCATAATTTGAAAATTGATTAATGAACCTTGGCCTAATTTTAAATTAATTCAGTTGAATCCTTAAAGTGAAGATGGTTATCAAATGTGGCTAAAAATCCTAATTACTTTCAAGTTAGACCGTTATTCGAAATTGATTAACGAATCGGACTTTGATTCTATGTTAGTTTTCATGTCTAGACATTTATTATGTTTTTATATGCGACTACTAATGATTTTCTTCGTGGCGACGTTTTCCAAAATTGCATTACATGAAAATTATTATTTTTCTTTTTTAAATTGAGGCAATGTTATTTAGTTATATATCTAAACGAGGCAGTGTCTTGAGTAGCTGGATTACAACCCTTTAGTTGTACACAATTGATTAATGTCCTCCTCAAATGATGTGTGCCTCTATATTTCTTTAAAAATTGCATTATATGTGAGGTTGAAATTATGCTAAATTCATATTCCCAGTTCTAATAAAAATGAATATCGTGTATTTTTAAAGGTATCAATTTTTTGGTGTTGTGGAGGTGCTCTAACCTTCCCTACACACCCGACTCTCAAATCGAATTTTATATGTATTTAAACACAGACACAATTTAAAGATATTCGGTCATATCTAACTTAAAACGATCGATGGCGACTCCTGTTTTCAAAACAAATATTCTTGCTATGATCATTTTTGAACCACCCAAAAATGGTTTCGATATTGTATGGTTATCCCTAACAAAATCATAAGTCCATACCTTTCAAACAAAAAATATACCTGACAATTTTATTGATCAAATCAATTGGATGATTATTTAATTGATTTAAATCTCATTTTTACAACATTAGACATAACTAAACATATGCACCACCCCTTTGGATTGTGCAAATGATTGCTCGAAGATTATATAACTGTTAGATTGTCCGACCATGCTGATGTGTTAATCTAACTAGACATGCTATCGATAAATATGTTAATCTCGTTATCTTAAATCCTCTAGATAGAACCCATGATTGCAGTACCAGTTGGAGAGTGGCCGGAGCGGGATTTTTATTTTAATAAATAAATTTATATAATTGCCAGTTAGACCACATTGGCCCTTTCTCAACGGCCGAGAAGCAGCTGCATCCACGTAGGCTAAAGCAAGTGAGCTGTAAATGGCCGGCAGATGCCCGTAAGATGTTTCTATTTATACCAAGCGATATCCCACAAAGTCTTTTGCTTCGCTTCATCCCGTGGCGGCCACATCACCAGAAAAACCAGCGCAAGCTAAAGAAACACGGCCATTCAGAGCAGAAGACGAAGACTACTTCCAAGATTTCGAAGACCCTTTATCATCATCCGGTTGCGGTGGGTGTCTCCGGGGGCTTTTCCGGTGGCGGCGTGGATACCTGCTGCAATACGAAGAGAACAGAGAGAGT
The DNA here is from genome assembly GCF_006381635.1 of Hibiscus syriacus. Classification (NCBI taxonomy): domain Eukaryota; kingdom Viridiplantae; phylum Streptophyta; class Magnoliopsida; order Malvales; family Malvaceae; genus Hibiscus; species Hibiscus syriacus. The sequence goes on from NW_024061884.1 coordinate 481,538, forward strand.
TGGGAGAAGAGGAAAGCCAAGAAACTGCAAGAGATGTCGGAGTTATTGGCGGGTCCAAGGTGGAAGAATTTCATTCGAAGGTGTAGTATTTATGGGATCAACAAGAAAAGAAGGTCGACGACGATGCTGTACGATATTCAAAGCTATGAACTCAACTTTGATGAAGGGGTCCATAGAGAAGATGATGCTGGATACCTTGGTTTCTCTGCTAGATTTGCAGCTCCAATGGGATAAATAAAGGGTATCTCTTGGGATATGCGGTATATGGTTCTTTTGATCATTTGAAACTGATATATATTGATATTAAACTGTAATTGAGTGATTCTTTTCTTGTACAATATTAATTTGTTTTTCCAGATTCATATAAAGTATATACAGCCAATAATAATGCTATTTTGTTGATGAAAATGGACTAAATCATAAATTATGTATAATTTGACCCTTTTTAGTTAAATTAGAATATGGACTAAATCATAACTTATGAATAATAGGTGGACTAATTACATAATTTAACCTTTTCAGTTTTCACTGTAATGTGTTACTTGTGCGGCCTAATTGGGCTAAAAGGAAACGAGTATCAGATGAGATTCAACTATGGAGTGTGCTTCATAAGTTGATTTTAAGTTCGGATTATCTTTTAGCACAAGACAATTAAGATTGAGATTCGAGATTTTAAATCAGATCATTTTAGATTTTAATAACTTTGAATTCAAGTTATTTAAGACTAAATTATTTTAAATTCAATGAGCTCGAATCAAACATTTATGTTTATTAACAAATCAAATTTAAATTTAGATCAATCAATTATTTCCAGATTGATCAAAATTGAAAAAAGATAAATGTATAGATTAATTAATAATTAATTTTCCTAATAAAGTTTGGTACGTCTTTGAAATAAAGACAGAAGAGAACTTAAAAGTAAGGCGGAAGACCACTAAACTATGGTAAAAAATCAATGTGACCACCTGACTTTCAATTGAATCAATTAGAACAGTCAACTATTTAATTTATTCAATCAAACCATGGGTCGTTAATTTTTAACAGAGGTGGTGATGTGTCTGTTAATAAAATTGGCATAATATATATTTGGTCCTTAATACTTACATATTCTATCAATTTAGTCACTATTTTAATTCAATTAAATAAATGTAACTATCCAATTAGAACGTGACACGTGCTAATACATGATTTGAAGGTTTTATTTATGAATTTTAAATTATTTAATTAAATATTTTTTCTATCCAATCAAGGTGGTGACACGTGTCACCACCAATTGAAATGAAAATAAAGGGTGCTCATAGGAATCAAACCAGAGTCTTGGGGAATAAAGCAACAGGCACCCAAACCATTGGGCTAAAGATCTCCAATAGTTTAAAGTTACAATAATTTGTATTTATCTTTTAAAAGTTTGTTAAGGATAGAAAATTAAATAAATTATTTGTCTAAACAACTTATTATTTAAATTAATTGTAAACTGTTTTTTTAATTAAAAATATTCAGTTGTTATTGTAGACACTTATATTCGTCCATATTTTTTTATTTTATTATATATATATATATATATATATATATATTAAAATTTGCAAATGATTTTTGAAATCCCATGGGAAATCCAATCGGGTAACCTTGACCCAGCAGACCCGATCAGGTGGGCCTGACCCAGCACATATTCCAAGTTAGGGTTTCAACATTAAGTACTGCGTCGCATGTGAGAGCACGTGGCGATCACACGCTAGCATATTTTGTAAACCGGATGATATTTTCACAAGTTCGGTGTAACCATTTGCACGAACACCACTCGTCCGAACGACCAGTGGGAGAATCGGGTGGAGAACCCACCCATGTTGGAGCAACAACGGTCAGATTCCAGGCTATAAAAGCCTCCGACCAAGTTGTAAAAGGGGTACCAAAAACACAACAACAACAGAAGGATCAAGCCACAACAGACCGAAAACAACACAACTGGAACCCATCAATAGCCAAACATCGAAGCAAAAACAAAAAACAAACCATAAATATCCAAACACCGAAGCAAAACCAAGCAAGCAAATACACAACAAAAAACCAGAATAAAAAAACGAAGCATCAACCACAAAGGGGTCAATGGAAGTCAGAAAGCCACCGAAAAAGGTAAGAAAACTCGAACGATTTTTCTTAGATCTACGCCGATTCGTGGTGTTTTCGTGGATTTGTGCTTTGGATCGGTGTTAGGGGTGTAGAGGGAAGCGTTTTGGGAGATTTTGGTTTTTTCGGGCCGCCGCCGTCAATGGCCAGCTGGTGGCCAGTTTTCCCTCCAGCGATGGATTCTAGAGAGAACTCTCTCTTAGAGAGAGAGTGGAAATGAGAAATGAGAGTTTGGAGGGGATTTGGGTCGGTTTTGGGAAATAAATACCATCCCCAAAACTACGTCATTTTGGGGAGGGATCTTTCTATAATTCTGTACAGGGTTAAGTTACAAATCGGGTCCCCTATTTATTTTATAAATTTGTTTTGAGCCCCAAATTTAGTTTTAATCCGAATTCTCTTTTAAAATTGATCACTGATTTATTTGTTATTTCAATTCGGTCCCTCATTAATTTAATTCAAGGTTTAATCTACATTTTTTTCTACTTTCTTTATTTTATGTTTTTATGTTTTTATTTCTTTTTCTTCTTTTTTTAAAATCTTTTTAAATATTTTTTATTTAGCCATTTTATTAAAAAAGGTTTTTATTTGTTTCGTTTTTTATCTAATTTTTTTCTTTTCATTAATTTCTTTTTCCTCTCCTCAATATTAACTATTTTTATTTTTTGATTTATTTACTATTTTTAATTATTTTTAATTTTTAATTTTCCCTTTGATTTATTATTTTATTATTTTTCCTATTTTTTTCATTTGTTCATTTATTTAATATTTATTTTTATCTAACATTTTCGACTTTTTTAAAGTATTCCAACCAATCAAAGGTAAGTAATTCAAATCGGTTTTAATTTTAATTTAATTTCAAAATTTCGCAATTAAGACAACCAACAAATTAATTGGTACCGAAAGGGCAGTACAAGGGTGCTAATCCTTCCTTGACTGTAACTGACCCCCGAACCCGACACATTTCTGGTAAAAGGAAGATCAGGTAAGATGTTGTCCGATCCACCTAAATGTTTTTAAAATGATCGGTGGCGATGTCCGCTCTGTATGAGTACTATAAATGGTGCGGATATGTGTGCAAGTATACACAATCGAACAAGTAATAAAGTGATGAGTGAGTATCGTTCTCCACAGGGATTGGGGGAAATCAAATAAGTTTGTCACGACACTTTACTCTGTCACCTAAGTAAAGTTAGAGATGGTATATATTCAAATGATGATGCTGTGGCAAAATGAATGGATGATATGAAAATGGAACGATGGCAATCTGGTAGCAGATGAATATGTTGTGGCAAAACGGATTGTGTGTAGTGCGATCAAATAAAAATGTAAAGGCAAAATAAACTGTAAATACTGGATTTGCTTATAAGAACTTTAGACTCCTCACACGACAAGCTACTATGGGAATGAGTGATGGGAGTTACCTAGGAAAATCTAAGTCCACTTCTCAGAATGGTTTTACTTCTATGCCTTAACTGCCCGAAAGAGTTTACTAAGGGTGCCCTATGCTATCTCTAGTTAAGGGACTCGACAGATTGAAGATGCCTTGGCAAAACTGATCGGCGTTAGCTACTGCAGGGATCCTATTAGTCCAGATAACAGGATATGTATCGGCAATACCTTTTTGCGGCAGCATTAACATCTAACCTATCGCTCATGCACAACTCTTTTTAGTCGAATGAAATCCTAGCCTTATCTCTAAGGTAGATTAGGCCTATTTACTATCTAGAACCCCTTGCTTATGTGGTTCCTCCCTAGTTTCTCTCGAATACTAAGGATATGCTACTTAGGCATTCTCTCGAACACTAAGTAATCACCTAAGAATGGCTACTCTCATAGCTCCTACAACATTAAGGCATTAAAATTCATAAGCAAAACAGATTATAACATAGAAAAACAATCATTCATTAAAGCAAATCTTAAATATCCAAAATAAACTCCCAGCAAATAGGATAAGTTCATGGTGGGGTTCGAAATAAGCAAGTACAAAGCAAGTTAATCCGTTCCTTACAACCCAAATAATATATAACGAAAGCAAAGAGCAAAGGGAAGGAGGAAAAGCCTTCGACGTGCACTGCCGGAGCTTCCCTCGGCCACCACGAACAGTCCCAGCGATCTAGCTCCTCTCGGACGCCTAGTTCGCCACTCCCTATAGCCTGTCAACGGAGGAATGCCACGACAAAAATGATTGACGGGAAAAAGAGAGAACTTTTTCTCTGAATTTTTAGGCTCTTGGCGGCTGTCTAAAAATCTCCAAATCTCTCCTTAAAAAGTCAGGCTTCTTCTTCTATTTATAAGGGAGAATGAACCTAGGGTTTTATGTTAAAATTACCCTTATACCCTAAAGTTCATTCCTTTTATGCAGAGTTGGTGCAATGATGGTAACTGGCCCCTCCTTTAATGCTGATTGCAGAAAGCACTTTTTATGCCATGACAGATGGCTCTTACTAAAAATATATTCTTTGACTTTTTCTGCCTAGAAATGTCATCCGAGATGTCGCGGCAATCGTATTTTGCTCAGTAGTCTCCTTATGTCATGGCATTTCCCTTTTGTTTTTCCGTGCTCCCAAATCTTGCACATCATTAAACAAAATACCTTCCCCATAATGCAACACTGATTACAAAATAAAATGCCGCGACAGACAAAATTTCACCACATGCAACTATATGCTCTTAAATGTATCTATATGATCCTAAATGGACTTTTAGACAATCAATAACTTAAGTGAAAAGGTCCAAAATATGACCTTTTTACGGAGTTATCACACCCCCCAAACTTAAGCTATTGCTTGTCCTCAAGCAATGGATAGTATTAAGCAAAATAAAAATACTCTGGCAAGTTCAGAAGCAGAATAGTTATATGGTATAGAATTTCAGCCTTTAGAATATTTGGCTTCAATATGTTAGACTAGTTTGAGAAATCAAGTACTGTCCCCTAGGGCAAGATTCTTTGTGTGGGTGTGTGCGTGTTTGTATCCAGTCCATGCTTAACAAACCTAAAAATTTTCTACGCAAGTTTTCTTGTTTTGCCACGACATTTACAATTTTTACTCCCACATTGTTTTCTTTTCCTTTTTGCTTTTTTTAACACTGCTACGAGGGGAGTCAGCCCATCACACCTACCATCCCATACTCTAGGTGAAAGGGAGCATATCTTCCACCCCTAAGCTAGTCAGGTAGAGAGTCATCCCGTGACTATTTTCATTCACTCATATACCATAACTGCCATTTATTTATTTGTAGTTTCTAGGAAATGGCATGGCATAGCGGAGTGTCCCTCTACAGATATGCCGAAGAATTTATTCACAGCTTCATTTTTTTTACAAAGTGGGGTTTTCATCGTTTATGCCAAGACATGCAAGAGTTCTCTTATAAAAAAATATTCAAGTTCCTTAAGCATGAAAAATATACAATCGTGTATTCAAAGGTTTCAAAGAAACAAGTCTTAGAGTTGGTTCTATCATCCTCAATAGTCATGTACATTCAATCATATCCATCAAGAGTTCATCATCATCGGGCATCATTAATTTATTCCAGAAAACCCATTCAACCACTTACTAATGTCATGACATATTCATTCTACTAATACTATAATGCAATGATTTAAGAACCCTACCTCCCCCAAACTTGAGAGAATCATTGTCCTCAATGCTTAAAAAAACTATTGAAAATTAAAATACATGTTATGACATGCAATGTAATGCAAGGTACCTTGACTTTACGCTTGTGGTGGTGCGGCGGTCGTACGACGTGTGCGCCTTTGAAATTGTGTGGAGCTGGACTGTTCATGATTTGATGCTGGTATGGTTGAAATTTGGATGGACCCTAACCTTGCAAAGAAAAATAAAATAGTAAATTAAAAGGAAACTGAATAAAAAAGTAACAAAATAACCATTTATTTATGCACAAAAATAAAACTAAAATGTCACGGCATCCTTAAGATGTTGGGCCAGTATCAACTTCATGCAAAAGAAGTGCAGTCTTGTCACGCAATGGTGGGACTCCTTGGTAAGCCTTCAGGCGCTGTCCATTGACTTTAAAGATAGACCCATCGTCCATGTTCTTGATATCAACAGCGCCGTACGGGTAAACATGGTGGACTTCGAATGGTCCCGTCCTGACCAACGTGACTTTAATTTGCTCGGGAAGAGTTTGAGCCTAGAGTTAAACAGCAGCACTTTCTGGCCCACATGAAAAAGTCGAGGCAAAAGCATTTTTTCATGCCACTTCTTGGTTTTTTCCTTGTAGAGCTTGGCATTTTCATATTCTTGTGCTCGAAACTCCTCCATTTCATTCAGATCGAGCAGTCGTTTTTCCCCAGCAAGTTGCGCGTCGACGTTTAGCTTTTTGATTGCCCAGTATGCCTTGTGTTCTAGCTCAACTGGAAGGTGACAGGCTTTTCCATATACCATCTTGAAGGGCGACATTCCCAAAGGTGTTTTAAATGGCGTCTGGTATGCCCAGAGTGCTTCATCGAGTTTTAGGGACCAGTCTTTCCTTCGAGGGTTCACCACCTTCTCAAGGATTTGCTTGACTTCTCGATTGGACACTTCAGCTTGCCCATTTGTTTGCGGGTGATATGCCGTGGCAATCTTATGTCCCACTCCATATTTCTGTAATGCATTGTCAATTAGCTTGTTGTCAAAGTGAGTGCCCTCATCGCTAATGATGGCTCTTGGGACTCCAAATCGAGTGAATATGTTCTTGTAAAGGAACTTGAGCACCGTCTTAGAGTTGTTCCTTGGTGTAGCAATTGCTTCAACCCACTTTGAAACGTAATCCACCGCGAGCAAAATGTATAAGTCTCCAAACGAAGATGGTAATGGTCCCATGAAATCAATGCCCCAAACATCGAAAAGTTCTATCTCCAGAATATTTTACAGCGGCATTTCGTGTCGTCTGGAAATGTTTCCAGTGCGCTGGCATCTGTCGCACGCTTTGCAAAATGCGTGGGCATCCTTAAATAGTAATGGCCAGTAGAAGCCTGATTGGAGGACCTTGGCAGCTGTCCTCGCACCTCCAAAAGGCCCTCCACAAGGTGTTGTGTGGCAATGGAATGGTGTAAGATGGCTTGTTGCTCCTCTTCGGGGACACACCGTCGAATCATTTGATCGGCACATTGTTTGAACAAATACGGCTCGTCCCAAAAATAGAACTTGGCATCATGCAGAAACTTCTTCTTGCCCTGGCTGTTTAGTTCATAAGGAAAAACACCACTAACAAGAAAATTGACAAGGTCAGCGTACCACGGAATTGCCATGGCATATAAAGTTTTTTCATCAGGGAATTCTTCTTTAATATCGAAAATGTCATGGCATTCTGAAATGTTCTCTAGCCTAGATAAATGATCTACATCCTGGTTCTCAGTACCTTTCCTATCTATTACCTCTAAGTCAAATTCCTGCAATAGTAATATCCACCTAATAAGTCTAGGCTTGGCATCTTTCTTGTTCACTAAATATTTTATAGCTGAGTGATCAGTGTGAACAATGACTTTGGTCCCTATCAAATATGGCCTAAACTTGTCAAATGCAAATACCACGGTAAGTAATTCTTTCTCAGTGGTATATAGTTCAATTGTGCCTCATTCAAGGTACGACTAGCATAATATATAACATGAAAAATTTTACCTCTACGTTGCCCAAGTACAGCTCCCACTGCAAAATCACTTGCATCATACATCAATTCGAACATTGCCGTCCAATATGGGGGAACCACGATCAGTGCAGAGGTAAGTCTTTGCTTCAGCTCTTTGAATGCACCATGGTATTTCTGATCGAACACGAACGGGTGGTTCTGTTGCAGCAGGGTGCACAAGGGCTTGGATATTGTGGAGAAGTCCTTGATGAATCTCCGATAAAATCCAGCATGTCCAAGGAAACTCCGAATGCCCTTGACAGAATTTGGTGGGGGTAACTTCTCGATCACCTCGATCTTTGCTTTGTCCACCTCAATGCCCTTTGCAGAAATTTTATGGCCAAGAACAATGCCCTCGGTCACCATGAAGTGGAATTTTGCCCAGTTCAGCACGAGATCGGTCTCCTCGCATCGCTTCAGTACCTTCGTCCAATTACTGAGGCATTTTTGAAAAATCATCTCCAGAAACTGAAAAATCATCCATAAAAATTTCCAGAAAATTCTCAACCATGTCTGAAAATATGGCTTGCTTGCAGCGCTGAAAAGTTGTCTGGGCATTACAGAGTCCAAAAGGCATTCTTTGAAAAGCTTGCGTACCATAAGGACACGTGAATGTTGTCTTCTCTTGGTCCTCCAGTGCGATGAAAATCTGATTATACCCCGAGTATCCATCCAAGAAACAATAAAATGCCTTGCCAGCAAGTCGATCCAGCATTTGATCGATGAACGGCAAAGGGAAGTGATCCTTCTTGGTGGCCTTGTTGAGCTTGCGGTAGTCCATGCAAATCCGCCACCCGGTGACCGTGCGAGTAGGTATCAACTCGTTGTCTTCACTCGTCACCATTGTTATGCCTCCCTTCTTTGGCACACATTGAACGGGACTCACCCAAGAACTATCAGAAATAGGGTATATTACGCCAGCGTCAAGCCATTTAAGAATCTCCTTCATCACAACTTGCTTCATGATTGGATTTAGTATGCGCTGTGGCTCAATGGATTTGTCGTGACATTCTTCCAGCAGGATTTTGTGCATGCAGATTATTGGACTTATTCCCTTCAGATCTGACATCGTCCATCCTAACGCTCGCTTATGCTGTGACAAAACACTTAGCAAACTAGATTCTTTGTTAGGAGTAAGGGCAGACGAAATAATCACATGTAAAGTTTCATTACTACCCAGATAAGTATATTTAAGATGATGTGGCAAATTCTTAAGTTTTGGGGGTAGGAGTATGCTGTAATGAGGGCTTGGGAGGAACAAACTCTTCAAAATTAAGAGGTTCAAAGCGCTTACCTGGGTTAGCTTTGAGGAAGCTAGTCTTATGTTCCTTGGATAAAAAATCATTAGGTTCTCCAATCTTTAAGTCTTCGATTAGCCCCTCATTTAGGTTCCAGCTGAATGAAATTGTCCTGGCAAAATTGATTTGCTTCTTTCGTGATTAATGTATCCACTTCTAAAATGCTCTGGCATTCTTCATAATCATCCATGTACTTGAGAGATCGGAAGACATTCATAGTGACATGTTGATCGGCCACTCATATGGTCAGCTCACCATTCTCACAGTCGATGAGAATACGACAGGTAGCTAGGAAGGGTCTCCCCAAGATGATGGGTACTGTGGTGTTAACCTCACAGTCCAGAATTAGAAAACCGACAGGAAAAACGAATTTGTCAACCCGCACGATGACATCTTCAATTCTCCCTTCAGGACGTACATGTGAACGATCGGCTAATTGCAAAATGACAGATGTGGGTCTCGCATTTCCTATCCCAAGCTTTAGGAAAATTGATTTACGCATCAAGTTTACACTCGAGCCATGGTCACATAGTGCCTTCCCAACAAATTTGTATCCTATCGAACATGGGATGATAAAACTACCCGAATCATGTCTCTTCGGTGGCAGCTTGCTTAAGGAATAGCAAAATTCTTTTGCCGTGGCAATTGTCTCGTACTGCTCAGCCTTTCTTTTCTTAGTAACAACCTCCTTAAGAAATTTAGCATAAGTGGGCATTTGTTCCATGGCTTCAAAAAAAGGAACATTGATTTGAAGTTGACTCAGAATGTCAACGAACTTCTAAAATTGGATATCTTCGTTATGCATCTTCAGTCTTTGCGGAAAAGGAGGTGGGGGTCGGGCTTCCTGTACTGACGGGGTGCGAATAGAAGTTGCCTTGGCATTTTTATTTTCCCCATCAGTTTCTTTACTTGACAAATCCTCAGCCTTGTCCTCTTCATCTAGTGCTTCTTCCAGCACTTCTTGCTCAACTTACATGATTACAGGGGGTGAATCATCCTTCGGTCTTCCCCCAAACTTATCTTCGACATTAATTTGTGTACCACTTTAGAGAGTTAGCACACTGTAATGTTTTGGCCATGAGGTTTTGTGACTTCAGTGTCACTCGGTAGATGTCCTGGTCTGCGTTCTTGTAATATCATGGCAATTTGACCAACCTGACTCTCCAGCGCCCTTAATGATGATTTATCGCTCTGAAGCAGGGCTCCTTGATTTTTGATGGAGATCATATGATCTTGCAGCATTATCTTCGTTGTTGCAATAAACTCTTGCATTGTGACCTCCAAAGAACTGGTGCTTGATGAAGATGGCCCTCCTTTGTGAGAATTATGCCATGGCATATTCGATTGAAATCCCTGGGAGTCATTAAAATTCTGCTGCCGAGCTGGTTGATGAATAGTGCTGGTTCCTTGATTTCCCCATGAAAAGTTTGGATGTTGACGCCATCCATGATTATATGTGTTGGAATAAGGGTTGTTGTTGCCTCGGTTGAAGTTGCCTGCAAAGTTGATGGATTCTTGATTGGTCGAGCAGTCACTCTCATTGTGATTGCCGTGGCATAATAAACGTGCTGAATGGGCTGCCTTCACTTCTCTCACCTCACTTGGCCTTTGCAAATTCTTCAACATGTTCGTGATAGCAGCAAGTTGGGTGGACACCGTATCTTTGGAATCTAGCTCGAAAGCTCCATGTGTTTTTCGCCCAAGTCTAAGCCTTATGGATGGAAATTGATAATCGTTGGTGGCAATCCGATCCAGAATGTCAAATGCCTCTGCTGGTGATTTGTCAAGTAACGTCCCATTTGCCGAGGCATCTAGCATCATCCTCGTGGGTGCATTAATTCCATTGTAGAACATCACCACTTGCGTTCAATCTTGAAAACCATGATTCGAACACTTACGAAGCAAGCTTTATATCGGTCCCAGCACTCATACATTGATTCTTCATCAGCCTGATGAAAAGAAGCAATGTCGTTCCTCAGTTAGGTGTTCATGTTCGGAGGATTATACCACAACAAATTTTTTTTGCAGAGATCAGTCCAAGACTCCATTGAACCCGCTGGAACACCACTCAACCAAGACCTTGCTCGGTCACACAGAGAATACGAAAATAGCTTTAATTTCAAGACATCTTCGTGCACTCCTTGTTGGCGAAAGGAATCACAAACCTCCAAGAAGTTACGAATGTGCTGCTAGGCATCTTCATTTGGCATGCCCCCAAATTGCCCTATAGAGTTCAGCATATTGAACATGATAGGTTTAAGCTCGAAGTAGGTTGCCTGAATTTCTGGTGCCACAATTCCAGGATTTAAATCATCTAAGATCGGGTTTAAGTGATCACGAATGGCACAAGGTCTGGCTGCATTCCCAGCATTTGGAATTGCCCCGACATTCTGATCATCCTCATGACCAATGCCTTGATTTCCGATTTGATACATATTTGCACGTTGATCACGTCTTCTTCTCCTAAAGAGCCTCTCGATCTCAGGTTCAACCGGTTCTAATGGCTTGTCCGAATGTCTTCTGGTCATACACCGCAAAAAAAACCTGAAAAAGATAAGGAAAATAAAAAGTAAAACTATTTAAAAAAATTAAATAAATAAATAAACAAGTAAAATAATAATGCTATGACAAAATAATTTAACTTCCAGTTGCCAATCCCCGGCAACGGCGCCAAAAACTTGTCCGCTGTTTGTGAGTACTATAAATGGTGCGGATATGTGTGCAAGTATACACAATCGAACAAGTAATAAAGTGATGAGTGAGTATCGTTCTCCACATGGATTGGGGGAAATCAAATAAGTTTGTCACGGCACTTTACTCTGTCACTAAGTAAAGTTAGAAATGGTATATATACAAATGATGATGCTGTGGCAAAATGAATGGATGATATGGAAATGGAACGATGGCAATGTGGTAGCAGATGAATATGTTGTGGCAAAATGGATTGTGTTTAGTGCGATCAAATAAAAATGTAAAGGCAAAATAAACTGTAAATACTGGATTTGCTTATAAGAACTTTAGACTCCTCATACGACAAGCTACTATGGGAATGAGTGATGGGAGTTACCTAAGAAAATCTAAGTCCACTTCTCAGAATGGTTTTACTTCTATGACTTAACTGCCCGACAAAGTTTACTAAGGGTGCTCTATGCTATCTCTAGTTAAGGGACTCGACAGATTGAAGATGCCTTGGCAAAACCGCTTTGCGTTAGCTACTGCAGGGATCCTATTGGTCCAGATCACAGGATATGTATAGGCAATACCTTTTTGCGGCAGCATTAACATCTAACCTATCGCTCATGCACAACTCCTTTTAGTCGAATAAAATCCTAGCCTTATCTCTAATGTAGATTAGGCCTAGTTACTATCTAGAAACCCTTGCTTATGTGGTTCCTCCCTAGTTTCTCTCGAATACTAAGGATATGCTACTTAGGCATTCTCTCGAACACTAAGTAATCACCTAAGGAATGGCTACTCTCATAGCTCCTACAACATTAAGGCATTAAAATTCATAAGCAAAACAGATTATAACATAGAAAAACAATCATTCATTAAAGCAAATCTTAAATATCCAAAATAAATTCCCACCAAATAGGATTAGTTCATGGTGGGGTTCGAAATAAGCAAGCACAAAGCAAGTTAATCCGTTCCTTACAACCCAAATAATAAATAACGAAAGCAAAGAGCAAAGGGAAGGAGGAAAAGCCTTCGACGTGCACTGCCGGAGCTTCCCTCGGCCACCACGAACAGTCCCAGCGATCTAGCTCCTCTCAGACGCCTAGTTCGCCACTCCCTATAGCCTGTCAACGGAGGAATGCCACGACAAAAACGATTGACGGGAAAAAGAGAGAACTTTTTCTCCGAATGTTTAGGCTCTTGGCGGCTGTCTAAAAATCTCCAAATCTCTCCTTAAAAAGTCAGGCTTCTTCTTCTATTTATAGGGGAGAATGAACCTAGGGTTTTGTGTTAAAATTACCCTTGCACCCTAAAGTTCATTCTTTTTATGCGAGAGTTGGTACAAAGATGGTAACTGGCCCCTCCTTTAATGCTGATTGCAGAAAGCACTTTCTATGCCATGACAGATGGCTCTTACTAAAAATATATTCTTTGACTTTTTCTGCCCAGAAATACCGTCCGAGATGTCGCGACAATCGCATTTTGCTCAGTAGTCTCCTTATATCATGGCATTTCCCTTTTTCTTTTCCTTGCTCCCAAATCCTACATATCATTAAACAAAATACCTTCCCCATAATGCAACACTGATTACAAAATAAAATACCGCGACAGACAAAATTTCACCACATGCAACTATATGCTCCTAAATGCATCTATATGATCCTAAATGGGCTTTTAGACAATCAATAACTTAAGTGAAAAGGTCCCAAATTTGACCTTTTTACGGAGTTATCAGTCGACTCAAACCATTTCATTCAAGTTGAAGCCCAATTCCGAACCTACCCGAAAGACGGTTGCGACAGCTTGACGATTCCAATTATTTATCTTTGATTATTTTTCAAATAAATAGTTGTACTGATGTTTTCTTTCAATGATTTCAGATTTTTTTGAAAAGTTTTCATCTAAAGCTCTATACCTGAGCTTCGAACCATTTTTAAGTGGAGGTGAAAGCGACGCCTTCGTGAGAATTTATTCTCCACATAGGCCTAGTAAGTAACCTTCGGGATTCATATACCTTATGTCTTCGTGTGAATTTATTCACCGCACAGACATAAGGGAATGTATCCTCTCGAGTTTAACTTAGTCCACATGAGCTTCTAAAAGGCTTAGGACTAAGGGTATGGCAAGCCCAAGGGGGTACCAGCAAGGAGAACTCATGTACCTTCTTTAGAACCTAAACCGGGAGACTAGAAGGAATTAGAGCCCACCCCAAAACCTTATTTCAAACCCTAGGTTTTTAAGTGGAGGTGAAACGACGTCTTCGTGAGAATTTATTCTCCACATAGGCCTAGCAAGTAACCTTCGGGATTCATATACCTTATGTCTTCGTGTGAATTTATTCACCGCACAGACATAAGGGAATGCATCCTCTCGAGTTTAACTTAGTCCACATGAGCTTCTAATAGGCTTAGGACTAAGGGTCTGGCAAGCCCAAGGGGGCACCAGCAAGGAGAACTCGGGTACCTTCTTTAGAAGCTAAACCGGGAGACTACAAGGAATTAGAGCCCACCCCAAAACCTCATTTCAAACCCTAGGATGCTTTGAGATTATTACCTTCTTTATTTTCTATTCAAAGCATGTGAACTAGAAATTTATGCGGTTAGGACTGGTTCAAAATTAATATGTGGGGTAGGGATTTTATTTTCATTATTGTTTTGATATCCTTACCTCACTAACTCTTTTCATTTTTGTTCTCTTTCATTTTTTATCATTTACATCATTCAAAAGAGGTGTTGATCCACCAAAAACATGTTTGTTAAACGTAAATAATTTGCATTAATGGACAAAGGGGGTCATAATACAATATATGAAAAGCTCATAAGTTCAGCTGTGTTCAGAAAATACTTAGGATGGACCAGGATTTACACTCCGCATATGCCTTGTAACACCCATAACCCGTACAATTATACCTATACAGATTATAGATGTCACTCGAATTTCTAAAACCATTTTCCGATTCAAAAGTGATTTAAAATTTATTTTCTTAAAATAGTAACTGATGTTATAAAAATATCGTATCATATAAATTATGTTTCGTTATAACAAATTTAATTCAAAAGATTTTTATGAATAGTACCATGAACAGTGCACCGTAAATAGTGAACAGTGAGGGTATCGGTACCCCTGTAGCATTCTGGAAAATTTTAATGTTGGTATTATTCACTGCTACAGTAATTGCTACAATAACTGCTACAGTAATTTCAGCCAAATATATATAAAACTCATAAAAACTTAACCTTTCTTCACCATAAAGTTACCATTTTGTTTCTAAATTTGTTCAACAAAACAAATCGAACATTATTAATTACATGCCACTATCTAAGTCAAATTCCATCATAGGATGTCTTACTGATATTGTAATATACTCCTCGATGCTTGATGTCACTTTGAACTCTTTATTCCACTACTGGCTTTTTACCTACGTGTGAAAATCATCACACGCTAAGTATATACTTAGCGAGGCAATTAAAATAATAAACAGTGCAATACAATTCATGCATGAATTTCAATGTCCAAATCACAATGCCATAAAATCATGTTACCAACATATCCAATATTTTACACTGATAAAGAATGATATAAAATTTCTTATCATTTATCCTATAAGCTCGTAAGCTTATTCTACCAATATACTTACCATTTATTCCATAAGCTCGTAAGCTTATTTTACCAATATACTTACCATTTATTTCATAAGTTCGTAAGCTTATTTTACCAATACACTTACCATTTATTTCATAAGCTCGTAAGCATATTTTACCAATACACTTGTCATTATTCTATAAGCTCGTAAACTTATTTTCATGTTTACCATTTATTAACCAATAAACCATAAACCATAGACAATAGCCCAATATAACACCCTGAAGACACTGGGTATTCGAGTAAAATACTTGCATCGTAGTGCTAAACCTGCACTAAGTTACGCCATAGTGCTAATCCGAATAATACACATAAGGTCTTGCCCACCACCTACACTAAGCTTAAGCTATAGTGCTAATCCAGACGTGATACATAAGATCGTATCCACCTTTCCTTCACTTAATGTCCTTACACACTATAGTGCTATTATAAAACCTGCAACTGCTATACTCTATGGCATGCCAACTATACCCTGTCCCTCATTAACTTACTTGGGCATATAGTCTATTTTATTCAATCCATCCATGACAAAGTATATTATCAATATTTAATATTGGGCAGTTCATACCCGAAATAACATTCATGGTAAAATATCACATTTCCCATAATCAATGCATTATAATTTCATACTGTGACATACCAATGTCATGTCAATTTATAAAAATATGACATAATATAATGCTGATATAAACAAGGTCGACTTATCAAAAGTCTTCTTGATGATGTATAAAACATCCACATATAATTTCATGCATGTATTGCACTCACCTTGACACTTTATATCTTTCAAAATATATGCCTCACTATGTTCCACAATAAACCCTTTTTATACTTGACTTGCTTTGAACACCGAGTAAATCACGATCTGTACAAAATATAGATTCATATCTATAAATGTGTTAGTATTGTACTAACATAAATGCATTTCCAAAATAAGTTCCATAATCATACTTGAAACTATTTACCACCAAATACTTTAACACTTATTAATTCCTTTTAACATTGAAACCAACTTTTCCAATTACACAAATGGTCATTCACTATTTTATCACTTAGATTCTTAATACCAATAATTCCAACATTGAAATTATTACCATTCAAATTCTTTTACAAAAGCATATTTACATTTAAGTACTCCAACTATGCAAATGTTGTACTTAAATCTTAAATCACAAATCTTTTCAAACTTCCAAAATAGTTATATTTCATATTCTAACACTCATTTTAATTCCCAAACAACAATTTTCAACATAGTACATCAATTATATAACACTTACACAACAACCCATCAATTTTCCAGAATTTATAAATCGATCCCCAACTTTTCAAAAATTACAAAATGGTCCTCAAATTTTCTAAGACTTGTAGAATACTCCCTTCATCATTTTCAACCCAAATTTCTCTGATCTAAAATATTAAAATAATATTTCCAACCATTTTATAACATCCTTCAAATTTTTGTAAAATTCTAATTCGATCTGAAATTACCGTTTCCTTACCGGCTTTACCTCTTTCTAATTTTTCTTTACCAAAATTCTAAATCCAAAAAATATAATTTCTATAAAACCCCACTCTCAAGAGTAAACTATCTAATTATGGAATAAAATTATTTTTAGGAAATTATCACTTAATTCCCTAAACGTTTTCCCAATTTTTCTTTTTTGCCCATCAAACTTTCAAATTTTGCATTTGGGTCATTATCTAAATTTTTGGGGTATTACAGGCCTATCAAGTAACGTTCGGGATTCATATACCTTATGTCTTTGTGTTAATTTATTCACCGTACAGACATAAGGGAATGTATCCTCTCGAGTTTAACTTAGTCCACATAAGCTTGTAATAGGCTTAGGACTAAGGGTCTAACAAGCCCAAGGGGGCACCAGGAAGGAGAACTCTGGTACCTTCTTTAAAACCTAAACCGAGAGACTACAGGGAATTAGAGCCCACTCTAAAACCTCATTTTAAACCATAGGCTACTTTGAGATTATTTCCTGCTTTATTTTCTGTTCAAAGCATGTGAACTAGAAATTTATGCGGTTAGGACTGGTTCAAAATTAATATGTGGGGTAGGGATTTTATTTTCATTATTGTTTTGATTATTATCCTTACCTCACTAACTCTTTTCATTTTGGTTTTCTTTCATTTTTATCATTTACATCATTCAAAAGAGGTGTTGATCCACCAAAAATGTGTTCGTTAAACGTAAATAATTTGCATTAATGGACAAATGGGTCATAATATAAGAGATGAAAAGCTCATAAGTCCAGCTATGGTCAGAAAATACTCAGGATGGACTGAGATTTACATTGTGCACCCCAAAAGTTAACTTTTTAAGCTGGGAAAGGTTGCAGGGGCAAGAAGAGAAAAAGGTTATTGACCTGGAGAGTCCCTTCAAAGAAAATAGGCCATTGTTGACAAATCCAAGAAACAAACAAGTGAGTTTCAGATAGTTCCCTTCAATAGAGACTTCCAAATGCACTTTCGTTGAGTGCAGCCTCAACAGAGAGTGAAAACCAAAGATGCAGCCATTCGAGACTTCTGGGGACAAGTGCAAAAAGTAGCTCGTCACTTGTATGATTTAGCCAGAGGAGCCGGAACGTTTCGACAAGGTATTCAATCGATGATAGAAAAAGGCGAAAGATGAATCAACCTGTCAAAATATACTTTAAAATGTTTTTGTCTCTTAAGAAATAACACTTTTGTCCCCAATAAGGATTATTTATAATAACAGACATATTTTTGGATCAATGCCTCGAACATTGCATGCATAATTCATTTAGACATATTTTACATTTTGTTATTTTCATTTCTTTACATTCGCATTCACTAACAGAAGCATGTCTCATCAAAAGGAACAAATACTGGATATACCACCTCAAGCATTGGACACGCCCCATCCGCATAACACCCGCTCAAAAAAGAAGAAGATTGAAGCAGAAATTGCTTAACTCGAGGTAAATATGTTGAAGTTACAGAGAGAGAGATAAAAGATAAGATAAACCAGAGCAATCTGAGTACTCTAGATACAATTACAAAGACCCAAGATTCCTTGGTCAATCAGATTATTGCCAAGCTAGTTGGCCTACGTCAGACAAGTGCACCTGGGGCAGGTTCATCGGAATGGGTAACTTTGCCACCTACCCGACAAGTGGTTGTCTCACCTGGAATCTTGCCAGAACTTCAAGGGTACTCATTCGCTGCAAAAGTGAAGACCCCATCTACTGTAAATATACAAAATATTGTATCTAACCCTGAGAATAATCTGGGTTATTACCATATACCGAATTTGAATGAAGATGACAAAGCAAAGAAGATGGAGGAGAAAATCAAGCAATTGCAATTCGAGAAGTTCGATGGAAATAGTTGCCCATATGTTAACATTATCATGTTCTGTCAAAAGATGACAGGATATGGAGGAAACAAACCAACTCCTGATCCACTGCTTCCAGGAGAGTCTGTCGGGCTCAACCATCCGGTGGTATAATCAGCTGAGCCAATCCCATATCAAGACTTGGAAGGATTTGGCCAAGTCGTTTATGGAACAATACAAACACGTCAATGACATGAGGCCAGATCAAGTTATGCTACAAAGCATTAAGAATAAGTATAATGAAAGTTTCAAACAATACGTATAGAAATAGAGGGATTTGGCTATACAAGTTTATCCATCCTTGGATGAGAAAGAAACCCGGAAGCTCTTCATACAAACACTAAAGGCTCCTTACTTCGGGCACTTGGTTGCAATCACATCCGGTAATTTTTTGTACTTAGTTATGGCTAGGGAGATGGTAGAAACGACCATAAAGCAATACAAGATTGAAGAAGTGGATACAAGCAAGAAACCTCCTATGAAGAAGAGGGATGAAGAGATTAACAACGTCAGCACCTACAACACTAATGAAGGTGTTAAAATCTTCAAACCAAAATAAACTGCAGATGTACCGTCAGGCACTTCTAGTCAAGATTCGAGAGAACCTAGGAAGGAAAAGGAACATTTTTGACCCTATTCCCATGACGTGCAAAGAGCTTTATCAATAACTTTTTGACACCCACGTAGTATCACCATATCCAGTGGAACCCATGAAGCCCCCATACCCCAAGTGGTATGATGAGAGTGCCCATTGCGAATATCATGGAGGTGTCCCTGATCATACTATTGAGAACTAGTACACATTCAAGAGAATCATGCAGAAGATGAGTAACAAGAATTGGATCGACTTCAACAACTCAAGGGCATCCAAATAAGGAAGAAGTTCATTTCATTTCATCATTTGCAGCATCCTGTTTGAATTCGTTTTTAAACTTTCTCATATTTTTAGGTGTAACTTGTTTTTTGAACTTTCTTTTTATACGAATAGTTAAATAAATTTATGTTACTTTAAAGACGATGAGAAATGAATCAAATTTGCAGACTTGAAATTCTTTTAATATCAACCGAATTAAAAACTCTGTAAATTATTAGAGTTATAGATCTTTGATAAAGTAACACGATTAAAAACTGATAAAACAAGGACTTTGACCTTACCCAAGAAGATTTGCACAAACACCGTACCCTTCTCTTGCAAATAACTAATATAGCCTTCTCATCTTATAAGGGAATGAACAAGAGGCTTGGTATTTAGGTATGTATAGGAACGAACAACATGGGGCATCTTTTTCATATGACATTACTATACTTTTTTTAAGACGTTCAATGATGATGATGATCTTTGCAGATGGAATAGTCGAGTAGGTGAATCTAGTTTAGGCCAGTTGCTTGGAAATTGAACTCTAAAGATGAATTTTTTTACTTTCAACAAACACCTAGACTATAACAGATTTTTTCTTGACAATCTTAAGAAATTAAATCCATAAAAGTTGAGCTATTCCACTAAGGCAATTGGTTATAGAGGAAACTTGAAAGCCTTGGCTTTATGAATAGATTGTGTTCAAACCATGACATTGCTCGACACTTGGCAATTCGGTGTTTGCTCCACTGCTATTGTCAGGCCAAATACTTTGTGATGAGATGAACCCTTTAGTTAACCTGATAAAAGTGATTATAATATTAAGCTGTCCCTCTAAAGTAATTGGTTAAACGCCCCGTCTTTATGGATTCGGCTAGTCGGACAATGGCTAATTAAATCAAATTTATCTAAACAAGAAATTTTCGGTAATGATGGATTAAGGGAGTTAAGGAACACCTGTTATAGTCAATTTCATACGAGCACTCAAGAATTTCATTTTTAGACCGATATTTTTGCACTGCCTTTGTTAGAGGAGTTTACAAAGCTTGAACAAATAGAAGATTTCAGAGGACCGAAATAGAAGGTCTAGTAATTGATCATGCTAGTTGTGTCATTTTGTCCGCATCCAATTGAAATGCCAAGCCAAGAAAAAGGCATGTTGCAATGACCGAGAAAAAAATACATTTTTTGATGGCTAAAACCTTAGAAAATAGGAGGCCAACCTAAAGCTAACTCATCCATTTGAACATTTACCAAAGAGCTATAACTCTAAAGGCATGAAAGAGTTATTGATTTGATTTGATTATGAGCCTGAATTAAAAGGCAATGTTTTACAGAATCCTTACATTCTCGTATCCTCCTAAAATAAGAGAAAGAAAAAAAAAACATTTTCAAACAGGACTGTCTCAAATATGAAAGACTACAACCCGAGAAGAATATGGGGCATGGTCAATTCCTAGCACAAGACCGACAAACAAAATGGGGCTCCATCCAAAAGATAAACCATAACTAATTCATATTGCATGCATCTTAGACATACTTAAGAATATCACATTTATCATTTTTTAGCAAACATAATTTTTTTACAGCTTTTAGAGTCAAGTTTTAACTTCAAGACAAAATATACTCGATTCAAAAACACTTCAGAAATAGATCGTGGTTGCTTAAACTCAACAGCGAGGAGCTATACCTCAACTAATTTGACCAATTGAAAGATCAATAGATTTTTAGAATCAACTTCAGACGGGTTCGAAAGTCAATCCAGAACGAATCCAATTCAGTTTAACTCAACGACGAGTGGCTAGTCTCCAGTTAACGTTTTTAAGCCAGATTTCAACTCAACGATGGATGATATCTGGCTGACAGAATTTATCACTGAGCTTTCCCGTGAAAGGGAGTCATCTAAAGATTTACGATCGGCTTAGTCCCGCGAAGGGGGCATCATTCATTTAGAGGAAATTTACAGCACGACTTAAGTCGAGAAAAGCTGTCTGTCAACAAAAAACTTTCCAATTTCATTCGGAGCCAATTTCAACTTCACAACGAAAGATATTGGACTCAAAACAATGCAACTTACACAAGATTGGATTTCAACTTCACAACGAAGGATATCCAATCCAAAACTCAACTTCACAGCGAATGAGCCATCCATGATTTCAACTTCACGACGAAGGATATCGTGGCCAAGTGGATTGACTTAGTTTTATCACAAATTAGTCATCTGCAATAATAGGGGGTTATCTCCCAGCCTATTACAATATAGCTCAAGGCGAGAAGGGCTATTTGTCAACAAAAAACCTTCGAGTTCGATTACATTCAGCTCAAAGGCAAATCAAATATACATCATAACTCAAGGTGAGAAGGGTTATCTGTCAACAAAAGACCTTCGAGTTCGATTATATTCAGCTCAAAGGCATATCAAATTTACAGCATAACTCAAGGCGAGAAGGGTTATCTGTCAGCAAAGACCTTCGAGTTCGATTACATTCAGCTTAAAGGCACTTTAAATTCACAGCTTAACCCAAGGCGAGAAGGGTTATCTATCAATAAAGACCTTTGAGTTCGATTACATTCAGCTCAAAGGCACATCAAATTCACAGCTTAGCTCAAGGTGAGAAGGGTTATCTGTCAACAAAGACCTTCGAGTTCGATTTCATTCAGCTCAAGGGCATGTCAAATTTACAACATAACTTAAGTTAAGAAAGCTATCTGTAAAAACAATTGTCGTGTTCGATTCCATTCAGCTCGATGACACATCAACCACATGGTAGCATCGAGAAACTATTTTTTGGTTGAAGCCGAGGTCTTTAAGTCAAGAAGAAGTTATGGGGCAATATCTCAGTTTAGTATAGCATAACTCAAGGCGGGAAGGGTTATCTGTTGATGAAAACTTTCGAGTTCGATTCCATTTAGCTCGATGACATATCAACTACTTTTCGGTTAAAGTTTAATTGAGGTCTTTAAGGCAAGAAGAAGACATGGGTTAGCTGTGCTTTAGTGACAATGAACCATCTTCCAGCAGTATGGCTTAAGTCGAGAAAATCTATATGTTAATGAAAACTTTCGAGTTCGATTTCGTTCAGCTCGAGGGCCTGTCAACCACATGGTCAAGTCAAGGAACTATTTTCCAGTCAAAATTTTAAACCGAGAAGAAGACCGAAGTTGACCACAATTTGGCAACGAGAAGCCACATTTCGATTCAAATTCCAAACTACGGCTTCAATTTCGCATCGTTTCAAGACGAACTTGACTTCTCGACGGATGAGTCATCCGCAACTCAATTTGACAGGGAGTTATTCTTAATTGCAATATCAGAGTTAATTTCAACTCCACAAAGGAGGATATTAGATTCAAGGACTCTTTCATACTGAACGAAAATTTGTGTCTTTTTATCTTTGTCCTATTTTTTCGTTACACAAAAAAGGACAAAGAGAGGTAGCTGTTGACACTCATTTTCGTCTGTATTTTTATTTATTTATTTTATTTTTTTATATATATATATTATATAATTTGCAAATGATTTTTTAAATATATATAATATATAGTTTTTGAAAGCATTTTGGAAACATATATATTATATAGTTCTTAAAACATTTTGGAAACATATATATATATATATATATATATATATATATATATATATATATATATATATATATATAGTTTTTATAAAACATTTTGAAAACTTGTATAATATATAGTTTTTAAAACATTTTGAATATATATATATATAATATATAGTTTTTAAAACATTTTGAAAAATTTATTATAGTTTTGAAATCATTTTGAAATTTATATATATATAGTTTTAAAAAAAGCATTTTGAAAAAATATATATATTATTTTTTAAAACATTTTGAAAGCTATAATATATAGTTTGAAAACTTTTTTTAAAATTATATATATATATATAGTTTTAAATTATTTTTTTAAAAATATATTTTATTATTATTATTATTATTTTTTTTTTTTCAGGCCGAGTCCAAAGTCCAACAAAGGCCCCATGGGAAACCCAAATCGGGTAAGCCTAACCCAGCAGACCCGATCAGGTGGGCCTGACCTAGCCCAGATTTCAAGTTAGGGTTTCAACATTAAGCACTGTACTGCATGGGAGAGCGCGTGGCGGTCACGCGCCTGCATATTCTGTAAATCGGCCAAGATTTTTGGAAGTTCAGTGTAACCATCTGCACGAACACCACTCGGTCGAACGGCTAGTGGGAGAATCGGGTGGAGAACCCACCCATCTCAGAGCAACAACGATCGGATTCCAGGCTATAAAAGCCTCCGACCAAGTTGTAAACGGGTACCAAGAGCACAACACAACAAATGATCGAGCCACAACAGACCAAAAATAACACAACGGGAACCCATCAACAGTCAAACATCCAAACACCGAAGCAAAACCAAGCAAGCAAATACACAACAAAAAACCAGAATAAAAAAACTGAAGCATCAACCACAAAGGGTCACCGAAAGTCAAAAGCTGCCAAAAAAGGTAAGAAAACCCGAACGATTTTTCTTAGATCTACGTCGATACATGGTGTTTTCGGGGATTTGGGCTTCGGATCGGTGTTAGGGGTATAGAGGGGAGCATTTTGGGAGATTTTGAGTTTTTTCGACCGTCGACTGGTGTCTGGTTTTCCCTCCGACGATGGATTCTAGAGAGAACTCTCTTAGAGAGAGAGTGGAAATGAAAAATGAGAGTTTGGAGGGGATTTGAGCCGGTTTTAAATACCCTCCCCGAAACTACGTCGTTTTGGGGAAGGATCTTTCTGTAATTTTGTGTAGGGGTAAATTACAAAATAGGGTCCCCTTTTTATTTTATAAATTTATTTTGCGCCCCAAATTTAGTTTTAATCTGGATTCTCTTTTAAAATTGATCACTGATTTATCTGTTATTTCAATTCAATCCATCATTAATTTAGTTCACGGTTTAATCTACCATTTTTTCTACTTTTTTTTACTTTATTTATTTTATGTTTTTATTTTATTTTTATTTATTTTTCTTCTTTTTTTTTAAAATCATTTAAATATTTTTTTATTTAGCCATTTTATTAAAAAAGGTTTTTTATTTGTTTCGATTTTTAATCTAGCCCTTCATACCATGAGGTAATAAACAACTCAGATGCTTCGTTGTGGATGATGGCGATGGAAGAAGAAATTGAAGCCCTTCATAAAAATAATACATGAGACCTTGTGCCACTACCACAAGGAAGAAAGCCAATTGGTAATAAATGGGTCTTCAAAATCAAGCGAAATGGTAATGATCAAGTTGAGAGGTATCGTGCAAGACTGGTGGTCAAAGGATATGCTAAAAAAAGAAGGTATTGATTTCAATAAAAAAATTTCTCCTATAGTTAGACTAACAACAGTTCGAGTAGTCTTGGCAATATGTTCTACATTGAATTTACATCTAGAGTAGCTACATGTTAAAACAACTTTTCTTCATGGAAATCATGAAGAAGAGATTTATATGCTCCAGCTTGAAGGTTTTGAAGAAAAAAAAGAATAACTTAGTTTGCATGTTGAACAAATCTCTGTACGGTCCAAAGCGAGCGCCGAGGTGTTGGTATAAGTGATTTAATTCATTCATTATGTGCCTTGGAAATAACAGACTTAATGCATACCATTGTGCTTATTTCAAGAGGTTTGATGATAACGATTTTGTTATATTACTGTTGTATGTGGATGACATGTTGGTTGCAGGACCCAACAATGATCATATTGAAGAATTGAAGGAACAACAGGCTAGGGAATTTGAAATGAAGGACTTGGGATCAACAAACAAGATTCTAAGGATGCAAATTCACCGAGACAGAAGTAATATGAAGGTTTGGCTTTCACAAAAGAATTACTTGAAGAAGATCTTGTCATGATTTAACAAGTAATATTGTAAGCCAATTTCTACCCCTATTCCTATTAACTTCAAATTATCCTCCAGTATGAGTCCTAGTAGTGAAGAAGAGAGGATGGAGATGTCTCGAGTGCCATATGCATCGGCAGTGGAAAGTTTAATGTTCGCTATGATATGCACAAGACTAGACATTGCACAAGTAATGGGAGTGGTTAGTCGGTACATGGCGAATCCAGGCAAAGAGCATTGGAATACAGTAAAAAGGATTTTGAGATACATCAAAGGGACCTCAAATATTGCATTATGTTACGGAGGATCAAACTTACTTATCATTAGGTATGTCGATTCTAATTATGCAGGGGATTTGGATAAAAACAAATCTACTACAACATATGTGTTCAAAGTTACTGGTGGAGCTGTAAGCTGGGTTTCAAAATTGCAGTCAGTTGTGAATACATCCACAACAGAAGTAGAATATGTAGCAGCTACACAAGCCAGTAAAGAAGCAATCTGGTTGAAGATGTTATTCGAGGAGCTTGGGCACAATCAAGAGTATGTCTCTCTGTTTTGTGATAGTCAAAACGCCTTGCATCTAGTAAGTAATCCAACATTTCATTCAAGGACAAAACACATACGAGTTCAGTACCATTTCATTCACGAAAAGGTGGAAGAAGGGACGGTAGATATGCAGAAGATCCATACCAAAGATAACATAGCAGATTTCATGACGAAGGCGATCAATGCTGCTAAATTTACTTGGTGTCGATTCTCTTGTGGCCTGTCAGAAACGTAAGCAACATGAAGGTACAAGGTAGAAAGAATGGTGTGAAGATATGATTGTTCCAATCAAATCTTCAAGTGGGAGATTGGTAAAAGTCAGATTTTTCGGTGCATTAATGCACTGAATGATGCATGGTCAAAGTAAAAAAATTAGGCAGCATATTTTTCTTCAAATTGACAAGGGAATATTACCCAATTTAGCCCCTGTACTTTAGGGTATTCACAAGATTAGTCATTAAGCTTCAACTATAAATACCCTAACCCATTTAGCTTCAAAAGCATCCCAAATCATTCTAGCTTTCTTCAAATACTAGAGAATTTAGAGAGTTTTCTTGAGAGTTGTTTTCTTCTTTTTATCAAGAGAGAATTGTTATTGTTTTCTCCTTGTTAGATCGAGAGAAGTTATAATTTATATTTTTTCATAGTGAAATTCTTCTATCTTTGCCCGTGGTTTTTACCGTATATTATTTAGGGGTTTTCCATGTAAAATTTGTGTTTTCTTTATCTTCATTTTTATTTTCTCAAATTATCAGTTATGATTTTACTCTATCCGATAGCCATATTCCGCAACAAAAAGGGGATTTATTATGAGGGCTTATCAGAGAACAAATCAGAATGTTACCTCGGGTTTTATGGCAGAGGCGTTAGCAGCGAACCAGGCGGTGGACTTTGCAAGGGTGATGGGTTTTCTAAGAGTATCATGAAGGGTGATTCAAGCTCTGTCATTAACAAGTTAGCAATAAAAGACCACGATTTTTTAGAGACCAGGATATGGATTAAAGATGTGAAAAGAGAGGTCAGAGGTTTTTCAAACATGCAAGTTCAGATTCATACCTAGATTGAGTAATCAAGCAGCTCATGTACTAGTAACTGCATCGGAGCTTGGAGAGGGGGAGAAAATCTGGATTGAAAAAGGCCCCCTATGTGTAGAAGTCCAAGCAGTAGAAGATCGTAGAGGATTGGAGCTTCCTTGATGAGGACGCCATCGTTAATATGCAATCAATGATCTATTCGAAGTTTTTTCATCTCTCATTTTGTAATACCCCAAAAATTTAGATAATGACCAAAATGAAAATTTTGAAAGTTTGATGGTCAAAGTTAAAACTTGGGAAAAATTTAGGGAATTAAGTGATAAATTTCCTAAAAAAAATTTTATTCCATAAATATATGGTTTACTCTTGAGATTAGAGTTTTATGGAAATTATATTGTTGGATTTGGAATTTAGTAAAGAAATGGTTAAAGCCGGTAAGGAATCGGTAAATTCTGATCGAATCGGAATTTTACAAAAATTTGAAGGATGTTATAAAATGGTTGGAAATATTATTATAATATTTTGGATCAGAGAAATTTGGTCTGGAAATGTGCAATATTTCAGATTTAACCGAAACAGTGAAATTTAATGACTAAAACGCAAGTTTTGAAAATTTCAGGGCATTTTCGTAGGTCAAAGTCAAATTAAATTATATTTGACTTTGTAATATCAGATGGCTTGGTTTTATGGTGATTTTGGAGATTCATTCAGGGCAATAATGGAAATTCTTATTGAATGGAATAAAAAATTCCATTATGATATATTATTAAGCATGTGTTGGATTAATATATCATAAAAAGCAATCATGGATGAGCAATTTCAGCTCATCTTCTTCCTCCAAGGGCCGACACGTTCAAGGAAGAAAGGTAAGCATTTTTAGTTTCAATTTTGAAGCTATTTCTTGAGAATTTGACTAAGTGTGGTTAGGAAAAATATTCTACTTTCAATTCTCTATATTTTGACATGAATATTACTAGGGTTTCGTGTTCAAATCTATCTTGAGTTGATGAAGGGGAATTTGATTCTTGTGTTTTATGGGTTTTGAAGAGTTAAGTGATTTTAAAGAATTGGTTGTATGAATTGATGAATACATAAGGATGAGGTTAAAGAAAAACAGTTTAGATTTTGGGAATTACAGTAGGTTCGAAAATTCACCAGAAAATATTTAAAAATAATTTAGAGATTATTTTTATATATTGTGTTCATATATGGATCTAGTTTTGTTTAAAACAAACGGGGATCAATTTCAAGTTGTATACAATATATGAATTTTTAACTGAGGAAAGGTCAGAAAAGTCGGACAGCAGAATTCTGTACAAAACAGATTCTGTTGGTGAACTTTGAAAATTCACCATAAATTGTAAAGAATGAATTAGAAGGAGTTATTTATATGGATAGATTCTTATTCGAGTCTAGTTTTCAATGGAAAAAACGGAATTAAATTCCAGTGTGTATATCAATACAGTTTAATGATTCTTTAAAGGTAGTACGAGTTGTCTGAATGCTGGAAATTGTAGTATGAGAATTGAAATGAGTGTTAAATGTGAAATTGATTATTTTGGGAAGATTGAAATGATTGGTGATTTAAGTACAACAATTGCATAGTTGGGATACGTAAATGTATTTATGCTTTTGTAAAAGCATTTGAATGGAAATAATTTCAATGTTGGAATTATTGGTATTAAGAATTTAAGAGGTAAAATGGTGAAGACCATTTTGAGTAAATGGGAAAAGTTGGTTCCAATGTTATAAGGAATTATTAAGAGTTAAATATTTTGATAGATGATGAATTTCAAATATAGTATGGAGATATGATGGAATGTATTTATGTTAGTAAAATACTAACATATGGATTATTATGAATTGATGATTTATACAGATCATGGTTGATTTGCAATTGAAGCAAGTCAAGTATAAAAAGGGTATATTGTGGACAATAGTGAGGCACAAATATTTTGAAAGACATAAAGTGTCAAGGTGAGTGCAATACATGCATGAAATTACACATGGATGTTTTATACATCATAAGGAAGACTTGCGATAAGTCGACCTTGTTTATATCAGCATGATATTATGTCATGTTTTTATAAATTGACATGACATTTAAATGTCACGGTATGAAATCAAAATGCATTGATTATGAAAAATGTGATATTTTACCATGAATGTTTTAGGGTATGAACTGCCCAATGTTAAATATTGATAATATACTTTGCCATGGATGAATTGAATAAAATAGACTATATGCCCAAGTAAGTCATTGAGGGACAGGGTATAGTTGGCATGCCATAGAGTATAGCAACTGCAGGTTTATATTAGCACTATAGTGTGTAAGGACACTAAGTGCAGGTTTATGTCCGGATTAGCACTATAGCGTAAGCTTAGTGTAGGTGGTGGGCACGACCTTATGTGTATTGTCCGGATTAGCACTATGGCGTAAGCTTAGTGCAGGTTTAGCACTACGGTGCAGGTATTTTACTCGTATACCCAGGGTCCTCAGGGTGTTATATTGGGCTATTGTCTACGGTTTATTGACTATGGATTATGTTTTATTGGTTAATAATAGTAACCATGCAAATAAGCTTATGAGCTTACGAAATAATGGCAAGTATATTGAAAAAAAAATAAGCTTACGAGCCTATGGAATTTTAAATGGTAAGTATTTTGGTAAAAATAAGCTTATGGGATAAAAGGTAAGAAATTTATATTATATTGATCATGGTAAAATATTGAGGATGCTATTAGCATGGTTTTATGGCATTGGATTTGAAATCTAAATTCATGCATGAATTGTATTGCACTATATATTGTTTTAATTGCCTCACTAAGTTTATACTTAGCGTGTGATGATTTTCACGCGTAGGTAAAAAACAAAGAATAAGAATAAAGAGTTCAGAACGACATCAAGCATCGAGAGGTATATTTCAATATCAGTAAGACATCCTATTGTGACATTTGATTTTAGATAGTGGCATGTAATTTGGAAATGTTTAATTTAATTATTGAGTAAATTTTTGGAAATTTTTATAGTGATGAAAGGTTAATTTTTATGAGTTTTATATGTAAATTTTCGGAAGTTACTGTAGCATGAACACTAACCCCGTTTTAAACCAAAATTTCCTGAAAAAGGGGTACCGATTCCCCTGTTACAGGGAATCGATTCCCCTACTGTTCACTGTTCACTATTCGGGCACTATTCATAATTAAAAATATTTTGAATTAAATTGGTTATAACGAAACGTAATTTTTATGATATGATAATTTTATATTATCATTTACTATTTTAAGAAAATAAATTTTAAATTGTTTTTGAATCGTAAAATGGTTTTAGAAAATACGAGTGACATCCGTAATCTGTATAGGTATAAATATACGGATTACGGGTGTTACACATTTGCTTTGAACGTGCTTTGTTTCTATTTTTTTTGTGTTTTTTGTTTACTTTTCTTTTGTTTTGTGTGTTTTTTTTTTTGTTTGCTTTTTTTTTTGTTTTGTGTTTCATTAGTTGTTTCACCTGCTTTGGTTTTGTAGTCGTTGCCGTACAGCTGGAGTTTTTACTACTTTGGTTTTATGGTTTTTTTTGTTAGTAATAAAGCTGGCGTTTCATTTGGTTTAATATATATATATATATAATCTACCATTATATTTCAAAATTATAAGATGCACGCATGGGTATATTTATGTGGCCTAGGTTTGATTCTCACCATGGGTATATTTATTTTTTTAATTTTCCTGAAAATAGTCAAACTATATACAATATTCTGTAATTTAAACCCAAACACAGAGCTTGTTCTGATGAAAAGAGGCACAAATTTCATCCCAACGCCTTAGGTTCTAATCCCCCCAAGCTCCCTTATTCTCTTATGCCTCTCTTTCTATTTGATTTTCTTTTAACTAGATGACAACACATGTCACCATCTGGTTTGAAGATAAATTATAACTAACTAAGTTTAAAGAAAAAACATTTAATTTAATGATGACATTTGTCACTATCGGTGGATTATATTTAATTTAGGACCAAATTGATAAAATGTATGAATATTGAGGACTAAATGTTTAATTATACTGATTTTATTAATTTTCACGTCAATATTTCCGTTAGATATTAACGGCAAGTGGCTTGATTGAATAAATTAAATAATTAAGTGGTTTGATTGGCAAAATTGAAAGATCGGTGATAAAAGTAAAAGGACTAAATAGTTAGGTATTCAATGGTCATCTGGTTGGAAGAAAAATATATAACTAAATAAATTTAAATTATAGAAAAACATTTAATTTAATGGCGATATGTGTCACCATCTAATTGGTGGATTAAATTTATTGAATTAAATTTAATT
Organism: Hibiscus syriacus; assembly: GCF_006381635.1. NCBI lineage: Eukaryota > Viridiplantae > Streptophyta > Magnoliopsida > Malvales > Malvaceae > Hibiscus > Hibiscus syriacus. The sequence goes on from NW_024061884.1 coordinate 512,924, forward strand.
TAGTACCAAATTGATAAAATGTATGAGTATTGAGGACTAAATTTATAATTATACCGATTTTATTAATTGTCACATCAACATTTCCGTTAGATATTAACGACAAGTCGCTTGATTGAATAAATTAAATAGTTAAGTGGTCTGATTGATAAAATTGAAAGATCAGTGGTAAAAATAAAAGGCCTAAATAGTTTGGCGTTAAATGATATAGTTTACCCTTAAATTTAATTTTACACCATATTGATATAATATATTAATATTAAGCACTAAATGTATAATTATGCAATTTTTATCTATCATGTCAATATTTTTGTCAATTGGCTAGAAACTTAATTGAACACCGCGAAATAATTGAGTGATCTGATTAACAAAATTAAAATATCGATGGTAAAAATATAAGGGTTAGTTAATTGAGTGATCAATAGTATAATCTTGTAACACCCCCAACCCCCAGATACGAGTCTGAGGTGTCACATTGACTTCTCAAAACATTTACTTTTACAAAATACCCAAGATTCAGTTTGGCATTTCTAATAAAACAATTTATTTTCTATGATATAAAACATATGCTTTTACAAAACTGATCAGAGCGTATCTAATACAAACCTTTTAACTACATGCCAACTAGATTATATATATAACAAAATACATGTTATTCATTTACGTTCTGATCTGACCTTCGGTAAGGAGAAACTAACCTGTCTAGCTCCTCTTAGCTTCTCATCCTGCTTTCCTGAACCTATATGTGAAACACTCACACGCTAATTCATAGACTTAGTGAGACATATAAATACATATGTAAATTTTCAAATGCATGTACATATCATGTAATACAACGTTATACTGGTATACATACTTTTTCATGTAACAATTACATACACACATGCATGTCGTCATTTATATTTTCTCATACTCTTATATGATTATCCTTTTTATCTCTAATCTCTTTTTCATATGATCTCTTATTTTCATATTCTATATCTTATAACATGTTCTTACATCATCATATGAGACATTGATATTCATTCATATATATATATATATTAACATATATTCATGTACATCCCAAAATAAATGCCATAACCCATAACACACATTCTTTCCTGTAACATATACACATATTCACATATATCATCATATAAAACATGTAACACATTTCTCATTACAACTCACATTTTATCGTTATCTTTTTGTTAGCCCATGCACACTACTGAGAACTTAACGTATGTGAGTAAATAGAGGTTGTGCACTATGCTGTCACAACAGCTCGTATAATTTCCACTAGGGGCGCGTAGAATTTGTCCCGAAGGACCACATATAACACATATATCCCGAAAGACCACTATGTCCCGAAGGACCGCGTAAACCCTTGACTCTTGGCATGCCAACTATACCTATAGCTCTCATAACACATGACATGGGCATTATCTTTTACCTCATTACACATTCACATATTCATATCACATAGTTCTTTCACATAACTCTTTATCACATTTTATATGATCACATAGTCACGTAGTTTACTTTCACGTAGCATTTTTCCATGAAATTCACATTCACTTATCACATAGCACATGTTCGCATATACATGCTCTCATACAACCCCTTCATTCAGTTATAACATTTAACCTAGCTTATTACACTATCATGTATTCACATCATTCATTTAGTATACATAGCATATCATGTAACATTCTAGTAGAAACATATATAAAGATAAATTCAATCAATTAAACATATGCATTTACTCGTTTATGTTTCAATTATCACTATATGTTTATGCTTCAGTACTCCTGATCACATAGTATTGGAATTAGACTCATCGCAAGTCTTAATTCCCTATACATAACGTACACTTAATATCATGTACTCACCTGGTCTCAATGAACACTCATGAGCTCTTGTTCTTCCTTGTGTATCTTACTCTGCCGACCTATCCGAACTTTGCTTTCAATCGATGTGTACACACAATCATGTATTGATACTATCAGTATCCAATTGATATACTATAATCTATCATTTCTTAGACTTAAATAAAGATTTATTCCATTTCCATTGAAGTGCATCGGTACATTCTACAGTGTATCAATGCATCCCTTTACATGTGCATTGATGCACTACCCCTGCATCGGTACACAATTTACATTCGATGTTTGTATTTTAATGGGGTGCATCGATGCACTCCTTATGCATCGATGCACTAATTGCATTTGATGTTCATTCATTTGAGAGTGCATCGATACACACTACCCAGAAATTACATCTTGAGCACGAAATTCATTCTCTTTTCAGCTCAAATCTTCATCGTTCACCTCCTTTAATATTCCTAACTTTCATACACATACTTGCACTCATTTATACTCAATAATCGCTTCTTTAACCTCCATATCCTCTCCTCCTTATGAATTTCAAGAATCATACCCAAATTTTAACATGTTACAAATCCAATTCTAACACTTCATACATGTTAATTAGATTGATGACAAGTCAAATTCACTCTTAAACCTCATTAAAGAACCCTATTTCAAGATTTCACTTATTCCTCTCTTTTCTTTAATTCCCTCTATTCTCTTCATCTTATTATTTCAAAACAATTTAAGCTCTCCTTAAGCTTAATTATCACCTAATAATCAAAACTCAACCTTAAATTTAACCAGAAACTCAAAAATCAGAAACTCACCTTTAGCTCTTGGTTTTCACGTGTGAAGGAAGAAGAAAGATGAAGATAACTATAGAAACCACTTTGTTTCCTCTTCTCTTCCGCGTGTTTAATATATATATAACCATCTTTAATTATTTCCCCTGTAATTAACCCTTTTGCCCTTCAATTCATCTAATAATTACTAACATCTTTCAAATAATATTTCCAAATAATCAATGAACTATTCCATTCTTCTACTTTTGTCACTAAATTTTGAAACTTTACGATTTAGTCATTAACCCATAGTTTAGGATGTTACAAATCTCCCCTCCTTTTAAGAAAATTCGTCCTCGAATTTTCACTTTATAACCAGATGAATCAATCCTTATATACAACCCTATTTTATTACTCAATACATATATCTGATTACCGATCTTTATCACCTTTCATAACTTTTATAATCAACTTCACTTATACAGAACCTCATTCTTTACCATTTCTTGTATTTGTACTTTCCTTCAAATCTTACAACTCTATCACCTTTACTACATTACATTTTCATAATCAAAATACATAATCTTATCTCAATCCACACCATACTTATTTAGCTTACCCTGACCTCATCCTTTAACTTCAATACACTTACTATCATATAAATCTGATAGTCAGCACCAATTCTTTCAATTTAAAGCATAAACATTCATCGAATCATTCATATACATCTTTCCAGTTGTAATTATCTCCACCATATTTTACTTAACTTATCAAATTCACATTCAATTTCATACACTATGTGATTTCCATTGTTCAAACTTAACATTCTAATTTCCTTTGTCCCCTAAACTGATTACTAATGTATTCATTCTTAAACTCTTTTTATCAATCCTTAACTTTACTCAAACATATTAATCCTCACTTCCTTCAGTATATCACATTGCTATAATCCAAATATACAACTGTATTCAGATTCACTTCATATTTAGTTATCACAACCTGACAATCTCTTAAAATCTTATAACTCTAATACATTTTTCGTCACATAGTCTTGTTAGCCAACGCTAACTCTTTCCATCTTAACTGCAAATCCTTATCATATATACACTCTTGCTTATACAAATACTATCCCTTCGTTTTAAAACCCATAAGCTCTGACTTTATACATCTTATACGCTTGTCACTAATACACTTATTCTTGAACTCTTCTACCAATTCTCACTGTATCATTTGATCTTTTAACGCTCTTATGGTGACACTCGTTCACCATATTCTATATTATCCACAAAATAACAAAATTATTCCATATCACTTTTCCAATTCAAAACAATGAATACATTCTATCATTATTCTGATATGATTCCAACTTTCTAAAATCAACATTTAATCTTACGAGGCACTTCCTGAGTATCCGCTCTTCATCCTACTTGGGCAGGGCAGGTGAATTGCTATCACAATCAGGTTTACCTCTTACTTCATTTCGAAACTATTTCAATTAGATTTCTACTATATCATACTATTCTTATTCTATTAGCAAGACAGCATACTCCTTACACTATCAGATCAGAATTTGTTTTTCACTTTATGTTGGCATGTACACATTTTTAAAACTCCTTTACCTTTGGTTTAAGCCTAGAATCGGCTAAACCTTAGCTCTGATACCATTAAATGTAACACCCCCCAACCTGTACCCGACCCGGATACGAGTCTGAGGTGTCACATTGACTTCTCAAAATATTTACTTTTACAAAATACCCAAGATTAAGTTTGATATTTTTAATAAAACCATTTATTTTCTATGATATAAAATATATGCTTTTACAAAACTGATCAGAGCGTATCTAATACAAACCTTTTAACTACATGCCAACTAGATTCTATATATAAAAAAATACATGTTATTCATTTAGGTTCTGATCTGACCTTCGGTAAGGAGAAACTAACCTGTCTAGCTCCTCTTAGCTTCTCTTCCTGCTTTCCTGAACCTACGTGTGAAACACTCATATGCTAAGTCATAGACTAAGTGAGACATATAAATACATATGTAAATTTTCAAATGCATGTATATATCATGTAATACAACGTCATACTGGTATACATACTTTTTCATGTAACAATTACATACACACATGCTTGTCGCCATTTATATTTTCTCATACTCTTATATGATTATCGTTTTTATCTCTTATCTCTTGTTCATATGATCTCTTATTTTCATATTCTATATCTTATAACATGTTCTTACATCATCATATGATACATTGATATTCATTCATATATATATATTAACATATATTCATGTACATCCCATAACAAATGCCATAACCCATAAAACACATTCTTTCCTGTAACATATACACACATTCACATATATCATCATATAAAACATGTAACACATTTCTCATTACAACTCACATTTTATTGTTATCTTTTTGGTTAGCCCATGCACACTATTGAGAACTTAAGGTATGTGAGTACATAGAGGTTATGCACTATTCTATCACCACAGCTCGTATAATTCCCACTAGGGGTGCGTAGAATTTTCCCCGAAGGACCACATATAACACATATGTCTCGAAGACCACTATATCCCGAAGACCGCGTAAACCCTCGACTCTTGGCATTCCAACTATACCATAGCTCTCATAACACATGACATGAGCATTATTTTTACCTCATTACACATTCACATATTCATATCATATCTTTTAACATAGCTCTTATCACATTCATATGATCACATAGTCACGTAGTTTACTTTACGTAGCATTTTTTCCATGAATTTCACATTCACTTATCACATAGCACATGTTTTCATATACATGCTCTCATACAATCCCTTCATTCAATTATAACATTTAACCTAGCTTATTACACTATCATGTATTCACATCACTCATTTAGCATACATAGCATATCATGTAACATTCTAGTAGAAACATATATAAAGATAAATTCAATCAATTAAACATATGCATTTACTCATATACAATACATTTAGCACCATATCACTACATGTTTATGCTCCAGTTATCACTATATGTTTATGCTTCAGTACCCCTGATCACATAATATTGGAATTAGACTCATCGCAAGTCTTAATTCCCTATACATAACGTACACTTAATATCATGTACTCACCTAGTCTCAATGAACACTCATGAGCTCTTGTTCTTCCTTGCGTATCTTACTCTGCCGACCTATCCGAACTTTGCTTTTGATCGATGTCTACATAATCATGTATTGATACTATCACTATCCAATTGATATACTATAATCTATCATTTCTTAGACTTAAATAAAGATTTATTCCATTTCCATTGAAGTGCATCGGTACATTCTACAGTGTATCGATGCATACCTTTACATGTACATCGATGCACTACCCCTGCATCGGTACACAATTTACATTCGATGTTTGTATTTTAATGGGGTGCATCGATGTACTCCTTATGCATCGATGCACTAATTGCATTCGATGTTCATTCATTTGAGAGTGCATCGATACATATTGAAGATGCATCGATGCACACTACCCAGAAATTACATCTTGAGCACAAAAATACTCTCTTTTCAGCTCAAATCTTCATCTTTCACCTCATTTAATATTCCTAACTTTCATACACATACTTGCATACATTTCTACTCAATAATCGTTTTTTTAACCTCCATATCCTCTCCTCCTTATGAATTTCAAGAATCATACCCAAATTTTAACATGTTACAAATCCAGTTCTAACACTTCATACATGTTAATTAGATTGATGACAAGTCAAATTCACTCTTAAACCTCATTAAAAAACACTCTTTTAAGATTTCACTTATTCCTCTCTTTTCTTTAATTCCCTCTATTCTCTTCATCTTATTGTTTCAAAAATAATTTAAGCTCTCCTTAAGCTTAATTATCACCTAATAATCAAAAATCAACCTTAAATTAAACCAGAAACTCAAAAATCAGAAAACTCACCTTTAGCTCTTGGTTTTCACGCGTGAAGGAAGAAGAAAGATGAAGAGAACTCTAGAAACCACTTTGTTTCCTCTTCTCTTCCATGTGTTTAATATATATAACCATCTTTAATTATTTTCCTGCAATTGACCCTTTTGCCCTTTAATTCATCTAATAATTACTAACATCTTTCAAATAATATTTCCAAATAATCATTGAACTATTCCATTCTTCTACTTTCGTTACCAAATTCTGAAACTTTACGATTTAGTCACTAACCCATAGTTTAGGATACAAATCTACCCAGAAATGAATTGAGTTCATTAAAATTTGGACAAGATGATTTTATAAGCTAACCAAATTATAAAAGGTTCAAAATTTTTAGGGTAAACTATATCATTGACCACCTAACTATTTAGACCTTTTATTTTTGCGATCGATCTTTCAATTTTATCAATCAAATCACTTAACTATTTAATTGTATTCAATCAAGCCACTTGCCGTTAATATCTAACGGAAGTGCTGACATGGCAGTTAATAAAATCGATATAATTTTACATTTTGTCCTTGATACTTGTATATATTATCAATTTGATCGTAAATTTAATTTAATTCAATAAATTTAATCCACCAATTAGATGGTGACACATGTCACCATTATATTAAATGTTTTTTTATAATTTAATTGTTTTTGATTTATTTATACGTCTTCCAATGAGATGGTTGGTTGATGGGAAACCATATATCAAACAAAGGTAGAAATTGTACCTATTAGATGATGACACTATTCACGTCAACACCTATTATGTTTGATGGGACGCGACAATGTGGCGTGTAAGAGATTCTCTTAAAATGCAGAAAACGCTTCTTGTGGGACATGTCTTCCCTTTTTGTCAGAGATTCTCTACAATTCATCAGGTTATAATTGCCCTATTTGTTATCCCCCAGCGGGGGAACTATTCACGTCAACACCTATTATGTTTGATGGGATGCAACAATGTGGTGAAAATGCTTCTTATGGGACACACCTTTCCTTTTTGTCAGAAAATATGTTATAATTACCCTGTTATGTGTGATGTCCCCCGGCGAGGCACTATTCATATCAACACCTGTTATGTTTGATGGGATTAGAAGCTGTTGAAAACACTTTGATATTTTGATATACCAAAATTTGTTTGAAAAGTTTGTATAAATTTTAAGATTATATTCAATTTAGTCATTCAAATATGAATCAGTAATTTAAATATATTAATTATTCTTTCGAATATATTAATCATTATTTAAATTTAAAAAGTGAAATTTACTCCTCATTCTACTACAAAATTGAGTCTTATTGTGGAAATATTTTTGAAATAATTTTTACAAAGCAATGTAATTTAAGTTTCAATTGTAATGTCACTTTCATTGTGAACTTTAATTGAAATATGAAGACTTTGAATTTCGAATACAATTTTACATTTTAATTGGAATATTAAGTTGAATTTGAATTTGCATTTTAAAAACATTTAACAAATATTAAACGTTTTAAAAAATTACATAATCTAAACATTTCAAATTGAATTTGAATTTTAAAAACATTTAACAAACATTAAAAAATTAAAAAACATTAAAAAATTACATAAAAAATTTGAAATACGACTATTAATATCATCTTTCAATGGATCAACGATGTCGTCTTCTCGAATAAGTTCCACAGAGCGGTGCTTGTCTATTTCACTGAGGATTTCTTCGTATAACTTCGTCTTCATTCTCCTCATCTTCACAATCATCATCTTCATCTACATTTTGTTAATTTGGCATGAATGATGATGAAGGGCCTGTATAAAATAACGACCCTGGAGGAGTATTACTAACTATCCCACCGCTCAAAGAAAATTGAGAAAACTGTGAAAATATTGACATCGATGTCATTGATCCATATAGAGGTGGAGGTGTTTGTGGAGGAGGAACACCACAAGCCAAATAAGATGCATATGAACTATATGTTGGATCATTAAGCATAGCCGTATACTCACCTCCATGGGGTATCATAAAACCCTGTGGGCTAGGAATATAACCTTACGGGCTGGGTATGTACCCCGTGTGGGCTAGGAATGTAACCCTGCGGTGGTTGCATATGAATTGTTGGGCTGGGCATATACCCATGCGGAGGTGGCATCTGAACTAGTGGGCTGGGCATATACCCCTTTGGGCTCATAATCGGTGGAGATGATGGATGTTGTGATGGTTCTGGTTGTAACACCCATCTCCCATATACCTGTCCATATACGAGATATGGATGTCACATCACTTTAAAATAATGTTTGTCATTTGAAAACCCGTAAAAATTTGTTTCAATTTGATGAACCATAAAATATGATATTTTTAAAAGAAACATACTAAAATTTTCACTTAATTACATTACAAAATGTTTACCATAGTTTAATTACATGCCAACTAAGTTCTTAAATTGAATAAGATTGTCCTACTGTTACTGATGAGATTCAACTTTAATTGATGATACCCGCTGCTACTGCTACACTCCTTAATTATCTTCGCCATTACCTATGCGTGGAAACAAAACACGTTAAATATTTACTTAGTGAGACATAATATAAAGTAACCTTGTATATACATAAGTATGTCTTTTTATTTAATTTACACTAAATCGTATATTCCTTAAGGATTCTATGTTCCTCCTCATTTAACTGTATTTCATTCACAATTATCCTATGTACTTTAGTATGCCTAGCATACCTATCTTCCTCTCTATTTTTTCTTCTCCATTTATCTCTTTTAGTCCTAAACCATTATTTTCATTGATAGCATGCCTTCCTGCTTATAATACACTATTATACCATTTCCATTATGGTATTCTTTCATGCCTTTTAATGTTCTATTTACGTTTTCCTTTATAACACCCATTCATATCACAATACAATAAAGTCCCTTTATTGCTTACTCACAGTGTTTAACAGTTCATCTAAATGACATAATTGACACATTTTTGTCAATTGCACAATTAGGCCTCTTGATCTTTTATTTTAGAGCAGTCTCTACTCTAATAATCTTTCATCATATTAATTAACCCTTTCCATCATTATACATTATATGATTTATTCCAATATTATCAGTGCACTAATACCTCAATTTTTCATAATTTACATGGATTACTCATCCAATACAATTACGATAATTCACCACCTATTATGAACTTCTGACAATTTCATCTTTCACGGGATCTTTCAATTCGATTCGTATTCCATAATTTACATCCCTAGTGCTAATATAATTATTTATCAACCATTTCTAAAATCTCTGTGGTTTGCATACCAATTACTAATATAACCCTTTCCTTATTATGTAGTTCTTATGTTTATACCCATATATTTTCCATACGTAAATTCATACACTTAATATGATTTCCTTCTCATTTTAGCACACTTAGTGCTCTATCTAGAAATCTATACACTTACTATGATTTCCTTATCATTTTAGCACCCGAAGTGCCCTGTCTGGAAATTCATACATTTAATATGATTTCCTTACCATTTTAGCACACAAAGTGCTCTATCTGGAAATTCTTACATTTAATATGATTTCCTTACCATTTTAGCACACAAAGTGCTCTATTTGGAAATTCATACATTTAATATGATTTCCTTACCATTTTAGCACACAAGTGCTCTATCTGAAAATTCATACACTTAATATGATTTCCTTATCATTTTAGCACACAAAGTGCTCTATCTGGAAATTCATACATTTAATATGATTTCCTTACCATTTTAGCACACAAAGTGCTCTATTTGGAAATTCATACATTTGATATGATTTCCTTACCATTTTAGCACACAAAGTGCTCTATCTAGAAATTTATACACTTAATATGATTTCCTTATCATTTTAGCACACAAAGTGCTCTATCTGGAAATTCATACATTTAATATGATTTCTTTACTATTTTAACACACAAAGTGCTCTATCTGGAAATTCATACACTTAATATGATTTCCTTATCATTTTAGCACACAAGTGCTCTATCTAGTAATCACCATACATACGTCAATAACTCATACCATTATGACTATTACAACATATACGTAAATAATTAAATGCACTCACCTGACTTTCTTTGCTATGTATCTAAAACATAAATGCTTATTACTCCAGTATTTTATCTTTACCCTTAGTTTTATTCGTCTCAGAAGCTTCGTTCCGATATACTCAAACATCCATTAAAACATATAGCATACCCAAATGTTAGTATACTCCTTAACCTTGTACTTTAAGAATATTCAAAATATTATTATCTCAATTTTTATAACAATTTCAACCTAATAGTCGGTTTCAAGCTCAATAGTATCGATACCACTACCCTGGTACCGATACTTCTATACTATGGTACCGATACCCCTTTTTGGTATCGATACCAATTTTAGGTTCGATATTGTCTGGTATCGATACCTTTACCATGGTATCGATACTACCATACTATGGTATCGATACCCCTTACCAGTATCGATACTACCATACCGATACCCTTACCAGTATCAATACCAAAAATATATTCGATGTTTCTTGGTATCGATACCCTTATCATGGTATCGATACTACCTCATCGGTATCGATACTGTTTGAATCAATATCGATACTACTCATCTAATTTATATCATTTTAGCCTATAGTATATGTATTGTTCTTAACAGTATCGATACCCTTGCCCAGAATTTCCAGTTTTCAACTCGATTTCATCCCAATGTGGTCAATTCTCGTTATATTTACCACATACAATGCTATTAAACTCTTCCTTAATTATCCATACTAACATTCCTTCATTTAGCCCTTTAGAACATCTAAAATCATTCAAGAGCATTCAATTCTAAGAATCAAACCATTTTTTCTAATATTCTTTATCCCATCTGATAATTCTAATCTCTCATTTACCCCTTTAACAAGTCAAATCTACCATTAACCATCCACAAACACTCATATATTAACACATCATTTTAAAACCCATTTTCTTAAATCTCTAATATTTCATCCATACCTTTGTTTTAATCCTATTTAATTCTCCCTTTAACTTACATATCACTTAACATAACTAAAGCAATCCATAATTTAAAGAAAACACTAGCTAATGAGAATTTACCTTATGCTAGGGAGAAGAGGGCACCCACGTGAAGAAGAAAAAGAAGAAGAAGAAGTGTAGAAAATATACTTTACTTTCCTCTTTCTTTCCTATTTAAAATCCTTAACTATTTTTAAATTTCATTTTCCTCTTAAAAGACCAAAATACCCCTTAACTCCTTTATTACTACAATTTAGTTCAAAATACTATTTCAAATATTGTTCTCATATTTTACCAATTATTCAATTAAACCATCAAATTTTAATTCTTTTCAATTTAATCCCTGACCTAATATTTAGGGTATTACAATTCTCCCCCTCTTAAGAAAATTTCATCCTCGAATTTTAAAATTTTATGCTCTTACCACAGTACTTCAAATAAAGAAATTGTTTTGTTACTCGTTTTATAGATTTCTCTAATCCAAATATGTATTGATTTTTTTTTCATAATTCAACTTTAATTCAATCCCCATTTCCCAAAGTAAGAAAATGAAATGGATTTGATTGGTCATTAATAAGCAATGACACATGAAAACATCATAGGTCTTGTCCATTTCGGGGGATAAAAGCTAACTGATAAAATCTATTAAGGTTCACTAATTCTCGAACTCAGTCCAAACCACAATATTTCCTTTCAAAACAATACTTTCAGGAAACCTTTATCACTTTCTAGCCACTCAACTACTTTTCTCTTTAAATCAGCTTAAGACTTTTGTAATTAGCACCACTATAGCATCACTCACTATACAATTAATGACATCATATCTTTTAAAGTACTCGACTACAGCCGACTCTAAAACATGTGTAGATAATTCCTATTGTGAGTCTTTAACTTTATTGAGGCATATGTCACAACTATACCTTTGTGCATAAGCACACTTCCTAAACTATTGATATATGCATTAGTAAAAACTACATAATCTTTAACCAACTCAAGTTGTATAAATGCTGGTATTCTTGTTACAATCATCTTTAGTATTTTAAAACCCTCTTGACCCTTTTCATGCTCCCAAAAAGACATATCTTTCCTTAAAACTTGGTTAGCAACAAAGCTAACATCGAAAAGTTCTTCACTAACCTTATATAGTAACCAATAAGCCCCGAATGAATCCAACTTTAGGATCATTCTTTGGGGAATTTCTAATTTACTACAACATGTGTTTCTCTTAGAATATACACTTATACTTTATACTGAAACAACCTGGCAAATGAAAGCCATTTCTGTTAACCAGAATTTCACATTTGAATATTTTGGCAAACAAGTTCTTCTCTCGAAGAGTCTTATTTAACTGTCAAAATCTATGTATAACCACATAGATTTATCTTTATTTTCGCTAATAACAAATATACTTCCCAAGATGAAATACTCGAGTTGATAAATGTTTGCTCAATCAACTCTTATAATTGAGTCTCTAATTCTATTGACTCACTTAAGTCATTTAATACTAAATCATAGAAACATGTTCAATACTTTAATAACTATTAACCTTGAACTCTACCTTTCGATATGGAGGTAACTCAATAAATTTACATGCAAAGACATATATAAATTCCCAAATTTTTATGAGATTATCAAACAATTCAACTTTAATTATTTGAGTATATATATCATTAACCATAAAAGCTATATATATATATATATATCTTTCTGACATCATTTTCTTTTCCATCATTATCGATATCACCTTGAACGATGATTTTACTTTCTCACTAAAAACTATACTTTATATAATCTCTGCATCTTTCTGGAATAATCGTCTCTAAAGATAAACAACTTATTTTCAATATTATTTTAACTCATCAGTTGATAATTTCATCAGGTTCACCAGAAACATAGCCCCTAGAATCTTTATCAATTATTTATTACCTCTTCAACTCATTTTTGCACAATGTTCCACTAGAGTTTACTGCTATCATCTCACTTGAGATTAAGTTAAATAGAATACTTTTATTTTAAAATCTTTCATTTCCTTCTTAAAGAAATACATATATCTTTTTTGGGTTCCTTTAAAATATTCTCGAGCAGTTAAAACATATTCCATTTCAAGTATGAAAATCTAATTATCCACATCATTTCATAAGAAGACTTGACAACTTTGTAGCGATAACCTCATAGCAATTAATGCTAAAATTACATTAGTTCCCAATTTACTCTTTTTCCTATCATTCTGAACTTACCACTTTTCCAAGTTCTTGAGAATTAAATCTCAATTTTAAATAATAATCCATTTTCACAATTTACTTTCTAAAAAGAACTCTATTAGATTCATAAAACTTAACATTTATTCTTAAATAACTCATGCTCAATTGATCCACTAACAACTCCTATTTCTAAATCTTTTAGCGATCAATGTACTTACTGCTTACTCATTTTCTCTTACTCAAATTAACCATACCTTAAACACTTTAATGCTTCATTTAAGTATTTCTCAATTGCATAAACGTCATTAAACGCTGGGGCATTCCTTCCACATAATGGAGGAAAATCCCTAGCAACTTTTACCCTTATAAGACATGATACTGAAGTCATGTCGGATTCTCTTGGGTCGAATTTAATCTCGACCTTCTTTTCAATATCATCTACTTTTGTCCCTTGTTTCCGACATCTATTAGAAATTATATAATAATAATAACACTCAAGTTAGTAAGGAGTGGTGTCCATCACACTCTAATTGACACCATATCAGTAACTTTGACAATCTTAATGGCATGTAATCCTTTTTCTCAGTTCAATTAAACCCGATTTTGGTCGAGAATCGGCTAAACCTATAGCTATGATACCAATAAATGTAACACCCAACTCTCGTATACCCGTCTCTACACGAGATATGGATGTCACATCACTTTAAAATAATGTTTGTCATTTGAAAACCCGTAAAAATTTATTTCAATTCGATGAACCATAAAATAGGATATTTTTAAAAGAAACGTACTAAAATTTTCACTTAATTACATTACAAAATGTTTACAATAGTTTAATTACATGCCAACTAAGTTCTTAAATTGAATAAGATTGTTCTATCGTTACTGATGAGAGTCAACTTTAATTGATGATACTCACTGCTACACTTCTTACTTAATTATCTCCGCCACTACCTATGCGTGGAAACAACACACGTTAAGTATTTACTTAGTGAGACATAATATTATAAAGTAACCTTGTATATACATAAGCATGTCCTTTTTATTTAGTATGCACTAAATCGTATATTCTTTAAGGATTCTATGATCCTCCTCATTTAACTGTATTTCATTCACAATTATCATAAGTACTTTAGTATGCCTAGCATACCTATCTTCCTCTATATTTTTTCTTCTCCATTTATCTCTATTAGTCCTAAACTGTTATTTTCTTTGATAGCATCCCTTCTCGCTTATAATATACCTTATACCATTTCCATTATGGTATCCTTTCATGCCTTTTAATGTTCTGTTTATGTTTTCTTTTATAACATTCATATCACAATACATTAAAGTCCCTTTATTCTCTTACTCAACAGTGTTTAACCGTTCATCTAACTAACATAATTGACACCTTTCTGTCAATTGCACAGTTAGGCCTCTTGATCTTTTATTTTAGAGTAGTCTCTACTCTAATATTCTTTCATCATATTAATTAAACCTTTCCATCATTATACATTCTATCGTTTATTCCGATACTATCACTGCACTAATACCTCTATAATTTATATGGATTACTCATCCAATACAATTACAATAATTCACCATCTATTATGAACTTTTGACAATTTCATCTTTCACGGGATCTTTCAAATTCAATTCGTATTCTATAATTTACATCCCTAGTGCTAATATCATCATTTATCAACCATTTCTAAATATATGTGTGGTTTGCATACCCATTACAAATATAAAGATCCATTTCCTTATTATGTAGTTATTATGTTTATACCCGTATATTTTCCATATGGAAATTCATACACTTAATATGATTTCCTTCTCATTTTAGCACACTTAATGCTCTAACTGGAAAACCATACACTTAGTATGATTTCTTTCTCATTTTAGCACACTTAGTGCTCTATCTGGAAATTCATACACTTAGTATGATTTCATTATCATTTTAGCACCCGAAGTGCCATATCTGGAAATTCATACATTTAATATGATTTCCTTACCATTTAGCACACTTAGTGCTCTATTTGGAAATCCATACACTTAGTATGATTTCCTTATTATTTTAGCACACGAAGTACCATCTCTGGAAATTCATACATTTAATATGATTTTGTTACCATTTTAGCACAAGAAGTGTCGTATCTGGAAATTCATACATTTAATATGATTTCCTTACCATTTTAGCACAAAAAGTGCTTTATCTGGAAATTCATACATTTAATATGATTTCCATACCATTTTAGCAGACAAAGTTCTCTATCTGGAAATTCATACATTTAATATGATTTCCTTACCATTTTAGCACACAAAGTGCTCTATCTGGAAATTCATACATTTAATATGATTTCCTTACCATTTTAGCACACAAAGTGCTCTATCTGGAAATTCATACACTTAATATGATTTCCTTATCATTTTAGCACACAAAGTGCTCTATCTGGAAATTCATACACTTAATATGGTTTCCTTACCATTTTAGCACACAAAGTGCTCTATCTAGAAATTCATACATTTAATATGATTTCCTTACCATTTTAGCACACAAAGTGCTCTATCTGGAAATTCATACACTTAATATGATTTCCTTATCATTTTAGCACACAAAATGCTCTATCTGGAAATTCATACATTTAATATGATTTCCTTACCATTTTAGCACACAATGTGCTCTATCTGGAAATTCATACACTTAATATGATTTCCTTATCATTTTAGCACACAAAGTGCTCTATCTGGTAATCACCATACATACGTCAATAACTCATACCATTATGACTATAACAACATATACGTAGATAATTAAATGCACTCACCTGACTTTCCTTGCTATGTATCTAAAATATAAATGTTGATTACTCCAGTATTTTATCTTTACCCTTAGTTTTGTTCATCTTCGGAGCTTGGTTCCGATCTACTCAAACATCCATTAAAACATGTACCATACCCAAATGTTAGTATACTCCTTAACCTTGTACTTTAAGAATATTCATAATATCATTATCTCAATTTTTATAACAATTTTAGCCTAATAGCCAGTTTTATGCTCAATAGTATTGATACCACTACCATGGTACCGATACTTCTATACTATGGTACCGATACCCCTTTTTGGTATCGATACCAATTTTAGGTTTGATATTGTCTAGTATCGATACCTTTACCATGGTATCGATACTACCATACTATGGTACCGATACCCCTTAAGGGTATCGATACCAAAAATAGATTCGATGTTTCTTGGTATCGATACTACCTCATCGGTATCTATACTGATTGAATCAATATCGATACTACTCACCCAATTTATATCATTTTAGCCTATAGAATCGGTACTGTTCTTAGCAGTACTGATACCCTTGCCCAGAATTTCTAGTTTTCAAATCGATTTTCATCCCAATGTGGTCAATTCTCATTATATTTACCCTATACAATGCTATTAAACTCTTCATTAACTATCCATACTAACAATCCTTCATTTAGCCCCTTAGAACATCTAAAATCATTCAAGAACATTCAATTCTAAGAATCAAACAACTTTTTCTAATATGTTCTTTATCCCATCTAATAACTCTTATATCTCATTTACCCCTTTGACAAGTCAAATGTATCAGTAACCATCCATAAACACTCATATTTTAACACATCATTTCAAAACCCATTTTCTTAAATCTCTAATGTTTCATCTATACCTTTGTTTTAATCCTATTTAACTCTCCCTTTAACTTACATAACACTTAACATAACAAAAACAACCCATAATTTAAAGAAAACACCAGCTAAGGAGAATGTACCTTATATTAGGGAGAAGAGGGCACCCACGTGAAGAACGAAAAGAAGAAAAAGAAGTGTAGAAAATACACTTTACTTTCTTATTTCTTTCCTATTTAAAATCCCTAACTATTTTTAAATTTCATTTTCCTCTTAAAAGGCCAAAATGCCCTCTTAACTCCTTTATTGCTACAATTTAGTTCAAAATACTATTTCAAATCTTGTTCTCATCTTTTACCAATTATTCAATTAAACCAACAAATTTTAATTCTTTTCAATTTAGTCCATGACCTAATATTTGGGGTATTACACTAGTGGCGCGGCTGATACTGAACCAGTAGCGGTTGTTTTCTATCCATGAGTCAGGGGATGATGATATTGTGACGGTGGACGTCTATCTCGAAGCCTATGAATTCTCACCCCTCGTGCTTTCTCCAAAATTAGGAATGACTTCCCGTTTTCATTGAACCACTGCTGTAAGACCCATTTCCCAAATACGTTTTCGTACACAAGTCACAGATGTCACATGACTTTTGAAACATTCTCGATACTTGAAAATCAGTAAATTTTCATTTTCTTTAGATAAATCATTTAATAATATAGTTTATAAGACATTCTTCAATATATATATATATATATATATATATATATATTAAACACGTCTACTCCAATTAGCAATAACAGTTCATGTTATCCATATTTAAAATCAATATAAGACAATCCAGTTAATCTATTACAAACCAGTTTCAAAAATATTTAAATAGAGCTAATAGGACATTCATAAGTACATGCCACTAAACTAAGTTAAAAATTACATCATAGGATGTCTTAATGATATTGCAGTATATTCTTTGATGCTTGGAGTTTCTCGGTACTCTTTAATTCTAATCTCGGCTTTTACCTTCGCTAGAAACCAACACACGCTAAGTATTTACTCAGCGAGGCATAGTAATACAAAATGAATTATACTTAAATATAAGCATATCCCAGATTATCAAAATACAAATGAAAATCGTATAATTCATATCAATACATCAAATAGGCTTGGCGAACAATTCTTAAATCAAATAACATGATAAATATCTTTAGTATGCCCATCATACCTATCAATTGGTATTTTCTACTTTATCATTTGTTTGCCAAATATGTGTTGAATCAAAATGTATGGTACATGAGTTGCACCTAAATGTCGTAATTAAAACATAAGTATATCATAACTATCAAAATACGAATTTATTGTTTTTATAACATTATAAGTTATTTGGGGTGCACACCTAGTGTCGATACGGTCGTTCATAAACTTATTATGAATTCTGTGGGTTACACACTTAGTGCCGATACGGTCGTACATAAACATATTATGAATTTTGTGGGTTGTACACATTGTCCTTCATAAACAAATTATGAATTATGTGGGTTGCACACTTATTACCGATACGGTCGTTCATAAACTTATTATGAATTCTGTGGGTTGCACACTTAGTGCCGATACGGTCGTTCATAAACATATTATGAATTTCATGGGTTGTACACTTACTGCCGATACGGTCGTTCATAAACATATTATGAATTCCGTGGGTTGCACACTTAGTTCTGATATGATCGTTCATGAACAATTATGAATTCCGTGGGTTGCACACTTAGTGTCAATATGGTCATTCATAAACTTATTATGAATTTCATGGGTTGCACACTTAGTGTCAATACGATCCTTCATAAACTTATTAAGAATTCCATGGGTTGCACAGTTAGTATCGATACGGTCGTTTATAAACTTATTATGAATTATGTGAGTTGCACACTTAGTCCCGACACGGTCATTCATAAACATATTATGAATTATGTGGGTTGCACACTTAGTGCCGATACGGTTGTTCATAAACATATTATGAATTTCGTGGGTTGCACACTTAGTGTCGATACGGTTGTTCATAAACATATTATGAATTCGTGGGTTGCACACTTAGTGCCATACGGTCGTTCATAAACATATTATGAATTCCGTGGGTTGCACACTTAGTGCCGATACGGTCGTTCATAAACATATTATGAATTTTGTGGGTTGCACACTTAGTGCTGATACGGTCGTTCATAAACATATTATGAATTCCGTGGGTTGCACACTTAGTGCTAATACGGTTGTTCATAAACTTGTTATAAATTCCCTGGGTTGCACACTTAGTTCCATACGGTCGTTCATAAACATATTATGAATTTCATGGGTTGCACACTTAGTGTCGATACGACCGTTCATAAACATATTATGATTTTCGTGGGTTGCACACTTAGTGTCAATACGGTCGTTCATAAACTTATTATGAATTCTGTGGGTTGCACACTTAGTGTCAATACGGTCGTTCATAAACATATTATGAATTATGTGGGTTGAACACTTAGTGTCGATATGGTCGTTAATAAACATATTACGAATTCCGTGGGTTGCACAGTTAGTATTGATAGTACACATAGTACTAGGGATGGGAATGGGTCGGGTCGGGTTTTTAGTCCACCTGACCCGACTCGAGAACAAAGGATCCTCCACCCGAGACCCAACCCGACTAAAACAAAATTTCACCCGATCCGACATATAACTTAGAAACCCGACCCGACCTGAAATAATAAAAAATATTATTTTTATTCAATAAAAACTGTGACTTAATTGAAAAAACTTATATATAGAGGGGTATTATTGTAATTATTCATAAATATATAAGATAAAATTATATATCACACTTAAAAAAAACCTGATATGAACATGATTTTTTAAATAAAAACCCGACCCGATCGGGTCGGGTTGGAACCCGTCGGGTTCGGGTCCAATGCTTATCCCTACATAGTACTGATATAAAAATGCAACATATGCATTTAAAACATTCATATATAACTCTTAATGTACATAATAAATGCACTCATCTGATATGCCTCACTAGTATACTGTAATGATGTCCGACTATTCGGCAACTTTATCCTTGCTCTTTTACTTGCTTGACACTGGAGCTTGGTTACAATCTACACAAGCATCCATTAAGTACACATACTATACAAATGTTAGTATATTCTCTGACATTTATACTTTAATAATACTCAAAGTACTATTATTTCCAATTTCTATCAAAATTCATCATATTTAAAATATTTAGGCTCAACAATATTTATACCCATAGTATGATATCGATACTTCTATATTATGGTATCGATACTCCCTTCAGTATCAATACCATTTCTGCATTCTGGAATCCATGGTATCGATACCTTCCTCTTAGTATTGATACCCACAACATATATCGATACTAATTGCATCAGTATCAATACTGTTAATCTATTTTCCTAAATTTAAACCTATAGTATTTGTACTGTTCTTCCAGTACTGATACCCTTACCCATATTTACCCCTTTTACTTCCATTTTACACAAATTTCACCTAAATCTCCTACTCTTATCTCTAACCATACCATTAAACACATTATCACTTATCTAAACTAACTTACATCCATAAATCTCCTTATAACATCCATAATCTCCAAAGAACACTAAAAACTAAGAATCACACTAATTTTCCAAGCATGCTTTTAATCACATCCAATGCTTCTAATCTCTTATTTACTCCTTTGACAAGTCAAATTTACTTGTATTCCTTAATTAAAACTCATATTTCATCATATCACTCAAAAACCAATTTTCTTCAATCTCAAATAATTCACTAATCAGATAGTTTTAATCATCCATGAACCTTCCTTAAACCTCTATATCACTTAAGGTTTCAAAATCAACCCATAAACTAAAGGAAACCCCAACTTAAAGAAAACTTACCTTTAGCTGTGGAGGAGAGCACGTGACAAACAAAAGAGAAAAGAAGAGAACTTGGTTTTTTCTGAACTTTTTCCATTTTTCTCTCTTAAATATCCCTAATATAATAACTTCTAAATTCATTCCCTCTAAATGACCAAAATGACCTTTCATTCTTCCATTCTTACTAATTGGTCTTAAACACAAATTTCCTAAATCATTTCTTAGACTTTATCATTTATTCAATTTAATCCTCCAAATTTTAAATCATTTCAATATAGTCACTAACGCGATATTTAGGGTATTACAATTCTCCCTCTTAAGAAAATTCATCCTTAAATTTAAAGAACTAACTGATACGAAGAGGCGTGGAAACTACTTACTCATGTCCTCATCTCTTTCCCAAGTAGCTTCTTCTACCTTATGATTTTTCCAAAGCACTTTAACTAAAGGAATCTTCTTGCTACGCAGTTCCTTGTTTTCTTTAGTCAAGATCCGCACTAGTTCTTCCTCGTAAGTTAAATCTAGTCGTATCTTTATTTCTTCGGGTGTTATGACATGGGATAGATCTGATCGATACTTTACTGAGCATCGATACGTGAAAAAAAACATTGTGGATCTTGTCCATATCAGGAGGCAAAGCTAACTGATAAGCTACCGGTCCAACCCTTTTCAAAATCTCATAAGATCCAATGAATCTTGGACTCAACTTTCCTTTACGCCCAAACAATAATACTTTCCTCTAGGGCGATACCTTTAGGAATAATTTATCTTCCACTTGATATTCAATATCTTTTCTTTTTAGATCAGCATAAGATTTCTTTCGATCAGAGGCTATCTTTAGATTATATTGGATAATTTCCACCTTATCCTCCATTTCTTTCATCAAATCCGGGCCAACTAGGTCTCGATCTTTTAATTCAAACCAATTTAAAGGTGTTCTACACTTTCTCCCATACAAGGCTTCATACGGAGCCATCTTAATACTCGATTGGTAACTATTATTATAAGAAAATTCCGCTAAAGGAAAATACCTTTCCTATAATAATGTGAACTCTACATGCCCTTAGCATATCTTCCAATACCTGAATAGTTCGCTTTGACTACCCATCTATCTGCGGATGAAAAGCCGTGTTGAAATTCAATCGGGTACCTAATGCCTCCTGCAATGACTTTAGAACCTTGAAGTAAACCTTGGGTCTCGATCGGACACTATTGATATAGGCACTCCATACAGTCTAACTATCTCTTTTATGCACAACTCATCATATTTATCCATCAAATAATATGTTCGTACCAATATGAAGTAAGTTATCATGGTAAATCTATCAACAATCACTCATAATAAAGTCTTTCTTACTAGGTGTCAAAGATAGCCTTGTAACAAAGCCCACAGTGACTCGTTTCCCCTTTTCTTTCATGAATCGAGATTGATTAAAATAATCTAGAAAATACTTGATGTTCAACTTTTCTTCTATTGATACGTCAGACACTTTGCCACAATTTTCTTGAGGGCTCTTTTCAAACCAGACCACCAAACCGACTCTTTAAATATTGGCACCTCTTGTTTCCACCTGATTGCATAGTCAACAGACTTAATTCTCCAAAAAGAATATCTTTCTTAAATTATTCATCGTGAGAAGACAAAGTCCCCCGTGATAATACAAACATCCGTTGGACCCAACCTCAAAAGTCCTTAATCTCTTCATTTTCTACTTATACAATTCTTATCATGAAATTTTAATCTTTCTTGTCTCAGGTTCAACTTTTTTGAGTCCACAAGTACGTTAGGCTTTTGCAATTAGCATAACTATAGCACCGCTAACTATACAGATAAAGGCGTCAAATCTTTAAAGCAAACTCGACTTCTCCCAACTCTAAATCATGCGTAGGGTAATTCCTCTTGTGAGTATTTAACTCTATTAAGGTATATTCCACAACTTTATCTTTTTGCATAAGCACCATTCCTAAGCTGTTAGGAGATGCATCACTATAAAACACATAATCTTTACCAACTCAAGTTGTATAAACACTGGTGCCTCTATTAAAATCCTCTTTAGCATTTTAAAACTCTCTTAGCTTGGAATACACCAAAATATCATTTATAAATACCACTAAAAATTGATCCAAGTAAGATTGGAATACTCAGTTCATCAAGTCCATAAATATTTCAGGAGCATTCGTCAATCCGAATGGCATCACCATAAATTCATAATGTCCATACCGAGTCTGAAAAGTTGTCTTTGATATATCCTCCTCTTTAATCTTTAATTAGTGGTATCTTGACCTAAGGTCTATCTTAAAGAACACTGATGTGCCTTTCCATTGATCAAACAGATCATCAATCCTCGAAAGTGGATACTTATTCTTTATTGTTACCTTATTTAACTGTCGATAATATATGCATAACCACATAGATTCATCTTTCTTTTTGTTGATAACACAAATACTCCCCAATATGAAACACTCAGTCTAATGAATCTTTAATCAATCAACTCTTTTAATTGGGCCTCTAATTCTCTTAACTTGCTTAAGTCATTCGATACGAAATCATAGAAACATGCTCAAAACCTTGATAACCATCAACCTTGAATTCCACCTCTTGATCTGGAGGTAACCTAAATAATTCATCTGAAAAGACATCTATAAATTCTTGAGTTGTGAAAATATCATACAATTCTACTTTAATTATTTGAGCATTTATCACATTAGCCAGAAAAGCTATACATCTTTCTGACATCATTTTCTTCACAATCATTGTCAATATCACCTTGAGCGATGATTTTTGCTTTCTCTCCAAAAATTATAATTTCCATATCCTCTGCATCTTTCAGAAATAATTGTTTCTTGAGGCAAACAACTTTATACCCAATATAATCTTAACTCATCAAATGATAATTCCATCAGATTCACCGGGAACATAATCCTTGGAATCTTTATCGAATATTTACTACCTGTCCAACGCCCACTTGTACCATGGCCCATAGGGTTTACCGACATCATCTCACTCGAGATTAAGTTGAATAGAATACTTTTATTTTAAAATTTCTTATTTCCTTATTGAGGTAATCCGTGTAACTTTTCCGGATCCATTGAAAATATTCTCAAGTAGTTAAAATATTTTCTATCTCAACTATGAAAGTCTAAATATCCACATCATTTAATAAGAAGACTTGACAACTTTGTAGCAATAACTTCTTTAGCAGTTAATGCTTAAATTACACTAGTAACCAAATTTACTATTTTTCCTATCATTACGAACTTGACATTTTTTCAAGTTCTCGAGAATTAATCTCAATTCTAAATAATAATTCATTGTAGCATGAAATGGGTAGAAAATCAATTTTCACAAATTACCTTCTAAAAGTAACTCTATCAAGTCCATAAAACTTAACATGTATTCTCAAACAAACTCATAATCATTTGATTCACTAATAACTCAGCTTTCTATAAATTTTTATTGGTCAACGTATTTACCGCTTACTCAAATTAACAATGCTTTAAACAATTTAATGATTCACTTAAATATTTCTCAATTATTTAAGCTTACCTGTAGAAACCTCAGAACCATGAAACGTCGTTAAACGCTGAGACATTCCTTCCACAGAATGAAGAAAAATCCCTAGTAACTTCTACCCTTCTGAGGTGTGATATTGAAATCATGTCGGATTCTTTTGGGTTGATTTTGATCTCGACCTTATTTTCAACATTGTCAACTTTCTTACCTTTATCTTTATTTTCCGACATCTAAACACAATCAAAATCATCTTCCATTAATAAAGAGTGACTTTACTTCCTTATAAGCATAAAATATATATACAACTATCAGTAAACTTTTGACATCCTAGTGGCATGTATACATTCTTAACAAAATTAATACTCATTTCACGTCCAGAAACGACTAAACCTATAGCTTTGATACCAATAGATGTAGCATCTATCACCTGACTTTTAAAACATTCTTGATACTTGAAAATCAGTAAATTTTTCGTTTTCTTTAGATAAGTCATTTAATAATATAGTTTATAAGACCTTCAATTATATATATTAAACACATCTACTCCAATTAGCAATATTAGTTCATGTTATCCATATTTAAAATCAATATAAGACGATCTAGTTAACCTATTACAAATCAGTTTCCAAAATATTTAAATATAGCTAATAGGACATTCATAAGTACATGTCACTAAACTAAGTCAAAAATTACATCATAGGATGTCTTACTGGTATTGCAGTATATTCCTTGATGCTTGGAGTTTCTCGATATTCTTTACTTCTAATCTCGACTTTTACCTAAGTGTGAAACCAACATACGCTAAATATTTACTTAGTGAGGCATATTAATATAAAATGAATTATACTTAAATATAAGCATATCCCAGATTATCAAAATACAAACGAAAATCATATAATTCATATCAATATATCAAATAGGCTTGGCGAACCAATCTTAAATCAAATAACATGATAATTATCTTTAATATGCCACCATAGTATCAATCAATATTTTCTAATTTATCCTTTGTTTGCCAAATATATGTTGAATGAAAATGCATGGTACATGAGTTGCACATAAATGTCGTAATTAAAATATAAGTATATCGTAACTATCAAAATTCGAATTTACTGTTTTCATAACATTATAAGTTCTTTGGGGTGCACACGTAGTGTCGATACAGTTGTTCATAAACTTATTATGAATTTCGTGGGTTGCACACTTAGTGTCGATACGGTCGTTCATAAACATATTATGAATTTCGTGGGTTGTACACTTAGTGTCGATAAGGTCGTTCATAAACTTGTTATGAATTTCGTGGGTTGTACACTTAGTGCCGATACGGTCGTTCATAAACATATTATGAATTTCGTGGGTTGCACACTTAGTGTCGATACGGTCGTTCATAAACATATTATGAATTTTGTAGGTTGCACACTTAGTGTCGATACGGTCGTTCATGAACATATTATGAATTTCGTAGGTTGCACACTTAGTGTCGATACGGTCGTTCATAAACTTATTATGAATTACGTGGGTTGTACACTTAGTGCTGATATGGTTGTTCATAAACATATTATGAATTCTGTGGGTTGCACACCTAGTTCCGATAGTACACATAGTATTGATTTAAAAATGCAACATATGCATCTATAACTCTTAATGTACATAATAAATGCACTCACCTGGTATGCCTCACTAGTATGTTGCAATAATGTCCGACTATTCGACAACTTTATCCTTACCCTTCACAAGCATCCATTAAGTACACATACCATACAGATGTTAGTATATTCTCTAACATTTATACTTTAATAATACTCAAAAGTACTATTATTTCCAATTTCTATTAAAATTCATCATATCAAAAACACTACAGGATCAATAGTATCGGTACCCCTAGTTTGGTATCGATACTTCTATACTATGGTACCGATACTCCCTTCAGTATCAGTATCATTTCTGCATTATGGAATCCATGGTATCGATATCTTTCTCTTAGTATCGATACCCATAAAAATATCGATATTGTTCATCCTATTTTCTCAAATTTAAACCTATAGTATCGGTACTGTTCTTCCAGTACCGATACCCTTGCCTATATTTTACCCCTTTTACTTTGAATTTTACACAAATTTCACCTAAATATCTTACTCTTATCTCCAACCGTACCATTAAACTCATTATCACTTATCTAAACTAACTTACATCCATAAATCTCCTTATAACATCCATGATCTCCAAGGAACACTCAAAACTAAGAATCACACCAATTTTCCAAGCATGCTTTTAATCATGTCCAAGGATTCTAATATCTTATTTACTTCTTTAACAAGTCAAATTTACTTGTATTCCTTAATAAAAACTCATATTTCATCATATCACTCAAAAACCAATTTTCTACAATCTCAAATAATTCACTAATCACTTAGTTTTAATCATCCATGAACCTTCCTTAAACCTCTATATCACTTAAGGTTTCAAAATCAGCCCATAAACTAAAGGAAAAACCAACTTAAAGAAAACTCACCTTTGGCTATAGAGGAGAGCACGTGACGATCAAAAGAGAAGAAGAAGAGAACTTGGTTTTTTCTGAACTTTTCCCCTTTTTCTCTATAAAATATCCCTAATATAATAACTTCTAAATCCATTTCCCTATAAAGGACCAAAATGCCCTTTCATTCTTCCAGTCTTACTAGTTGGTCTTAAACACAAATTTCCTAAATCATTTCTTAGACTTTACCATTTATTCAATTTAATCCTCCAAATTTTAAATAATTTCAATATAGTTACTGACCCGATATTTGGGGTATTAAAACTGCAGATAGTTATCCATAACCATCTGACTAGTTTCAGCGTAAAAGTTTCGAGGAGCAAGCGTTGATAATGGTTCTCCCAAATCGTAATCCAGTATCTATGCTTCACCACCCAGTTGACCTCTTGTTTTCCTCGTCTGTCTATGTTATGCATATTGTCTAAATTGATATATGCTTCAGGAATATAATGCGTACAACAAAACTGACGGAGCACGTGATCAATCAGATGCCACTCAACAGTAGCATAACATATTAGAGGCGCAACTGACATCCAAATATCTAATGGCCCACTCAAGTGGGGTGAGATGCAAGCCTTTGTTTCATCGCTCGCATAAGGTATACACTGAAACTGAAACATAAATATATAGTTCTTATCAATATAATATTCTAAATCAAGTATTTTAAATTAAATTCTTCATATTTAAAGACGTACCTCAGACCCAGCTTTTTGATCAATAATTAAACGGATATCCTCTAGTTCACTAGGGATATCTATATGATTCTTTCTTCTCATCGACCACCTATTTAATAAAATATAAACATTATGTAATTATTTAATTAAAAAATATTTAAATCAAAATTTAGTTTTGAAATTACCTTAATAATAACGGGAATACATATGACTCATAAACGATTGGGCATAAGAAAGGCATTTGAAACCCACCCATGATTGGAGAAGCAGGAGACATCCACCGATAGCAGTTTTACTATAATTCGTTGCACAACACATTTCTCTAAAGAGAAATGCCAAAACTGCGGCGCCCCAACTGTATTTTCCTACTTCATCAAAATCAATAAGATGAAGCAACCACATACAATGCACCTGGTTGCGAGATTTCTCGGACATCAATATTCCTCCAATGATTCGTAGTATATATGCCTTTGCTTCATCATTAGAAGCATTTTCATTCAAATCTTCACAATTGGCTTTTAGTCGTGATAAAGATATCCGACCTCCATTGAAATCTGGCGGAGAAACTCCAAGATACTTCATGCATAGTGAATGCTAATCACCATCGGCTGCACCACACATAATATTTCCATCAACGGGGAACCCCAAATGCATTGAGACATCCTCCATGTAATTGTGCACTCTCCATATGGAAGATGAAATGTGTGTGTCTCTGGTCTCCACCTCTCAATTAATGCGGAAATTAGGTTGGGTTCGATTTTACAACCTCCAACAACTTTCGCAATATACTCGAACCCGACTGTAGACAGACACTGCTAAATATGTGTTGGTGTTGGTATCATTTTCCTAATTAATAAACGTTCCAAAAATTTAAAATTAATATAAATTCATGAAAACTTTAAATTAAAAAAATTAAACATTTACATAAATTTGAAAAAAAAATATTATCATATCACTAAAATGTCTTGAGATATGATTTGCATCAAATGCAACAGCATCTCGCTTTTCATTATAACTATAGGCAAACAAATATAATTAACACAAATAATTAATTAATAAATATAAATATATATAATAAATATATAAATATTTTAATAAAAATATAACATTATTTTTAAATAATTATTTATAAAAAGAATATAACAACTTTTAAAAGAAAATATACTAATTTAAAAATAAATTTCTTACCAACCATTAAGAAATTTTTAACTCAAATAAGAGAGTGATTTGAGTTATATTAGAGAGAAAGAATGATTTGGTGTGAAGAATAAGGAGTTAATAGGGTTTATATAGAGGGAGGAAGAGGGGGTTTAGGTGAGAAAACGGGTGAGAATTAATTATCCTATTAATAGAATGCGCGTCCCCAGAAACGCGCCTTCTGACGTGGCATCAAAATCCCGCGAAGGCGCGCCTCCTGCAAAGCACATCTCCCGCGTGGTAGCACAGTCAACAGAAACCCATGAAATGTCCGTCCCCTTAAACGCACCTTCTGTCTTGTCAGTAAAAATCCCGTTAAAGCGTACTCCCGCACGTTCCTTCCACATTAGCCCTTCCATTAGATATTAATGTAAGTGATTTGATTAAATACAATTAAATAATTAATCGGTCTAATTGACAAAATTAAAATAACGATAACAAAAATAAAAGGACTAAATAGTTAAGTGATATAATTTATCCAAATTTTTAACATGATTATAAACTAATCTAATTACAAAAGATATCCGATTATTTCAAGTTCTAATAAAAAAATCATTTCAAATTTTGATATGAAGTTCTGGTTATTAGTTATTTCATTTCAAATTCTGATCATCATATCATTTTAAGTTCTTATATGATGGACAATTATTATCATATCATTTCAAATTCGATCATTTTCTGTAAAAGTAAATTTTCCTCTCCCTGGCCCTCCCGTGTTACTTCACTGCTTCCTTAAGTGCATACTCCAAAACTAGTATTCACCGTGTATTTTGTAGTTGTTATCTAAATTCCAATATGTACCGATCGCATAGGTTCATTTCAAATGCATCAAACGTATTAATACCAAAACTCATGTTCCCGTAAGAATCATAGCCACAGGCGATAAAAAAAATAGGGTAGTGTGTATACTTGACTCATCGTTGTTGAAATGATTAAAAGAATTATTAGATTATTTTTGCAAAGAAATAGGATTGAGGTGCCAAAAAAACTCACTGTGCAAAGCACAAAAACAATTAAAATACTGAGAAATCACAACTTTTACTAATAATTAAAATAACTGATACATAAAACAAGCTCAACACATTCATAGCTCAACTTCTAATGAAAAGACAAAATATAACCTATACTAGAAAATAACATAAGCTTGTGGCAAAGAAAGAGAAACCCAGTAAGACCTTGCATGTTAAAAGCAAACAAACAACCCCTAAATCTAGATCAACTTACACTATGCACCATTAGGGCAAGTTAAAACCTAATTTTTTTTTCGATCTGTCCCCTTGAAAAAATAAGGGATGACCGAATGTTAAACAACCGATACAAATTAATTCAAATATACCACTACAGATCGAGCCTCAGCATCATCCTCAAGTCACTTGTGGCATCGCTGTTCTTTACAGAAACCTCCATCTTCTTAGTGAAGAAGGCTGGCATCGGAACAGAACTTGGAGGAGGCGAGGTTATGAAGGCAGACCCAGCATAAAAGGGGACTGGGTTGACCTTATTTTTGTTGTTGCTGTTGTTGTTTAACTCGGTGAGTCGTGTCTGGATGGGAATCGACAAGGGATCTGGACCTAAACGGTTAGTGGAACCCAGATCTACATCAACGTTTTCCTTTTCGAACCTATCGGACTTCCGGGGCGACCGTTTTTCTGGAAATTCGCCACGTTTGAGGATCTTCACTTGACCCATCACGAAATTAGTGGCCGGGAATTTGGTATCGACAGATGGAGGAGGAGGGGAGGTGGTCGGAGACCGGTTCCTACGTTTTGGGTTTGCCCGATTCGAACGGTTCGGGTTCGAGAAAAGATTTTTGTGGTGTTTCATGGGATTCGATATCTTTAAATAATCCTCTGGTTGTAGAACTGCAACACCCATGGCTGGAAAATAATATAAAGAAATGAACGATTAAAGAGAATTAAAAGAGATTTGAAAACGGAGATTGAGAGCTTTCCAGAGAGAGAATCAGAATGAAAATATAATCAAGAAATGTCTTCAAAGCGGTAAGGAAATGGAACATGAGTATGGCTAGAGGAAGGAGGGGAATTTATAGGGGAAAGCTAAAATGAATTTAAATTAATTTCCTTTATGAGGGCTTGAAAGCTACTCTCTCATCATGCGGTGTCTCTTTTGCCCTTTCTTTTATGCATAAATTACAAAACTAGTACACCTACTTGATGAGAAATGACAAAAATATCTCAATAATAATAATAAAATTCAGGATAGTTCAAGATTTAGAGGTTCTGTGTAATTTTGAGTTGGATTTGAGTATCGATAAGCTTAATTCAAACTTAAAATAAGAAACCAAAGTTTGGTTTTAGTTTATAAAAATTTAAATTTAAAATATTTTTGTTCTTTAACTCGATTGAAGTTTGAAATCGAACTCGATTTAAGCTTAAAAAATGGTTGTCCCCTTTTCCCATATGTATGGGGTAAGGGGGTAAGATAGTAGACTACCCCCAACACCAAGTTGAGAGCAGCTTCCGTAAGAGACCTCCGAATTATGAAATGCTCTCCGTGGGACTCGAACTTTAAAAATATAAAAATCTTTTATTGTATTTTTAAATATATATATATATATATAAATATTAATATTATTAAATTAATTAAAAAATATATATAACATTTTTCATATCGATCACGAATCATTTGATTACATTTCTTAAAATTAAATATTATTTATAATCTATTAAAAAATGTGTGACTTGGAATATAATTTGAAGTATCGCACTTTTGGATTTTAGCTGGTCCAAGCCACAGTCAATAAGGCAACATTAAACAATTCAAGATTTTTCGGGTGTGTCAAAAACCTCGGTCACGATTTAAAGAGGAATGGGTTGCGTCTGACGTGGCTTTGGATATCCACCATCTTAACACTTCACCCTTGTACTTAACTTTATTTACGAAAGCACCCAACAGTTAGGTTCCCCGTTTTGGACGACACGGTGGACCAGTTTTGACGTTTGTGATTGCATGCCACGTATTCAAACTTTAATTGAGTTTTGGATTAATTTTGAAAGGCATCCTAAAACTCTAACATAGATTTGCATTGGTCTCTAAAATTCAAAAAGATTGAATTAAGTTTGTTATTATTTGACACGATTGTCCGGGCGAAATAAGGGGTTAGAGAAGCCAGACTTCCCTACTAAATGTCTAAATGGTAAAATTGTTAATTTATTTCTTTTAAATTTTAAAGATTCAAAAAAATATAAAATTATAGTTTTGGCTCGATCCATGATAAATTTTTACTTCAAGACTTTATAAATATATGAAATTTTAAGTTAAAACAATATTAAAATTATATTTTAACTTTTCAGAAAAAATATAATTTGTTACAAAAGATATATATAGACCAAATTCAAACTCATGTATACCTATTATATTAGCTGTTTAGATTTGACATGTTTTAAAATAAAATATTTTTCCTAAAATTGAATGATAGTTCTTTTATTAACATATTCAGATTAAAGCAAATCATGCAGTCAGTATACACATTTTCTTAAATTTATTCCATCTATTTTAAACATACTCCAAGTTAGATTTGAGTTGGCATTCTATGTCCAAATTGATATGGTGCAAATATTTCAAAAACTCATTAAGAAAACTTTAAAGTTTGAGGATGGATTTAGAATAAAGTATAATTTGGGAGCATGTTGTGTAAATTAACCCTAAATTTTAAAAGCAAAGAAAGTGGTGAATCAAGTAGGATTTGTCGTTAAGGAGGAAATGAATGGGCATTAGTTGAATAAGAAAGAGCATCGGTTATAATTATGTATAAGAAGATAGAGAGAGGGACAGACAGCTGGAGCTTACTCACGTGTAAACGTGTCGAGCAAAGATAGGGGAGATGCAGACGTGTGAACTCGTCGGAATGCTGACAGCCGACTTGCATTTCATTAAAGGTTCTTGCATTTCACTTATCACAAGAATACTCTAAAATTAATAATTTTTTTAATGATTCCTCCCTATTCTTATTTTATGTTATCTCAAAATTATAAACATAATAATAATATACAAAGAGTTTAATTTATTAAAATATTAATAATTTAAGTGTTTAACATTATTTTATATTTTTAATATTTAATATATTAATTATTTGTAATTTTACGAGATGAAAAATAATATTACTGTAAAAATATAATTATTTAAAATGATATTTAATTTTAAGTTATTAAAAATAGATCTTATACATTGAAAAATAATATTTTTGTCCACTCCAGACTATAAAATTATTTTTTATATTACACTATATTTTATATAAATACATATTATACTTATGAAAATTATTTAAAAATAAATTTAATATGATAATTATATATTAAATGTATTTTTTCTCAAAAGTTAAATATTATAACGATTAAAATATTTCTATGAATTTTCATTCAAATATTTATAATTTAATATTAAAGTTTAACTTTAAAAAAAAAACAATTGGGTAAAATATGCATTCAAGTAATATTATGTTTCTCCAACAAAACATTGTAATTTTATATTCCTGCTAAATAAATCAAATAAGGGAATACAACATTTTCAGAGTAATGTTACATTACCGTAATGTTATTCCCAAATATAATCTTATATTCCACGAACCAAACGTTCCCTAAAGGTAAACTACTTAAATATTTAGTACTTAAGCTATCAGTTTTTGCCGTTTTAGTACCTAAATTTTCAATTTTTTAAAAATCATACTTAACATTTAGTTTTTATTTTATTTTAGTACCTAAATTATCAGTTTTGGTTCGCCTTAATACTTAAACTATCATGTATTTTTTAAATTACGTTTAATTTTGAATAGGGGTACCAAAATGAAACAAAAACTAAACCTTAGGTATGGTTTTGAAAAAAACTAAAAATTTAGGTACTAAAATAGATCAAAAGTGATAGCTTAGGTACTAAATGTGTATTTTATCCTTTCTGTTGAATTATATTTTATAATATTTTAATATAAAAAATTAAGGTAAAATGTTTTTGGACTTGATTAAATTTGTTTAAATTTTTCAAAAATAATTCAAAGTCCACTAAAATAGAATTTGAGCACAAAAAATTTTCTGGGTACGTAGTATCGATACTATTATTATAGTATCGATACTCTTTAGGTAGTATCAATACTACCAGATGTTTTTCAAATTGCTCAAATTCCAGAATGCAAAATAGGTATCAATACTTAAGGGGTATCGATACTACTTCACACATGTGGTATTGATACATGAAGCATAGTATTGATACTTGTCAAGCCCAACAGTATTTAACGGCTAGTTTATTTAAATGTTACAAAGGTATTACTGATATTTATGGAAATGAGTACCGATACTCCCTGTTCTGGGTAGTTTTATTTTGCAGAAAATTAACCCCCAACGGCTAAAATGACCACAAACTCATTCCAACATATAAAAACAAGTTGAGGACACTTGAAGACGGTTGGACAACACCTGTCCAAGCAATCAAACACAATAGAAGAGCTTTTCATTTTTATATTTCTTTTTCTCTTGTACATAAGTGTGTTTGAATTGTAAATCTTTTAATTTTTTTCTTGTGAACTTAAATCTTATAAACACCCTACCTTTGAGAGGTTTTCTTGTTTACTTATTTTAACCTTGTGTAAAGGGGATTAGTTCTAGTTTAGCCTTTGAAAAGCCAAGAGTTGTAGAGGTTATCTCTTTGTCTTGGAAAAAGAAAGAACAAATTAATGAATTTATTAGAGAATCATAAGTGAAGAGCTTAGGTAGTAGATGTAGACTTGGTTGATAAGTCGAACCACTATAAATTTTTATGCAAATTATTTCATCTTTATACTCCTTACTCCCTAAACTAAAAAAGTCAATTCACCCATTCTTGGCAAATTATTCGGTTTCTCAATTGAGCTTCATCGAATCCGAACAATTGGTATCAGAGCTTGACTCATTAATAGGAGTGTAGTGCCTAAGAAGGGAAGAAAGCTCAACAAAATTCTGAGGTCATACACATGTTGTTTTGTGCATTTGGTCTGGATGTTTATGAAGGAGTTGTTTTGCGTTCAAATGCCAAGGAGTTTTGAAATAAGCTTGAAGAGATTCATGGAAACAAGAAAAAGAACCAACAAAGACGGTGTGCTTAATGGCTCTTGAAGAGCCCAAGGTATCTTTTAACTCTAATAAATCGATTCATATTCTTTTGATGAGTTATAAGATGCAAATGATGAATTATTTTTGGAGTTTAAGAGCATGAACTTCAAATACAAGAAAATGATTTCAAAACTTAAAGTTGAAAATGATTTTATTTTGAAAGCAAAAGTTGATTTTGAAAAACAAAATAAAATTTTGAAAAACAAAATAAAATTTTGAAAAATGATTTAGAGCTTTCAAAAAAAAATTGAAAATTTTGAAAAAGAAAGTTTTGATTTAAAGGTTAAACTTGAATGCTTAACAAAAGAAAAGGAAATCATTTTAAATAATTCATCTATTTTCATAATGACAAAATACTCACATTGTCATTATCATGGTCATAAGGAACATACTTGTCCTTTAAAGAAATGAAAACATTTTAAAATTAAACAAGTATGAGTTCCTAAGGGAACAAGGGGTATTGAAACTAACGTTCAAGGATCCAAAGCAATTTGTATACCAAAACCTACATAAATGTCTCTTGTAGGTGTGTGGGAGCAATGGTGATGAAAGTGAAGATATTCAAATGCTCTAGCCAGAATTGATATGGAATGGGTAACCTCTAAGCTTAGTTTGATTATCTTGCATAATTGATTGCTCATTTAGTTTAAGCATGTATGAGTTTTGATTTTAAATAATTTTATGTTTTTCTATCTCATGTATGTTAAAAAGTGTTGTTATGAACATTTTTCTAAAGTTTTAATGATTTTTCATAAATGTTTGTTCATCATAATGAATTTTGGTCAAAATTGGTTTTAATACTTTGATTTTGTAAATTTTAATTTTTGACCTTAATTTAAATGTTTATGCATGTGATTTATTGCAATGATATCTCTCTAACAATTGATATCATTTTTTTCAAATGCATAACCTTTTTTGATAGCTTTATGCACATACACTTAAATACAAAAATTGGTATTGCATAAAGTATATTAGACTTGGATATATTGAATTTCATGTGCTATTAACATGTTTGCTAATCTTCGTTGAAATTCAATGTCTTTTAAGTCTCAAGCTTTAAAGTCAAATTCTTGTTTGAAATGCTTTTATTGAGGGGGAGCTTTGATTTTTCAAATGATTTTATGCTAAAGTTTACCACTTACTCTCATTGTTATTTTTGAACTTTAAAGTTGAATTATTTTTTATATAACAAAAAGGGGGAGAAGTATGAGTTTGAAAAATTCAATTTCAAGAATGAAAAGGGAGAACTTTAATATTTTCCAAATATTTATATTTTTCATGAAATATTTTATTAAGAGGGAGTTTTGCCAAAATAAAATTTTCTAATGTTTTCTTATATCAAAAAGGGGGAGATTGTTGAAATATATTTTATAATATTTTGATATAACAAATTAAGGTAAAATGTTTTTGGACTTGATTAAATTTGTTCAGAGTTTTAAAAAATAATTCAAAGTCCATTAAACTAGAATTTGAGCACAAAACAATTTTCTGGGTACATAGTACCAATACTGTTCTTACAGTATCGATACTACATGAACAATATCGATATTGTTCATGTGGTACCGATACAAATGTAAAAGAAGTATCGATACACTCTAGATAGTATCGATACTTCCAGATGTTTTCCAAATTGCTCAAATTCTAGAATACAAAATAGGTACCGATACTCAAGGGGTGCCGATACTACTTTACACAGTGGTATCGATACCATGAAGCATAGCATCAATACCATGAAGCATAGTATCGATACTTGTCAAGAACAATGGTCTTTAACAGCTAGTTTATTTAAATATTACAAAGGAAGCACTGATACTCATGAAAGGAGTACTGATACTCCATGTTCTGGGTAGTTTTATTTTGTAGAAAAATAATCCCCAACGGCTCCAAAGGCTAGAAACTACCACAAACTCATTCCAATATATAAAAACAAGTTGACACTTGAAGACGGTTGGACAACACCTATCCAAGCAATCAAACACAAGAGATAGGTGTTTTATTTAGTTATTATTTCGATTTTAAATTTCTCATTAATCGTTGGTTTTTGTGGCCGATTTGTTCGTTTTGATTCATTTTTGTGCATGACACTAGATTCTAGAAATTGCACTAAAAGGGCATAATTATGCAGTTTTTTTAGTTTTTGAAATCAAGGCTGGATTAGTGGGCATGACTCCGGGCATGACGCATCTGATGAGACAATAAGTCAACACCTTCTAGAAGGTCCAGTCAGCGCTTCTAAAAGGATGAATGGATCAGTCGCACGTTTCTACAATTCGAATTTGAGTTAAACTCATGTTTTTAGAAAATTAGTTTAAATATTATATTTTATCTTATCTTTGTTTTTAGTATTTTAGTTTAAATAGTTTTAAGTATTTTCATTAAGAATTATCTCTTTATTATAGGAATTATATTTTCCTTATTTTTTGGATTTTAGATGCTATAAATACTCTCTCAGGGTAAGCCTGGAAACACATTCTGAAATCATTCTTCTTCTTTTTCTAGTTTTTAATAAAAGTTTTTATTTTCTTTTTCAAAGTTCTTCTTTGTTTTATTTTTATTTTCAAATATGTTAAGTGTGATTGCCATACTTAGCTATTTTCTCCATAGCTAAAGGCTGAAGCGATGACTCAATCCCTATTGTGAGGATTGAAAATCACTAAAATAACTTCAAGTTATTTTCTCAATTTTTTGGAGGAATAAGATCTTTTTAAAATCAAAACGTTTTCAAATCAAAAAGAGATCATTGATTCAGAAGTTGTTCTGATTTATAGTTGGGAGGAAGAATAGGCTGGTAGCAAGTTCGACTTCATGTGAACACACTTAGCAACGGGTTGCTAAGGAAAATTGAGATCGGTCTCGATTCTCAATGAGGCAACATAGTCCGAGTCGGGTTTTTCCAGATCTATAAAACAATTTGACGCTAACAACGATAGTTGTAGTTAGTCTCCGTAAAGAACTGATATCCAAAAATAGATTTTGGGTTATAGGTTCACAAGAGAGAAAAACAAGTTACATGGGTTGAGCCCTGTAGACTG
This sequence comes from Hibiscus syriacus, assembly GCF_006381635.1. Classification (NCBI taxonomy): domain Eukaryota; kingdom Viridiplantae; phylum Streptophyta; class Magnoliopsida; order Malvales; family Malvaceae; genus Hibiscus; species Hibiscus syriacus. The sequence goes on from NW_024061884.1 coordinate 551,358, forward strand.
TAACCGGTGAATAACTGAGGCAAAAATTTATTCTGAGGATCAGTAGGAATTTGAGGCAAAAGATGAAGCGAGAGGCTAATTTCACTATAAGTTTCTCTTTATCTTAATATCTTTAAATCATTTTCTTTTATTCTTATTTTTTATTTTTAAAACAACTTTTAAACCCCTATTTAATCTCATCCAAAATTTCTACCTTATCTCATCATTTTCTAAATCAGAAAGTTCACTTCATCAGAAACACTAGAGTCCCTGTGGACCTACCCTGCTTCCCTATTCTACTTTATTTATTTATTTTTAAAAAGCCATAATTATTTTGACAGTAAAACAATGTCTGTCAAAATTGGCGCCATTGTCGGGGACTTCGTCTAAAGTAACTGATAAAGTTGTTTATTTTTTATTTATGACGAGAAGTAATCCAGGTGATTTGGTAGAATTTGATCCAGAAATCGAAGCTCGAGCCAGGCGAATTCACACAAAAATGCTTCAAGAAAAAAGAAGGAAACGACAACTGGAGTATTCAGATCCAGAATTAAATCTGGAAGAATTATCTTCCTTCAATAAAAATGAAGAACCGATAATTGAATATACATTAGGCGTAGAAAACACTCCAGAACCAATGGCAGATCTAACGATTCGACCGTTAACTACGGCACTTGTCATACAACAGCCTCTCTGCATAACTTTTCCTTAATGCGCAACTCTGTTTACATTAAAAACGAGTCTTATTCATCTACTTCCTATATTCCATGGGTTTCCTAATGAAAGTCTAACAAAAATCTCATAGAGTTTCATATGGTCTGTTTAAGCATGAAACCTCAGGGAGTATCTGAAGACCAAATAAAACTACGGGCTTTCCCTTTTTCTTTTATTTGGTTTAGTCAAATAATGACTATTTTATTTACCTCCCAATTCTATAAATATTTGGGCTGATTTAACTTAGATTTTTCTTGATAGGTTTTTCCCAGTAGCAAAAACAAGTGATTTAAGGAGAAAAATTTTGGGAATAAGGCAAAAAGATGAAGAATTGTTTTACGATTATTGTGAGCGATTTAAGACGCTTTGTACAAGCTGTCCATAACATGGATTATCCGAGCAAACACTCCTCCAATATTATATGAATTGCTACTTTTAATGGAGATGAAAACTATAAACGTTGTTAGTGAAGGAGCTCCTATGAACAAAACACCAGCTGTAGTAAGGGAATTAATTTCGACAATGGCTGCCGAATCTCAGCAGTTTGGCACTTCAGGTGAACCCAGTCGACGGGTTCACGAGATAAGTACTATTTCCTTAGAAAACAAAATTGATAAATTAACTGACATAGTTAATTTTTTGGTTGCAGGAAAAATTGGATCAGCAAAAGTATACGGAATATGCACAATATCATATCATCTGACAGACAGTTGTCCAATGCTTCAGGAGAAAGTTTTCGTGAAAGCAAATGCTGTAGGGAACTTTTCAAGACCTCTTAGAGACCCTATAACCCATACTCCAATGCTTATAATCCGGGATAGAGAGACCATCCAAATATGAGCTATGGACAAAACCCAACGCAAAATCATGCCTATCAGCAAATATCCCTACAAACGTTTCAACCACAAAAGTCCTATCTAGAATCCATTGTTGAATGTTTGGCCTTATCCCAAGAAAATTTCCAAAAGTGGACCAAGGCCCATCTACAAGAATTAGATAAACAAATGAGCCAACTGGCTCAAACCGTAGGAAGATTAGAATTATAAGGAAAGTTACATTCTCAAAGAGAGTCAAATCCAAGAGATAATGTAAGCGTCATCACTCTCCGAAGCAGTACAGTTTCGAACAACCAATCCTAGAGGATATTGGTGCAAACCCATAAAGGAATGAAGAAGATCTGAAATCCCAAATAAAAGAAGAAGCAGTTGGCATAGATCCCCGTAAGAAAAATGGGATTGACGTAAATCCCCAAAGAGAGAAGAAATAAGTTTCAAAGTGTGAGCCGACACCATCTCCCTATAAAACTCCACCACCTTTTACTTCAAGGTTAGTAAAAAGAGACAAATAAGCTGAAGAGAAGGAAATTCTGGAGGTGTTCCGAAAGGTTGAAATCAACATACCCTTCATTGACGTAATATGAAAAATACCAAGGTATTCTAGATTTCTTAAAGACCTTTGTACCACGAAAATAAGGATTATCGGAACATAAATAATGAATTTCGGAGAGCATGTTTTAGCTGTTTTCCAATAAAAGCTTTCACCAAAGTTAAAAGATCAAGGTATGTTTATTATACCTTGCTAAATTGGTAAAGTTGGAATTAAACGTGCAACGTGTGATTTAGGAGCTTCTATTAATATAATGCCTTTATTTAAATACAACTTACATTCTAATGAGCCTTTGAATGATACAAGAATAATAATACAGCTGGCGAATTGATTAATAATATATCCCGAATGACTCTTGGAAGATGTATTAGTTAAGGTAAATGAGCTTATATTTCCAGCGGATTTTTATGTCATTGACATGGATAACGACCAAACAAATACTTGTTCCGAGATACTTTTGGGTCGTTCCTTCCTTTGCACAGTGAATACAAAAATCAATATAAGAAGTGGAATTCTTACAATGGAGTTTGACGGTGAGATCGTAAAATTTGATGATACAAAGAAATGTGTTATCCTGATAATGCTGCTAGTATAAACTTTGTAAATGACATTGAGAATTCCGTTGAAAAATTTATAGAACATAACTTTGTCGATAATCTGTGCAGAGAATTCGAAGAACTTGACTATGAAACCAGGGAGCTTGAAAAAATATTTTTGTTAATTCTGATTCATGTTTTATTCCTTCAAATCCTAAGTTGTTACCTTCTGTTATACAGGCACCTGAAGTTGATTTGAAAGAATTACCGGAGCACTTGAAGTATGCATTTTTAGGCGAAAACAAAACTTTTTCAGTTATTATCTCAAGTAAGTTATCGAAAAAAGAAGAGGATGACTTGCTAACAGTGTTACGAGGCATAAAAGGGCAATCAGTTGGACTATTGCCGATATCAAGGGACTTAGCCCCTTGATGTGTATTCACAAAATCAAGATTTAAGAAGGAGCAAAACCGTCAAGGTAAGGACAACGCCAATTAAATCCTTCTATGATGGAAGTAGTGAAAAAGGAAATCCAGAAACTTCTTGATACAGATGTAATTTATCCAATCTCATAAGTAATTGGGTAAGTTTAGTCCATGTGGTTATAAAGAAAACAGGAGTTACAATAATTAAAAAAATTGGAAGGTGAGTTATTTCCAACAAGAGTTTAGAATTGATGAAGAGTTTGCATCGATTATAAGAAGTTGAACTCGTTAACTCAAAAATACCATTTTTCTCTTCCATTTATAAATCAAATGATAGAAAGATTAGCTGGTAGATCTCATTATTGTTGTCTTGATGGCTTTTTAGGATTTTCCAGATTCCAGTGTTACCAGAAGATCAGGAGAATACAACATTCCCATGTCTCTTTGGCACCTTTGTTTACCGACGTATGCATTTCAGACTATGCAATGCACCTGCCACATTCCAAAGGTATATAGTTAGTATTTTCTCTGACTATATCAAGAAAGGTACTAAAGTCTTCATGGATGAATTCACTGTTTACGGTAATTTGTTTAACGAATATTTATTAAATTTAATAAATGTGCTTAGACGGTGCCTAGAATTTAACCTTGTTTTAAATTACGAAAAATGTCATTTTATGGTTGATAAGGGGTTAATTCTAGGCCATATTGTTTCTTCAAAAGGGATTGTCGTTGATAAAGCAAAAACGAATGTTATACACTCATTTCTTTACCCCACAACTGTAAGAGAAATTCGTTCTTTTCTTGGACATGCAGAATTTTACCATATGTTTATTAAAGACTTTTCAAAGATAGCACAACCTTTATGCAATCTAATTCATAAGGATCAAGAGTTTGATTTTAATTTAGAATGCAAGGAGTCATTCGATTCATTAAAGGATAAGCTTATTTCAACCTTAATTGTTAAGCCACCAGATTGGAATTACCCTTTCGAACTTATGTGTGACATATCAGACACAAGTGTTGGAGCCGTTCTCAGTCAAAAAATTGACAAAGAGCCACATGTCATAGCTTATGCATCTAGAACCTTGGATTCAACTCAGAGAAATTATTCCACATCGGAAAAAGAATTGTTTACTATAATTTTTCTTTAGAAAAGTTTAGATCTTATTTGCTTGGCACTAAAATTATTATTTATTCTGATCATGCAACTTTAAGATATTTGATGAGCAAAAAAGAGGCAAAACCGAGACTTATCCGATGAATCTTGCTTTTACAGGAGTTTAACTTAGAAATCAAGTATAAGAATAGGTGCAAAAATATGGTAGCGGATCACTTGAGTCGAATTCCCCTTTCCATAATTGATCCACCACTTCGGGAATAATTTCCTGACGAAAATATGATGGTAGCGTAAAGTATAACTCCATGGTTGCAGATATGATTAATTATTTGGCCACATGTAAGTTACCATTAGATTTGCCGATAGCTGAAATCAATAGAATTAAACGAGAATCTCGATATTATATTTGGGACGATCCTTATTTATGGAAGCACTGCTTGGATCAGGTAATTCGAAGATGTATTGTTGAAAATGAGGTAAATTAAATTTTATAATTTTTTCACTCTACTCTTATGGTGGTCATTTTGGGCTAAAACGTACAAATTATAATATTCTTAAATGTGGTTTCTTTTGGCCTAACGTCTTTCGAGATTCTTATCTATTTTGTAAAACTTGTGAAAGATGTCAATGTACAAGTAATTTAAGCCGTAGAAATGAGATGTCGCTTAATCAAGTACAAATTTGTGCGATTTTTTATGTTTGGGGAATCGATTACATGTGTCCTTTTGTTTGTTCATTTGGAAATACTTATATAATTTTGGTTGTTGATTATGTTTCCAAATGGGTGGAAGCTAATGCTACCCGTAATAATGATGCTAAAACTACAGTTAATTTGTCACACCCCAACCCGTGCCCGACCCGGATACGAGTTCGAGGTGTCACATTGACTTTTTAAAACTCTGTCTTTACAAATCCACAAAATATTAAATTCACTATTTTCAAAAATGAGTACTTTACATTTAGAAATACAATAAAATTGATTTTCAAACCGATCAGAACATATTCAATCCAAATTTTGTAACTACATGCCAACTAAATTCTATAACACAAAATACATATAAACCATATGTTTCTGATCTTATATTCGTAAGGAAAATACTGACCTGTCTTGCTCCTCTTAGCTTCTCCAACGTATGTGTGAAACAATCACACTCTAAGTCTATGACTTAGTGAGACATATAAATACATATGTAATTAACAAATGCATGTACATATCATATAATACATATTCTACTTACACATAGATTCAAACCATGATAAACATGCTTATTATTACTTATTTTAGCATCATTAATTCCTTTCTATCATATGATCATACACTTAACATGAACATATTATATAACCTTTAAATCACCTCAATACATGCATAATTACTATGATTATATCAAACACAACCATATAGTATCTTATATCACAATTACACATATACACTTATTATCTTTATTATCATATGATCTTAACTTATCACTTATACATGTTATATATCACATATATCATTTTACGAGGAACACACATATCATCATATAATATTATTTATTCTCTTTAAAGCCAATGTATACTCGTGAGAACTAAAGATATACGAGTACATTGAGGTTGTGCACATATGTTGTCACCACAGCTTGTATAAGTACCACTGAGTGGCATGTGAAATATGTCCCGAAGGACCTATGCATTTATCCCGAAGGACCACTATCCATATGTTCCAAAGAACATAGGTAACTGTCCATATGTCCCAAAGGACATAGGTAACCATCGACTCTTGGCATGCCAACTATACCTCTAACTCTCTTTACACATAACATGGGCAATAGCACTATATCATTTCACATATTCATATAATCATATAGTTCACTTTCACCTGATTTCTTATCTCTTGTGACCATATAATCACATAACTTTGTATCATATTTCACATATTCATATCACATTTCATATGGTCACATAGTCACGTAATTCACTTCTATATAATTCACATATACATGTTGTCATATCATTTTTTTCATATAATCACATGTTTCCTTTAACATACTTTATATCTTGTACTCATATAATCATATCACTTATACTTTCTCTTTCATATATCTCAACTAACTCAATTTCAATTCACATGTAATTTCCTAACTTATTCCTATTATGATTATTTAACATAAACAAGTAATCTCGTGTATCCTATAAGTAAATACTATCTATTTGGTCTCACCCTTCCATTTACTCATATAAATTATTTCTATTAATTCAATTTTACATAACTCTTATATTATAGTTTCCTTTGAGTATTTAATTCTTTCCTAAATTAATTATCTTTCAATTTCGTATCATCTATTACGTTCAAGTCTCCTCATTAATATACTATTTTCATTTAGTCATATAACTTAATTATATTGATTCCTATATTGATCACATATATCATTTAGCATGTGTAGTCATCTATCATATAACTTATTTGTATGGTTCAATTTTTATAAATTTCTCATATGATTTCCTATATTCTTTTTTCTATACTTATATCACATAAAACCCTACATATTTTAAATCATACTTCCATTTATACAATTCCTTATGTCTCTATTATCGGTTATCATGTCACATAGATTTCATACATTCACACAATCATGTAATATATATAACCATATATCGTTTACACTCATTCACTATTATACTAACCTGTATCCATGTATATCATATAATCGATGCGATAAACATTAACACACATACATCATATTATAGGAAATATACTTATCGCAAGTCTTATTTCCATGAAACATCATATAATAACTAACACACACTCACTTGGCCTCACTAATCAACAACGATCTCTTATCTATTTCCCCCGATTGATCTTAATTGTTAATGGTTCCGGAACTCGTTTAGGCTCTGTATCTACATAATTACACATTTTAAGGCAATTATTAGATGCCTACACCTTGTAATTCGATACTAACAACTTAAACAAACTTAATAAACCAATATTCACTTTTTCCTTTAGGGGGTATCGATACCCTCCTTAGGGTATCGGTACCCTCATTGCATTCTGAAATTTTTTGTTTGAGAGGGTATCGGTACCTGTTGAATGGGTACTGATAACCCTAGCCCAGAAATCACATTTTCATTCTGAAAATTACTTCATTTCAGCTTCATTGCTTCATATATCATCCCCTTTCTTATTCTTATCTTACATATACATGCTTAAACTCATTACTACTCATTCAATATATCTTTAAATTCAAAATCTAGTCCTCTACATAGAATTCAAGATTCACACTCAAATCTCAACATATTCCAAATTCATTTCGATTGTTTCTAACTTCTTAATTAAACCCTTGACAAGTCAAATTTGGACTGGAAATAATAACTATTTTCCTACCAAGATTTCATTGATTCACTTCCTTCTTTTAATCCTTTCTATTTCTTTCCTCTTATTGTTTTATGACAATTTAAGCTTTCCTTAAGCTTCAGTGTCACTTGATAATCAAAACCAAAATTAAAATTCAACTGAAAATCAACTAATAAAAACTCTCACATTTGCCTTGAGCTCCCACGTATGAAGAAGAAGAAAGAAGAAGAGGAGAACTCTGGAAGCTTTGATATTTCTCCCTATCATCCACGTGGTTACTCCCTTAAAAGGGATAGAATAGAAATCTTTCCTTGTCAAATGACCCTTTTACCCTTATATTCTTTTCATATTTACCAATCAATCCTCTTGAATAAAATTCTTAATTAAATCCTTGAACTTTTAACTTGTTTTAAAATCAAGCCCAAAATTTTCAAAATTTGCCATTTAGTCACAGACCCTGATTTGGGATGTTACAAATCTCCCCTCCTTTAAAGAAAATTCATCCTCGAATTTTCACTGCACACCTTAATGAGAACATATCTTCTAATGCTCTCATGTTGCTTTCTCTAATTTATTTATTCATAATTGCAATCAATAATTTACCTTCAATTTCCAAAGAATCCACTCCATTTCTATCTTTTCTCTTCTTCTATTCTGTATTTTCCTTTAACCGTTTCTAAAATTTCATATAATGTCACTCATCACGTAGATAGTAACATCCATTTTTATCACTCAACCTCATAAATCCATCTCTAATTACCTTATAACAATAATCAAACTTGTTTTCCATCATCATTTGACTAAAGGTTGATTTCAGAAGATTGAAATCATATTAGAATAGTGATAGAAGTTCTTCTATCGCTTATTATAGCCCATGTCACTTGCTAGTTGAATTGGAGCACAAGGCATATTGGCAGTTAAATAGTGTAACATGGATATGGACGCGGTTGGTGAGACTCAAAAATTACATATTCAAGAACTTGAGGAAATCGGGAGAAACACTTATGATAATGCTCGAATATTTAAAGAAAAATCAAAAGAATTCCACGATAGTAGAATTTCTTTAAAAAAAATTATATCGGTCAAAAGGTTTAACTATTTAATTCTAAATTTAAACTTTTTGCAAGAAAACTCATATCAAAATGGCATGGACCGTTTACAGTGACTTAAGTATTTCATCAAGGTGCTGTTGAAGTTGAAGATAACTCAGAAGTTCGATTTAAAGTAAATGGTCAAAGGTTGAAGCCGTATTATGAAAATGCTCTGGTTGGCCTAATTTAAGAAATCGAGTTAGAGGAACCCAAATACTGGAAAAAAGGGTAGTTTAGCTAACGACGTTAAACAAAGGTGCTTGATGGGAGGAAACCCATTTCATTTTACTTTTTTTAGCATATTTTATTTCATTTTAATTTGTTTCATTTCATTTTATTTTATCATATGATTAATTTTATTTTATTTTTCACTGAACATATTTGAATTTCGATCGAATATATAATCAAGGAGTAATGTTTCAAATATGGAGACATGAGGCAGTGCAAGTTAGCATAAACCCCCACATAATGCACCATAGCATTTCCCAAGTCAATTATTTTTCCTCTTCTACCGAAACTTCTAACTTGGGGGGTTTGATTTTTTTTCCAATTTTTGGGGGGCCCACATTATCATCTTTATATTACCTTTTTAAATCAAATCTTATCACCTTCCTTCTATAACTAGTCATGGGTCTCACCTCACCCTTTTACCAATCCTTATCTAATACTTTTCAATTATTTTCAAAATCCCAATTCTTCCATACTTTGACTTGCCAAACTTCTTGATCCACCCAACTTCTTTTTATTTTCTTTTAATTTATTTTCCATGGACTCACTATCACTTTCAACCTATTTTAAACTCAAAACTCTCCATTTTCTTTATATCCCTCGTGACCTAGCCCCCATCTTTTTCCTCCCCAACCACACAAAAAGCAACATACCTCTTCTTCTTTTACTCTCACTAATGGCCTCCACACCAATCATTGCACTATCACGCCTCGCAATCAGCGAGTTTTTATCCGAGGATTACTCGCAACCACCACCGCCCGAACATCTGCACGATGAAATCCATGAATTTCATGGGCGCCTCGATTCCATTGAGGCTAACTTAGCGAGATCTTCCCTATCTTCGATCGAGTTCATCTCACCATGGCCGCGATTGCCATTAAATCAGGGGAGTAATTATGTTCCCTCTCTTGTGCTTTAATATTCATATTGGGACAATATGGTCTAAGTGATGGGGTAGAATTTGCTATCAAATTTTTTGCTTACTTATTTGATTGTTTGGAATTAAGTTGTTCTGATATTGATGTGTTGGAATCTTTAGTTGTTTATCTTGAAATTTAGTTTATACTCTTGCTTCCTTTTGGATTGTGACCATGTTTTGATCGAATTTAATTTGTATGATGGTGATTGGTATTAGTGGTGATTTTCTTCTTAGTATTTATATTTCATGCATTTGTTGATGGAGATGAAATTGACTCAGTACATATAAGCATTTTCTTGTGAGATTCGAGCCTAACGAGCATACATTTTATTTCTTGCTCATTGTTTGACTTGAGTGTATCGGACTAGTTATGATATTCTAGAACTTGTAATCACAATGCATATCGAGACTAAATGTTGGACATAATGTTTTAATGTGATATGGGCACTTAGGATTAAACCCACTTTTTCCCCAAAAAAACCCACCCAATTATATATCCACTAGTGAACCATATTTGAGTCTATTTCCCTTTGTTTGATTTTCAACTCACCAAATTAAACCCGGAGCCTTTCTTTTTATTTTTCTCTCTCTTTTCACACCTTTACTGAGACTTTAGATATTATATCATTCTTGTCCCACGAAAAAAAAGGAAATTAAAAAAATCGTAAAAAAATATACAGTGTTCACTGTTTCGAACAACATAAAAAAAGAAAAAAAATACACTTTGTTCAAATGAAAAAAAAGAAGGAAAAATCTATTATTTCAATTGCTTTTCATCTATTCTTTTTCTTTGTTTTGTTTTTCATTGTGCTTCATGTTAATTCATGGATTGTTCCTTGTTATTTTGATATCTTGGTATTTTTAAAAACTTTCTTTTCGGCCTTTTTCTTACCCATACCTTAGCCACTTTACAACCCAAATTAAAGACCCCTTGATTATTGCATTATGTTCACCTTTGGTAGTGGAGATTTGATTGGATTCCAAGCCTATGGTAATATCTTGATTAGTTTCGGTTTGAGTGATTTTATTTTTCCCTAAACACTTTGAGCAGATATGTGTGAATCTTTGTGAGGTATTGAGTTATGTTTCACTAAAGTTGGCAAATAATTGGGATATCTTGCTTGCTTAAAATTCTCCTTAGTTGTGTATTTGCTTGATTGTAACTTGAATTCGACAATTGTCGTGGACTTAGTTCGATTGGAAGTTTGAAAAATAAATTGAAATTGAAGATGGCAACTTGTGATTTTGATGTGTTAATTGAGGAATCCTTGAGGACTAGCATTGAATAAGTGAGGGGAAATTTGATAGTGTTTTATTTATTTCGATTTTAAATTGCTCTTTGATCGTTGGTTTTTGTGGCTAATTTGTTCGTTTTGATTCATTTTCTATGTATAACACTAGATTCTAGAAATTGCACTAAAAGGACAGAATTATGCATTTTTTTTTACTTTCAGGATCAAAGCTGGATTAGTGGGCATTACCCCGGGCATGTCGTATCTGACGAGGCGATGAGTCAGCACCTTCTAGAAGGTCCAGTCAGCGCTTCTAGAATGACGAATGGATCAGCCGCACGTTTTTGCAATTGAATTTGAGTTAAACTCATGTTTTTAGGATATTAGTTTAAATATTATATTTTATCTTATCTTTTTTTAGTATTTTAGTTTAAATAGTTTTAAGTATTTTCATTAGGAATTATCTCTTTATTTTAGGAATTATATTTTCCTTATTTTTAGGATTTTAAAGGCTATAAATACCCTCTCAGGGTAAGCCTAGAAACACATTTAGAAATCATTCTTTTTTTCTTTCTCTAGTTATTAATAAAAGTTTTCCTTTTCTTTTTCAAAGTTGTTTTTTGTTTTATTTTTATTTTCAACGATGCTAAATATGATTTCCATACTTAGCTAATTTCTCCATAGCCAAAGGCTGAAACGATGACTCTATCCTTATTGTGAGGATTGAAAAACACTAAAATAATTTGAGTTATTTTCTCAATTTTCTGGAGGAATAAGATAGCTAATCGACCAATATTTTTAAAATCAAAACGTTTTCAAATCAAAAAGAGCTCTTTGATTCGGAAGTTGTTCTGATTTATAGTTGGGAGGAAGAATCGGTTGGTAGCAGGAATCGGTTGGTAGCAAGTTCAATTTCATGTGAACACACTTAGCGGCGGTCCGCTAAGGGAAATTGAGATCGAACTCTATTCTCATTGAGGCAACATAGTCCGAGTCGGGTTTTTTCAAATCTATAAAACAGTTTGGCGCTAACGACGATAGTTGTAGTTAGTCTCCGTAAAAAATGAGATCCAAAAATAGATTTTGGGTTATCAGTTCACAAGAGAGAAAAACAAGTTACATGGGTTGGGCCCTATAACTGTAACCTGCGAATAACCGAGGCAAAAATTTATTCCGATGATCAATAGGAATTTGAGGCAAAAGCTGAAGCCAAAGGCTAATTTCACTATAAGTTTCTCTTTATCTCAATCTCTTTAAATTATTTATTTAATTATTTTTATTTTTTATTTTAAAAACAACTTTTAAACCCTTTTATTTAATCTCATCCAAAACTCTATCTTATCTATCCTTTTCTAAATCAGAAAGATAACTTCATCAGAAACACTAGAGTCCCTGTGGACCGACTCTGCTTCCCTATTCTACTTTCTCTCTTTATTTATTTATTTATTTTTAAGAAGCCAAAATTATTTTGACAGTAAAACAACGTCTGTTAATAAGTGTATTTGAGCTCATTGTAAATCTTTTAATTGTTTTCTTATGAGCTTAAATATTGTAAACACCTACCTTTGAGAGGTTTTCTTGTTTACTTATTTTAACCTTATGTAAAGGAGATTTGTTCTAGCTTAGCCTTTGAAAAGCTAGAGAGTTGAATGTTATCTCTTTATCCTGAAAAAAGAAAGAACAAATTAGTGAATTTGCTAGAAAATCCTAAGTGAGGAGATTAGGTAGTGGATGTAGACTTGGTTGAGAAATCGAATTACTATAAATCCTTGTGTAAATTATTTCATCTTTATACTCCTTACTCCCTAAACTCAAAAAGTTAATTCACCCCCTCTTGACAAATTATTCGGTTGTTCAATTGAGCTTCATCGAATCCCAACACTTTCATTAATCCTGCCAACTGCACTATCAATGTTTATGGACCGAATTTCAAATAATGTTTATTAATTTGCCTATGAACTGTTTAACATGGTTTGGGCTTCTATCAATTCCCCAACTGGTCCGTCATCTCAAGAGCTAAGCCTGATCTAATTACTTATTGAAATGGGTTAATGCCATTCCTCACTTTGACCCATACTCTAACGTTTACTCATTTGTAAAAAATAAATGAGTAAATATACATTTTTGGTATTTGAATTTGATTTTAAGGTTTAATTTTTTATATATTCTTTTATATAATTAAGTAATTGTACTTATTTTTAGGATTTAATTTGATATATATATTTTTTATCCAACTAAGTACTTGAACTTAGATTATTTATTCAAATTGATACCTAAATTTGCATTTTTGTTCAAATAAATGAGTAATTATAGGATTTAATTTTTTTTAAAACTGAACATAAACAAAATACAAATATAAAAAATAAATTAATAAAAGTAAATTCAGATATTAAAACATATATATATAAAATCTATTTTATCATCTTTCACAAATGTCATGTTTCATTGTAATATCTTTCGTGTCTAAGTATAATGCTTTTCGACTATTCAGGGTCTAGCCATGTGATATGACTAATATGATTATTTCTTTACACAAATCATAAACAATAAATAAAATAAAAGTAAAGAGTTTACATATACTAAAATTATTAGTATGAACTGTCGGTTAGCCTTTAGTTGTAGGGTTAGGTTTATGATCTCTATATATATGAAGGATAATTCTTGAGTAAACTTGACAAGTAGAGAGTTAAGAAACTTTTACGTATTTTTTTTATTATACATAAAAATAAAACAAATAAAATATATAATAATCTTTCAAATTTACTTGTAAAATAAAAAAAATCCATCACCAATACATAAAATAATAATTAGGAATATTCAAGCAAGTAGTCCACATTTACCAAACGAAAGTTTTTTTCCCAAAAAAAAACGGAGAAACAAATCATTTATCTATTAAATTAAATTGGGTTGAATTTAAATAAGAAAGACTGTTAAGATTTCATATCAAAAACTTAGGTAGAATGACTTATCACAAAAAGCATTGTAAATTTGACATATAATTCTTCTATTATAAACAATCTAATATAAAAGTAAAAAAAATCTATAAGTTTTTTAAATAGACTTACTTTGAAACCTTAGAACATCACTTGTCGTCATCATCTCTTTGACAACTCTTCCAACCAAACCATGCACCAAATTATTCATTTTTCTATTTTTTTTCCATATCTTTTAGAATTTTAATCGTTAACTATGGTTGCTCACGCTATAATCAGGGGCGGAGCCACAACTTAGTGAGGGTGTTGTCGACAGTCGTTTTTGTCCGAGTTTTTATAATAATATATTATTATATTATTATATTATTATATTATTATAATGCTATTAGTAGGTTATTATTATTATTATTATTATAAATAATACAACGATATGGAGGCCCAATTACAAGACACACAGGCCCGATTACAAGGCAAGCCCAGACTCATCCAGGCCCAGATCCAGTAGGACCGTGCGAGATACCCATCAGCAGTTAGGGTTTCTGCTCATTCTCTCCAGCGCCTCCAATCACCTGCTGTCGCGCCGCCGCCACCTCTGATGGAAGACTCCAGAAGATCAACGAGAGCCGTACACCTCACCACCCCTAGATGAGTCACCGCCATAGCCTTGGTGATTCACAGGGTACTCCTCTTTAACCAGTTCGAAGGGTGGTTCCACGAGGGCTATAAATAGCTGGTTCCTGTAAACAACCAAGAAGCAGAGAGCAAGCAAGAAAGCTACGAAAAAAGAGCCTAACACAACGATCCACAACCAACCGTAGTTATTCGGAAGCGAGGAAAGAAAATAGAGAAGAAAAACTTATCGAGAGTCTTCAACGCCGCCGGAAACTGCCGTTAACCGAAGGTAAAACCTTCGGTTTTCTTTAGACATAGAGCGATTGAGGGATGTTTAGGAAGATTAAAGGTCAGATCTGGGTGTAGAAAAAATCGGGCTTTGATTTAGTGTAACTTTGTAAAATTCAGACACCGTTCACGGTGGCCGGAGGTGGCTATCGGCGGTAATTTGTGGTTGTCAGTCGGTGACCGGCCCTCCTCCGATGGAGGTTTATAGAGAGAAGGAGGAGAGAACTTTTATTTTCTCTCTTAAAGAGAGATAAAATGAAGAAATGGGAGAAAGATGACCTTAAAGGACCAGTTAGGGTATATTTATACCCTCCCCAAAACTATTCCATTCTAGGGAGGGGATTCTGGTAAATAGGGAATCGTTAAATTCCACGCGCAGTCCCTATGAGTTTGTAATCCTACATTATAGTCACCGAAATCAGATTTTTATATCTTTCAATTTTACATTCGCATTTTGTTTTATTTGTATTTTAGCCCCTCATAGTACACACACACACACACACATATATATATTTAAGATAAAATTACGCATTTAGTTCTTATTATTTTTAATTATTTATATTTTAATCTTTCATTAATATATTTGGTTAATTATATTATTAGTATATATAGTTATAATATTTTGAATTAGAAACTATAATTTTATTATTTTATAAAACCAATATATTTTGATATTTTTATTTTTAATATTATCATTAATGTTATTTATATTTTTAGTACATAAAATATGTAACCTTTTTATTAATAACCTATTATTTTGATATTTTAGTTTTTTAATCATTAGTTCATATGTGTATTTAATTTATATTATTTCATACAATAGATCAATAAATATCTTCTTATTCGATTAAGAAGGTATTTAAAAAAAATTATTGGTGTGAAATGATATTCCTATTATTGTATTTGTTTGTATAAAATTAATTACAAGTTTATCATTTACTACAAATATATTTAATTAATAAATATCGGTACCAATTTTGGGCGTTGTAAGAAATGCTAATTCTTTTCCATACGTAACCGACTCCCGAATTCATTTTTCTGGTAAGCAGACCCGAGTTGTATTATTTTAATATTATTCTTAGGAATTTTTATTAAAATAATATGACATTTTGGTGACCAATCTCACCATATAAAAAGATTGGTGGCAACTCTACAACTTGGTGTTTAATCTGATTCATGGAGGATAAACACTTACTTTTTCAAGACTAGTTACACCGTCTGGGTGTACTATTTGCACTCTCCGTCGCTAGGGCAGAGAAACGTCTCGACAGCTTGGCGACTCTATGGACAATTTTTAAAAAATGAGAGTCCAGCCACATATTTATTAATTATTTGTCTTTGCAGTAAATAATAAATTTGTTTTAATTTTGTTTTAATTATTTTTATTATTTTACTAACTTTTTGTTTTTATGTGTACATATTTAATTTTGAGTCATTAGAATAGAATAATATGATGTATATATTACTTTATTTCTTTTTTATGCTTTTCCTCACCCACTGTGCACTGCATTCATAATATGACCTAAAACCCCTCTCTTATCCTGTTAAGTGAATAAGAAACTATTCCCTCGTGTGGTTTTCACCTCCGTATGGGATAGGGGACCATTCTTTGAGCTCACACCTTATGTTCCTCGTGTGGTTTTTACCTCCGTATAAACTTAAGGAAATATGTTCCTTCGAATTGAACTTAATCCAAAAGTCTATAATGGACCAGGATTAGGGCTTGGCAGTCCAAGGGGACACCAACAAAGGACAATTCGTTGACCCTTTTTACTCTAGGGCCAAAACCTAGCATATAATAAACTTAGACTGAAGTTTAGGTGGAGCCTAACCTGAATGAGTCTTGTAAGTTTAAGCGCACAAGGAAAAGCATGTTGAGTCTTTCATTTTATTTAATATTATTCTATTTTCTGAATAAAGGCATGCGAACTAGAAATCATGCAGTTAGGTTATTTTTCCAAACAAATCATGGAACTAGAAAGCATGAGGCTAGGATATAATTCTTTTGTACTAACTAGTTTTTTTCCATATATGTATTAATTGTTCTGTTTGTATTTTCATAAACATAACATACCCAAGGGTGTTGATTCGAGAGTGGTTATCAAAAAGATTTTCATTATGGACAAAGGGTTTAATGATCAAGTAAACTGTAACACAGCCAAGGAATTGCATCATGAGGGAACTCTGAGGATAGAAGAGAGCTATGTGCCAAAAGATCGTATGTCCGTTGAAGAACAAAAGGAGATACGAGAGATAAAGGAACAAATGTCCAAGATGATGGATATAATATCTGTTTTGACCAATGAAAAAGAGACTTCTGCACAAAAAAAAGAGAACTCAATGAACCTAGTCCTCCAATCTCAGATATACAAGGGACTTTGATTTTAACCAATGTAAGAAATTTTGCACAGTCACCATCCATGCAACAATTCGTCAGGAGACCCTAAGGAAATAATTGTAAAAGTTCCCAGAGATGAAAATAAACCCTGTATTCAGAATTCATCATCATCTAAGAGGCATTTCTCAACTTCAAAAACCCATGATCAATCTAGTTTGGTCATTGATTATCTTGGCAAGTTGATACCAAAGGTAGACAAAGGTAAGAGTAAGAGTGTGGGTATCCAGAAGGAAGGAAATCCGCTAAAGAATGAAGCTCAAATACGTCATTGGGAAACCGAAAATAATAAATTGAGGGAAGAAATGGAAACCATGCCTGAGGATTTCCAAAGGATCAGTCAAGACTTTTAAAAAGTTGGTTTAGGAAATATCCTGGAAGAGTGGAAATAGGGGTCACTAAACTGAAAAAGAATTGCAAGAAACACGAAGATCGGGGCAATAAGTTTTTCATGATCTACGGGTTGTAGAAGAAATGCGCGATACAGCCAACATCAAGTTGAATAGATGTCAAGCCGAAAATCAAATTTTGAATAAGGTCATAATCAAAATGGAGGATTCACATCATGTCCATCAGTGTGGAATTGAGTTGAACTAGAAGACCTTAAAGCCAAAAATAAGAGATTGATGACGTTTTTGGATCATGTACAAGAGCTTATTGATCACAAAGATTCCCTTACAAGGAAAAATGAACAGTATTGTTTACAAGTCCAGGAATTGACATATAAGTTGAAGGAAAAGGATAATGTCATAAAGGAAATTACTTCCCAAGCGAGTAATGTGGCTCGTAAACTGATTGATTTAGCTGACTTTACGCAATAGTTAAAGCAGACTGACAACTCTACACCTGAGCACGAGTGGAAATCAATTTGGCTTTTTAAGGAAATAGAGAAATTGGGAGTTAAAGCTATCCCTTATATGTAAAGTTTATTTGATGTCTCGAAACTTTTGTGTTCAATTAAAGTTGTTTTAAGATAATCACTCTCGAATTATACCTTTTGCATACATTTGCATTGCATAGTTTGCATTCTCATTTTTATTTTTTCATTTACATTTATTTGTTTAAGTATTACTACATACATGTAAATAATTCATAAGAGGTCTTGTAACAGTAAAACCGAGATCATTCATTCAAATTATTATGTTATCATCATGGAAACAATGGGACAATCTCATGAGAAATTGCAAAATTAGCTGCAAGAACAGTTTGACGGGGTACATCAAGATACGAGTAGTGAAACGTTGGGATTTTTACAAGATGGATCGAATCATATGGTCCAAGTAATGGAAACTACGACTTCTAATGAAGAAGAGATGGTCGTTAAAGAGCAACAATGCTATCAGGTTAATGTATTAAGAATGATAACATACCCTAAGACATCCCATTCGAACATAAAGAATAATCTCATTAACTATGCACAATATGAGGATGAATTCAAGCAGATAGAAGAAGTAATCAGAGCTATGAAAGATGTTAATATCTCTCACAAAGAACTAGAAGCAAGAGAACTCAGTTTGGTTCTAGATTTGGTTATCCCCCATAAATTCAGGATGCCTGATTTTGAGAAATATGATGGAACCAGTTGTCCCTTAGTCTACCTAAGGATGTTTTGCAGAAAAATAGAAGGCACCTAAATTTTGATGATTTGTTAATTCACTCATTCCATGATAGTCTTGTTGGGCCAACAGTAGTATGGTACAATCATTTGGATCGAGAACAGATCAAGAGATGAGTTAATTTAGCTGATGCATTTTTGAGACAATATCGATATGCTAAAGGCTTATCTCCCAAGCGTAAGGATCTTCAAGAAATCAGGATGAAATCCAATGAAATATTTAAAGATTATGCCTTAAGATGGAGAGAAGTGGCAGCACAAGTTCAACTTCCCATGATAGAAGAAGAGATATCATATATGTTTCATGATTCCCTTTTAGCTACTTTCTATGAATTAATGCTCGCAAAATCAAAGGATGGATTCAAGTATCTTGTGACAAGTGGAGAATTAATTGAAAATGCAATCAGAGAAGGAAACTTAAAAGTCACACTTGATTAAAAAGCGAAAGTTGATGATGTGAATGAATATCACATCCAAAATCCCGAAACTGTAAAAGAAAAAGAGTAATTAGTGGTTTGGACCAACCAAAGAAAATTCCACGATCAAGAAAAACTTTGAAGGTATTCCAAACTTCTATCTCAGATCTATACCCACATTTGATTAAATGTCAATACATCATACCGAGGGCAACAAAAGTACCACCAAACCCTTCTGCTCATAGCTATGATCAAGATAATATTTGTGATTTCCACTTTGGGGTATCTGGGCATTCTACAGGGAATTGTAGACCACTGTTAAAAGAGATAGAGATGCTTGTTGATAATGGGACATTGACACAAGAATTAGTGGAACAATGGATGACAAACTCAAGTGGGTCATTAAAGCATGATTAAGTCAATTGTCATCACATTGGATGAATAATGGGGCATCCTGATTAAAGAAGAGATTATTTCATCAGTTATGGAACTTTTATCTCATTTTGTAGCATCTTGTTTGAATATGTTTTTGTTCTTTCCTCCGCCACTTTTGTGATAAAAATGTGTTACTTTTAAGGTTATGAACATTGAATCAATTTTGCAATCTTGTAGTTCTTTGAGTATCATTAGATTAAAAGCTCTTTACAATAAGAGTTAACATCTTTGAAAAAAGTATCAAGATTGAATACCAGAAAAAAAGACCCTGACCTTACCTTAGAAGAAATATCCCCCAAATACTACCCTTTCCACAAAAATAAGAGAGCTTTCTCCAACGCAAGGAATTAGATAAAAGGCTTGGTATTGATATTTAAAAGCATACAACGTATGACATCTTTTGTGTTCGACGATGAAACTTTAACAAATCTAGTCTAAAGTCAGCTGGTGGTGAATTGAAATTTGGTAAAGAGGTTTCTAACTTTCACCTAAAACTTAGACTATAACTGGTTCTCTGTAAAAAGTAAGAATCATATATTTAATGAAAACTGAGTTATTCCACTAAGGCAATCGGTTCTAGAGGAAACTCAAAAGTCCCAGCTTTATGAATAGATTATGTTCAAAACATGACATTGTTCGGGTACTCGGCAGTTCGGTGTTTGCTCCACTGTGATTGTCAAGTCGAAGACTTTCTGATGAAATGAACCCTTCAGCTAGCCCAATGAAGGCTAATTTCAATAGAACTGAATTTAGTTAACCAAAATGGTAAAAGAAATTGTGTAAGAAAGTGAAATAAATGAATGTTATAGTCTATTTCATACACATGTGTACACAAGAATCTCATTATTAGATCGATATTTTCACACTGCTTTGAATAGAATCAAAGATTTCAGAGAATTGAAATGGAGGTATTCTAGAAGGTCTAGTAACTGTTATGCTAGATTGTGTCATTTTGTACGCATCCGGTTAAAGATACCAAGTCAAAAGTGAGGCATGTGACAATGTTCACAAAGAGCGAGAGAGGAGTGACATCTTCACTAAGATGTAACCATAGAAAATAGGGAAGCCAACCTAAAATTAACATCTCAATCTTGATACTTGTCAAATAAATATAACTCTGAGATAGTAAAAGTTGTTAATTCTTTTGATATTCTTTGAATTCATGCTTATAATTTGATTCTATTGTGAACCTGTAAGAGACGATATTGTACAAATTCTTTTATTCTTTGATAAGAAATGAGGAAGAACATTTTTAAACAGGATAGTTTCAAATGAGAAAATATCTTTGAAACTATCTTGAAGCAAGTTGATGTCTATTCTACTCTTATTGAGAAGAAGAATTAACAAGGCCAGAATAATGAAACATTTAATATTCTTGAAATCAAGTGGCCCAAAATATCAAAAATTTGAAGAACTAAACTTATACCATTCCCTTTGGGGCAAACAATCAAGAAGAAGTGTGATTACCTCATTTGGAAGATGCACATATCTCAAACATTTCTATTAGAAGGATTGGTCATCTCTTAAGTTTGTGACAACATTAAAAGAATCTCTTAAGTTACTTAAACGAACATTGTTGTTTAGTAACACTGGGATGAGAGCATTCAAGATTACAAGATTTGGCACCAAGGAAGCCACATGTGTACCTACAATGGGGCATTATCAAAATTAGACCTCATGAGATTAATGAATGGACATTAAGAGTGAACCTTACAACTTAGAATATTGGGACATCTTGAAGGCTCACATCAACAAGAAGCAAATATCGGGGCATACTGAACCTTATCATCCTATGGAAAGATCATCAATTCGAGCAAACATTTCCCTTGAGGCAGAAAGGTATGGAGAATGAAAATGGTGAAACCACAACAATCAAGTTGACCATACATTATTGTTTTGTCCACCATTTGATTACATTATCCCCACATGATTCACAAGAAATGATGAATGTGTTGTCAAATGTTTCCTGACACGATGCTAACAGATTAAAACATCCCATTTGTATTTTTACTGAAGTATCATTATGACATCATACAAAATCTTCGAACATCATGCAAAGAATTCCCTGGTTGAGAAATCTAGGCAAAAACCATAGGAAAGAATGAATGTGTTGTCAAATGTTTTACGAACCAGTAATTACGGTGTTGAACCAATGTTACGATCACGTGGTTGACTAAACATAAAGTTGCCTTTTTAATCCCAAGGTCAGGAATGATGAAGATTTCTTTCCACGAAAATACATTGGAACCTTAACAACAAGAAATTAGTGGAGCCAACTAAGATTGAATGATGGGTTATGGTTTGAAGAACCTTGTTTGAAATTTAATTAGATATGGAGACATGAAAGGAATTAGGATGAATCCTTTTATGAGTTATTTTAAGAGATACTAAGACACAAAATGAATTAAGATAAATCCTTCTTGTGACGTGTTTCAAGAGTCAAATCAGAAAGACGTGGCTAATATCCTAATTAATTTCTTATGAGTTTGGCATAGTCATATCTACATGTTTCAAAGATGATAAATTCTCTTTTCAAAGATGAGAGTTTTATCGGATGTCCACACAAGTTAAGATATTGACAACTGGTGTTATAAAGAGAAGTGGGGCAACAAGGTCATAATTCTAAGTATGACAAGAGTCTCATAAATGAAACAACTTTTAAAGACAAAAGAAGATACAAAGATACAATTTAATCAGATGGTTATTCAAAAAAAGAATGATCAAATAGAAGATGATCAAACTTTGGAGACAAAAGAAGATGGAATTTTTCGCTTTGAATCAATTCATGCATTCATAAGGACATTATTTATCATCCATTACATTGATACATTAAATTGTATTTGCATAAATACATTTCACAAAAAGATGCAAGGACAAAATACCTTACGAATAGAAGGTAGAATCCAAATCACATAAGTCATGTTTGGAGAGGCAAACATCTGAAGAATAGATGAACACAATCCATAGAGAATAAGCATTAATTTTGGGGCATGCCCAACCAACAAGTTATTTCAAAAAATGAGAAATCGATTTTCAACGTTTCTCATTCAATCTTTTTCCAAAAATGAAATTATTGAAAAGTAAGAAAGAGATTTCCAAAGTTTCTTACCAGTAAAATATTTCTCACGAATTTGTAAATCCTTCAGGTCATATGTAAGTCCTTCGAGCATGATGTGTAAATCCTTCGGGTTATATGTCAGTCTTTCGAGCCAGATGATATTTCCTTAGGGCCATCCGTGAAACCTTTGGGTAGGATATTCACATATGATTTTCGCATGAAAATGAGATAGTGATTTTCAAAAGTTTCTCATTTAATGTTCTAGAAAATCAAATATTTGAAAAGTAAGAAGTCTCTTACTCAGTAAATTATTTCTCACGAATTTGAAAATCCTTCGGGTCATCTGTAAGTCTTTCGAGCATGATGTTTAAATCCTTCGGGTCATCTGTCAGTCTTTCGAGCATGATGTTTAAATCTTCGGGTCATCTGTCAGTCTTTCGAGCTAGATGATAAGTCCTTAAGGCTATCCGTCAAACCTTTGGGTGGGATGTTTACATATGATTTTCGTATGAAAATGAGATAGAGATTTTTAAAGTTTCTCATTTAATGTTATAGGAAATCAAATTTATGAAAAGTAAGAAGTCTTTTACTCAGTAAATTATTTATAATAAATTTGTAAATCCTTCGGGTCATCTGTAAGTCCTTCGAGCATGATGTTTAAATCCTTCGGGTTATCTGTCAGTCTTTCGAGCAAGATGATAAGTCCTAAGGGCCATCTGTCATACCTTTGGGCAGGATGTTTACACTCTTTAATTCCAATCTCCACGAAAGAGTAGTGGAACGGATTTTTATCAAAAAGAGGTCAATTGGACGAAAAATTATTTTTTTATCTTTGCTTTATTCTTGTTAACACAAAAATTAGCAAAAAGGGGCAGCTGTCGACAGTCATTTTCGTCGAGTTTTTATAATAATATATTATTATATTATTATATATATTATATTATTATTATTATTATTATTATAAATAATACAACGATATGGAGGCCCGATTACAAGGCACACAGGCCCAATTCAGATGCAAGCCAGACTCATCCAGATCCAGATCCAGCAGGTCCATGAGAGATACCCATTAGTAGCTAGGGTTTCTGCTCATTCTCTCCAGTGCCTCCAATCACCTGCTGCCACGACGCCGCCGCCTCCGATGGAAGACTCCAGAAGCTCAACGAGAGCCGTACACCTCACCACCCCTAGATGAGTCACCGCCATAGCCTTGGTGACTCACGGGGGTACTCCTCTTTAACCAGTCCGAAGGGTGGTTCTACGAGGGCTATAAATAGCCTCGTTCCTGCAAACAACCAAGACACTGAGAGAAAACAATAAAGCTATGAAAAAAGAGCCTAACACAATGATCCACAACCAACAGTAGTTATTTGGAAACGAGGAAAGAAAAGAGAGAAGAGAAACTTACCGATGAGTCTTCAATGTCGCCGGAAACCGCAGTTAACCGAAGGTAAGATCTTCGATTTTCTTTAGATATAGAGCGATTGAGGGATGTTTAGGAAGATTAAAGGCCGAATCTGGGTGTAGAAAAAATTGGGCTTTGATTTAGTGTAACTTTGTAAAATTCGGCCACCGTGAATGATGGCCGGAAGTGGCTATCGACGGTAATTTATGGTTATCGATCGGTGATCGGCCCTCATCCGATGGAGGTTTGTAGAGAGAAAGAGGAGAGAAATTTTATTTTAGAGAGAGAAATAAAATGAAGAAATGGGAGAAAGATGGCCTTAAAGTGTCGGTTAGGGTATATTTATACCCTCCCTAAAACTACGTCGTTTTGGGGAGGGGCTTCTGGGTAAATATGGAATGATTAAATTCCACGCGCATTTCCTATGAGTTTGTAATCCTACATTATAGTCATCGAAATCAGATTTTTATATCTTTCACTTTTATATTCGCATTTTGTTTTATTTGTATTTTAGCCCCTGACAGTACATATATATATATTTAAGATAAAATTACGCATTTAATCCTTATTATTTTTAATTATTTATATTTTAATCCAGCATTAATCTATTTGGTTAATTATATTATTAGTATATATAGTTTATAATATTTTGAATAAGAAACTATCACGGTCGTCTTTCGGTTGGGCCCGAAATTGGGCTTCGACTTGAATAATTGGGTTAGAGTCGCCACCGACCATTTTAAAACGAATTTAGGTGGGTCGACACTATCTTACTGATCTGCGCTTTACCAAAAATATGTCGGTTCGGGAGTCGGTTACGGTCAAGGAAGGATTAGCACCCTTGAACCGCCCTTTTGATACCAATTAATTTGTCGGTTATCTTAATTACGAAAATTCAAAATTAAAATTAAAACATTCGATTCGAATTGCTTACCTTCGATTGGTTGGATTCTTCTAAAAATAAAGAATCGAGAATGTTAGATAAAAAAATTAAATAAATTACAGAAAAATAAAAAAACACTAAACTAATGAATAATCAAAGAAAAAATAAATAACATAATATAAATATGAATATAACTCAAAAGGAAAAATATTAAATAAAATGTAAAAAAAAGAAAGAATAATGACAAAGTAATAAAGAGATAAAAATGAAATAGGATAAAAAGTGAAAAAAAATGAAAAATGAAAAAAAAAAAGAAATAAAATTGGACATTAAAAAATAATTAAAAATAAATATTAAATAGATAAAGAATGTTAACTTTTAAAGGTACTAAAATAAAATAACATAAAAAAAGCATAATGATGAAAAAAATAAAAGAAAAATAAAAATAAAAATTGAGGGGGCCAAATTGAAACTGATCGAAACTTATGGAATAAATCAAAATTAAGAAATGAGATTTGGTGACTTAAACATAAAGGTGTAAACTTACAGGACCGCAGATGCAGTTTACCCGTAAATAAAATTACAGAAATCCCTTTCCAAAACGACATCGCGTGGAGGGGGTATAAATGGTCGAAATTCAACCCAAAATGCCTCAACTATCTCATTTCTTTCAATTTCTCTCTCTCTACAAATGAGAGAATAAAATTCTCTCTGGGTTCTCTCTACACCCCTCACCGAAGGGACACCGGCCACCGTCGCTCCGACCGCCACCGTCGGTGGCCGGAGAAAACCAAAAGCTCTCCAAATGCTCTCCTCTATCCCCCAAACACAAATCCAAAGCCTAATCACCCTATATCGCACTGAATCGACGTAGATCTAAGCTGAAAGACTTTACCTTTTCATCGTTATTTTGCCGTTGTTGGTTTGAGTTTTCCTTTGTTTTGCTTGCTGTATATGTTTGCTTTTGATTTACTGTATTGATGGCCTTTTCTGGTCGTGTTTCGACTTCTGTTTTATGGTTGTGTTATTGGTTTGTTGCCCGATGTTCGGTTTGGTGGCTCGATAATGTCCTGTTGGTACTGTGATGATGTTGGCTTGTTAATGATTCTCCATTGGCAGTGTTCATGGTGGGGTATTTATACCCACCACCGGTGCTCCTCGGTTCCGATCTTCGCGGTAACCAATCCGACGTTAGCTGGAGATTTTGGGATGGGTCAGTCCCGATTTTCTCGACCGAAAATCCTGGTATTGACCGATGCGTGGTCATCTCGCTGCTATTGGGCGTGACTTATTCTCCTCCCATACGGCGCGATGCAATCTGTGTGAAACCCTAATCGAGTTTGGGCTGGGTCAGGTCCAAACTTGGTTGGGCAGCCCCTTGAACTGGACCGAAACATTGGACTGTTATTGGACCTGAAAAAACATAAATAATAATAATAAAAAGAAAGAAAATAAATAAATAAAATAACAATATATAAAAATATTTTCAAAAATTATATAATATATATTTTCCCCAAATATTTTTTTAAACTATATAATATATATAATTTCAAAAATGTTTTAAAAGATTATATATTATATACTTTCAGAATAATTTTAAAAACTATATATTATATTTTCAAAATGTTTTTCAAAAACCATATATTATATATATTTTTCAAAATATTTTAAAAACTATATATTATATATATATTTAAAAAAAATTTCAAAAACCATATAATATATATATTTTTAAAATGTTTCTCAAAAAACTATATAATATATATTTTCAAAACGTTTTTCAAAAACTATATATTATATATATTTTTCAAAATATTTTAAAAACCATATATTATATATAAGTTTTCGAAAAATATTTTTAAAAACCATATATTATATAATTTCCAAAATGATTTCAAACTATATATAATATATACTAAAAAATCGTTCTAAAAATATTTCGGACTAAAATGAGTGTCTACAGAAACTATAATTTTATTGTTTTATAATTTAACCAATATATTTTGATATTTTTAATTTTTAATATTATCATTAATGTTATTTATATTTTTAGTATATAAAATATGTAACCTTTGTATTAATAACCTATTACTTTTATATTTTAGTTTTTTAATCATTAGTTCATATGCGTATTTAAGTTATATTATTTCATACAATAGATCGTTAAATATCTTCTTATTCGATTAAGAAGGTATTTAAAAATAATTATTGGTGTGAAATGATATTCCTATTATTGTATTTGTTTGTATAAAATTAAATTACAAGTTTATCATTTACTGCAAATCCATTTAATTAATTAATACCGGTACTAATTTTGGACGTTGTGTGAATGCTAATTCTTTCCCAAACGTAACCGTCTCCCGAATTCATTTTTCTGGTAAGTATGCCCAAGTTGTAATATTTTAATATTATTCTTAGGAATTTTTATTAAAATAATATGATATTTTGGTGATCAATCTCACCATATAAAAAGATTGGTGGCGACTCTTACAACTTGGTGTTTAATCTGATTCATGGAGGATAAACACTTACTTTTTCGAGACTAGTTACACTGTCTGGGTGTACTATTTACACTCTCCGTCGCCAGGACAGAGAAACGTCTCGACAGGTGTACGCATACCTATCATAAAATTTGATTTTTTTCAATTAGTTATTTATTTTATTGATGGTATCCATCCTAAAATTTTTCGTACCTATCCTAAAATCTGAGTTTTCTTTAACTAATTACTTATTTATTGATGGTGTATACCCTAAATTTTTATTTGTACACACCCCATTCAAAAATTTTATGTTGTTACTCTCAAAATATTTTTCGACATGTCACTTATTATAATTGTATCAAATAAAAAGTTTTTCGATCATTATATAAATTATTGTATATGGTAAATTTTAAAATATATTATAATATAATTTTCGAAAGTTTAATGAAGAAAGTAAAAGAAGATAAACACCTTTTTTTGTAGAAAAAGAGAGAGATTAGAGCTTCAAGCTATCTGATCATAAGTCTAGAGCTGGGTATACGGACTACCCGCCGTTTAGTCCGTGGGTTTTGACGATGCGGTTTAAAAAGCCCGCAATCATAAACGGTCTTGAATTCTAAGGCCCGCGGCCTGTACCATTTAACCCGCTGGCTAACGGGCTTACCCGCGACCCGTTAAATAACAACAATTTTAAATGCTTTAAATGTAATAAAAAATAATGTTCTAACTTACTACACCTTTAAAAATGATCCAACAACTTGAAAAATCCTTTACACTATTAAGTCTCAATAAGTCTTAAGATAAACAAGTAAATATATAACACCATTAAGTCTCAATAAGTCTAAAATAAATAACACCATAACACTAATAATACATCTCAATAAGTCTAAATAAAATCAACATCAATAATATTCAATGTTTTTTGAATCCTTGGATGTAGTTGAATCTTCCATTTTTTTCAATCACCGGAGACTTGTCCACTTTATCTATAATATAAGAAAAATCATAATATATTAGATATTTTAAATTTTGAAATCAAAAGTAAATTTATAAAGAAACAATTTTATTAAACATTAAGAATTGTAATATTTACCTTCAACCTCAAATCCTAACAACCAATTTTTTGTACATATCAAAGATTGAACATTTTCTGGAAGGAGACAACTTCGGTATTTTTTTAGAACACGAGAGCCAATGCTAAATGTCGATTCTGATGCAACAATTGTAATTTGAATGTTCAAAATTTCACATGCCATCAATGTCGATTCTGGTAATTTTGCACTCCAATTTTATGTATGTTTTTTTATCACTGCCTCAAGTTTTATATATATTTGTATTATGTTACTTTACATTTTTAATTTAATTATTATATTTATACATGGTTTAATACTTTGATTTTTTTTTTTCCTGTTTTTAACGTATATGTATTTAGTTTTTCTTATGATTAACTATTGGAGTATAATAAACGTTTTATGGCTTATTTTATATATATTGATGGTATTAATTATAAATGGTAAATACATATATAAAAAGATGGAAACCTTTTTTCTTATGTTATCATATTACGTTACCATAGGTATAATTAATACGTTCGAAAAAATTGGATATCATCAAATTAAAACGTGAATTGGGCTTCAGATTTCAGTGCACATAAAACTTGAATTCGGCTATGGCTAAAATGCACATAAAACGTGAATTGGATAAACATGAATTTTTTTTCCCGTAAAACATAAAATAAAATGAAAAAAAATAATTAAATTAGGCGGGCTACCCGCGGAACCCGCAGGTATACCTATTAAACTCATGGGTTTAACAGTCCGGGCTAATAAGCCCGCAATTTAAATGAGCTTTGCTTTTTTAGGCCCGAAGCCCGCACGGGCCATGGGTTATAGAAGTAACCCACGAGACTTAGCCCATATACCCAACTCTAATCCTAACGCTGATGAACATAAAAAACTCGGGATGTGCACTCATTAATAATTTAAGCCTTAATAACAAAACAAGTACCCAAATTATAAATATTTTTTTCTAAATAGGTGTTTAAACTATTTTTAACTCATCTCGGTGCCTAACGTTACAAACGTTGTCCATTTAGGTGCCCAGACAGTCAACGTGTTAATTCCTCCATTAAGTGAGACATGTCAAAACCAGGTAATTTTAAAAATTTTATTTAAAATTAAAAAATTAAAATGATATATATATATATATATATATTTAAAAAGAAAACACAAATTTTGAAATAAACTCAAAACTTTGAAAACCTTCATTTCAACCCCTAAACCCACACCAATTGTTGCCTTTTGCCATCGATGAAGCTCCACCCGGCCTCCCCTCCCCCAGCGACCAAAACCCTATGAAATAGTGATCGATCGATGGTCGTTCCATGACGAATCAACATTTTATACCCTGTGAACTCTAGAATGAAAATCGTGATCTTACGCGATTCTGACAGCCAATTGACGGAAACTACAACGATGTATGAGTAGTGTAGACACCCATTTTCTTAAAAGATAGAACTAGCAAGATTTCATCTCCTAAGAGGACTCTTCCACCACCATATCTTTT
This sequence comes from Hibiscus syriacus, assembly GCF_006381635.1. NCBI lineage: Eukaryota > Viridiplantae > Streptophyta > Magnoliopsida > Malvales > Malvaceae > Hibiscus > Hibiscus syriacus. Next base: position 581,407 of record NW_024061884.1, read on the forward strand.
AAAGCAACAACCACACCAACAAACGTGCAACAACCGAGCAAGGAGTCTAGTTGCATTAGGATTCTATTGTTAATAGGATTCTAAAAATAGTTAGTTTTTTTCACTATAAATACATGTAATCTTCCCCATTTGTAACACACGATTTACATACAATATACAGAGGAAAGCACAAAAAAATACAAAGGCAAAGCTATTGTAAACGATTCGAAAAGGAAATAAAAGGTAGCATCTTTTTTTACATTGATTCGTTCATTTCTCGCATGTGCATGTTATTTTTCTTGAGATTTGGTTTGAATAACCCAAAGCGTGGGTTGCGCCGATGACTAAAAAGGGGTGGGGTTTTGAAGTTTCGAACCTAATCTACTCCCGAGGCATGTTCATTTTTTTAAGTATTTAATATTCCCCCTAAGTCAATCTTAATCTTTAATTTACCTTGACATTTACCCTTTAATTTTACTTTTATATTAATTTTGTCCCCTATATATATATTTTAATTATATTTTTTATTTATTTACTATATTCCTCTTTTTTTTTTCATTTATATTATATTATTTTTATTATATATATCTTATATCATTATATATATATATATATATATATATATATATATATATATATGTATGTATAGATGTATAATTTTTCTCCATTTACTATGTATATTTTTTCTTAATATTATATTTTATACGTTTTTTTATATATTTTCTTAATATTATATTTTTGTTTTCATTTATTTATATATATTATATTTTTACTTTATTTTATTTTTTCTATTATTATTTTTCTTAATATCATGTATATCTTTATTTTTTATTTGTTTTACTTAGTATTATATATTTATTATTTTTACTTGTTTTAGTAAATACTACTTTATATGTACACATTGTTTTTAATCATTTTTAATTTCTTTTACCTTTTTTATTTTTTTACTCCATTAATTTTTTATCTTTATCTGTGTCTTTGTTTTTTAACATTTTATTCATTTTGTTTATTTTGTTTATTTTTTTTATTTTTTACGTGTTTTTTTATTTTCCATTTTTTTCTTGTTTTATTTATTATTCTCACGTTTGGACACTTGCTATCCTAATTCAATTTTATATTCCGCAACGAGTCAAACGTTTTTATCTTTTAAGGGTATTCAAATCAATCAATTGTAAGTAATTTGAATCGGTCTGTTACATTTTAATTTAAATTTCGAATTTTCGCAACTAAGACAACCGACAAATTAATTGGTACCGAAAGGGCGGTTCAAGGGTGCTAATCCTTCCTTGACCATAACCGACTCCCGAACCCGACACATTTCTGGTAAAAACACAGATCAGGTAAGATGGTGTCCGACCCACCTAAATTCGTTTTAAAATGGTCGGTGGCGACTCCAATCCATATTTTTCAAGTCGAAGCCCAATTTCGGGGCCCAACCGAAAGACAGTTACGACAGCTTGGCGACTCCACTGGGGACAGGTAAATGAGTCTGGCCGAAATTAATTTTCGGTTGTCTTTTTATGAGAAAATGGTAAATTTAAATTTAAATTTATTTATTCGATTCCAATTATTTATCTTTGATTATTTGTTTCAAGTAAATAGTTATACTGACGTTTTTCAATGATTTCAGATTTTTGAAAAAGTTTCCATCTCTAGTTCTATACCCGAGCTCCGAACCCTTTTAAGTGGGGTGAAAGCAACGCTTTCGTGTGAATTTATTCACCGTGCGGGCCTAGCAAGTAGCCTTCGGGATTCATATACCTTGTGTCTTCGTGTGAATTTATTCACCGTGCGGGCATAAGAGAATGTTTCCTCTCGAGTTTAACTTAGTCCACATAAGCTTGTAATGGGCTTAGGACTAAGGGTCTGGTAAGCCCAAGGGGGCACCGGCAAGGAGAACTCGGGTCCCATTTTTTAGAACCTAAATTGGGAGGCTATGGAGAATTAGAGCCCACCCTAAAACCTCATTTCAAACCCTAGGCTGCTTTGTTTCATGCTTTACTTTCTGTTCAAAGAATGTGAACTAGACAAATATGCGGTTAGGATTTGTGTAGAATTAGCATACGGGATAGAGATCATGTCCGGGTAGGAATTAAAGCATGTGGGGTATATCATATGGGGTTGGACCTTTTAATTTCATTATTATTATCTTTACCTTACTAACCCTTTTCAATTTTTCTCTCTTTTATTTTATTTCCAACATATGCATCATTCAAAAGAGGTGTTGATCCACACGTTACCATAAATAATTTGCATTAATGGACAAAGGGGTTATAATACAAGAGATGAAAAACGCAGGGGTTTAACTATGGTAAGAAAAGACTCAGAAAGAAAATGAGGACAATTTGCAAGACAACTATGTGTCACATTCGATCAAGAAGACATGGTACCCACAATCAAGTACATCAAAAGTTAACTTTTCAAAAATGGGTTGACAAAGGTGGCAGGGGCAAGAAGAGAAAAAGGTTACTGACCTCGAGAGTCCACTCAAAGAAAACAAGAACAAGATGGCAAGTCACTGTCGACAAATTCAAGAAACAAGCAAATGAACTTCGGATAATCCCTTTGATGGAGGATTTCAACGGATTTTCCGATTCAGCAAAGGATGAAAGCCAGAGATGCAGTCATTCGACACTTTTTGGGAACCAGTACAAAAAACAACTCAACATTTTCACGGTTCATCCAGAGAGGCCGGATTGGTTTAACAGGTTATTCAACTAGTGAAAGACGAAGGCAAATGACTAGTCAACCTGTTCGGGTCTAGAGGATTTAGTCTGGATGTACCTTTAAATATGTTTGTTGCCTCTTAAAAGATAAAACACTTTTGTCCAATAAAGGTTATTTACAATAACAGACATGTTTTTGGATCAATGCCTCGAACATTTCATGAATTTTTGCATTTTGCATTTTGCATCTACATTTCATTTGTAAGCATTTTCATAAACATGAAATTTCTTCATGGAGAATTCGATGAAGTGGTTTTAACCACATGACACCACATAGAAGCAAGATTGTAACATTAAAAGAAAAAACTAAAATCACAACGAATGAGCCCGATCAGCTGGTTATACGACTAAGCCTGCCAAGATAGTCTGAGAAAATAGTCCACATGTCCTAAGGGCTACGGTGTTAAAGCTGTTTACAGTTGCTACATAGGAAGCTCCAAACATTCCTTTGAGAACTATAAGGCGCTGAAGCGCGAGATCCAAAACCTGATGGATTCAGGGGCACGGACAGCCGAAGAAGGGGGCATTGCATATATCATTTGCACTTAGAGGATTGTTTTGTTTGAACACGTCTTTGATCTTTCATGTTCGCTTAATATTTTAAACGATTGAATTTATGCTACTTTCTAAGGTGGAGCAATTGAACAAATTTTAATCTTTAGTTCTTCGAATATTAAATGAATTAAGGATTCTTTTAATTCTTTAAGAATTATGGATTTTTGACATATGGCAAGATTAGACCTTTCTTATCCTGTCTCAAACCCCAAAATAAAATACCTTGATTCTTTACTCAAAATATCTCATGGTCATTACCAAAATTTTTGAACATTGCCTTTATCTTTTTGATACGCCCATACCTTTCTTTGAGTCAAATAAAGTCACACCATTATCTTATTAGACTCAAAATTGACATTTTAATACCATTAAAACCCAAGGCATTGAGTTGTTCATTTGAACATGAGCATTCTTCTAAGACACAACTTGGGGCATCTCGCAGAGAGCCTGTACATTGAGACATGTTGGGAGCAAGAAGCAGAAAGAAGAATTCACTCGAAATAATTCTACCATGTATTAATTACATTGTTTTCATGTGAATAAAAATAATCCTGAAAAATCTATCCCCTTAGGGATACCTCTTTTGTGAGGACTTCCATGTATGAAATGATGAACGGCTTTCTTTCTTCATCCATTCACAACAGGAGAAAATATATATCCCTTGTGTCCCCTTTTAAGCCTATAGTATTTTTTTCTTCTGATTCAACCCTAACCAAGGATCACCCTCCACAATAGAGGGCAAGGTGGAGAAAATCTGCTTGCATGAGTGAAGACATTGATTCAGATGAGGTACCGAAAGGTGAACCAAATGCCAAGTGCAAAGATTCAATCAGAATAAAAAGAAAAAAGAGAAAAAAGAAAAGAGAAAATAAAAAAGAAAAAAATGAAAATTGAAGAAAAAGAAGACAAGATGCATATGCAAAGATTCTCTCGATTCAAATGACTCATCGAGATTTAAACTATGAGATTGATCAAGCACAATCATTTCTGAATCACTGAACCACTTCACTCGAAGATCATAGAGCATCAAATGAGATTGATCAAGCATAATCATTTCTGAATTACTGCATCACTCTACTCGAAGATCATGAAGCATCAAAGAGGGACACATACAGCAGATTCAAATTGAGCAAGATATGATCGAAGACATCAAATGAATTAATCCTTGGTTCAATCACCCTTAAACACTTGTTTGGGCCTTTTATCCCTTTCTTTTATAACCATGAGCCATGACTTACGTTACGTGCCTTAAAAGTCCCTTCTAATCATACATGGATTTCTGAACAGAAGAGACTATCTTCATATTTCATCCCGCCCATCAGGACTAATCGTTTTTTAAAAAATAGTGTAATTAATGTATGATAGAGAAAAATAGCAAAGGGGGGTTCAAGACGTAAATTACGAATGACGTCTTGAAACCAAATGAGGATTCGAGTTGAAAACATGAAAAGGCGGCTCGAATACGAAAATTAGGCAGCTGAGGCGATCGGACAAATTCTTGATAAGGCATCGCACAATCCGAGCATGACCATGAAAATTGGGAGTCGGAGAACACTTCCAGTAGAGGAGCATACAAGGTACCCCATCAAACCTTTGAGCATCAAATAAACAAAAAATGCCAAACCTTTGACCAAACACAATAACCTGAGACTTTTTATCCTTTCCTTACTTAATCATTTCCCAAAAATAGCTTTGATCTTGGCATGTGTCAAATAGCTATAATTTATTGAAGGATTAACACTGTAATTAATTCTTTGATATCCAATGGACTCTAGTTTTATGATTCGTCTCAATTGTAAAACCGTGAAAGGGGCAATATTTTCAAAACTTCTGATTAAACATTTTTCGAAACTCTTTTAATTGATATTTTCAAAACTTTGAAAATAAACATTTTTTCAAACAAAACGATCTCTCTAGACTGGATCTTGGTAAATGACATGTGGCTCTCAGACAGTAATCTCATGCTTAGAATTAATGTTGAAGCAAGAAATGAGGAACAATAGGGGCACTTTTAATGTTGGGGCATTTTTGGAGATTCAACATTAAATATTGGGGCATCTCCGGGGATTCAAAATCTTGATGCGAATGATCAGATCTTCCGAAGGCTTTTCCTCCACATGTAGGAACCAACAAGAAAAAATGAGATTCTGTCCAAGGAATAAAATAAGAACTCATTCATTATGTATACATTTTAGAGCATCATATTTATCATTTTTTCACATACATAAGTTTTGCAGCTTTAGAGTCAAGTTTCAACTTCAAGGCGAAAGATACTTGATTTAAAAGAGTTTGTAAAAATCGATGGTGGTTACTTAACTCAGCAGCAATAAGTCACACTTCAACCAACTCGACAGATTGAAAGATCGACATTCATCTTCAGATTCAAATTTCCAATATAAATTTTGTCTCGCTTGAGATAGTCTCATTTAATGCAAATAATTATCTCACTTGAGATTGTTTTTCTTAAAACATACTTTGTCTCACTTGAGACTGTTTCACTCGAAAGAAGGCATTTCATTTCACTCAAGACTGTTTTTAAAAAGAAGATTTTATCTCGCTTGAGATAGTTTCACTTGAAACAAAATTTTGTTTCCCTTGAGACAGTTTCTCTTGAAACATAAACATTGAAAACATTTCCCTTGAAACAAACTTCGTATCTCTTGAGACAGTTTCCCTTGAAACAAATTATTTGAATATGTTTTATTTGAAACAAATTTCATCTCCCTTGAGACAAATTATTTTGGAACTAAGTTTTGTCTCTCTTGAGACAGTTTCTCTTGAAACAAATTTCGTCTCTATTGAGACAGTTTCCCTTGAAACAAAATCTTTGAATTTATTTCTCCTAAAACAAATTTTGTCTCCCTTGAGAAAGTTTCTCTTGAAACACAAAATCTTCAAATTTATTTCCCTTAAAAAAATTTGTTTCCTTGAGACCGTTTTTCATGAAACAATAAATATCTTTGAGATCGTTTCCCTTGAAACGAATTCTATCTCTTTCGAGACAACTTCTCTTGAAGCATCATCTGAACCGTTACACTCAGCTCATACACATACTTGAGATGGTCGAGAAGCATTTCTCAAATCAAAAATAGAATGTACACATCAGATTTGAACATTTGAAGAATCAAGATCAGGGATCAGAACTTGAAGATTCAAGAATCAAGATTCTAGATAGGCAACCGGAAATCGAGATTTCTCTCCAGAGCCCCAAGATAACATATGTTGCATATGCATTTTAGACACACCTAAGAGCATTGCATCCATAGCATCACATATATGCATAACTTTTTCAGGTTTTAGCTAGAGTCAATTTCAACTTCACGGCGAAGGATATTGAACTCAAAGCGACACAATTTGCTCGACAGTAGATTTCAACTTCACGACGGAGAATATCTAACTCAAAGCCAAACTTCACAATAAAGGGGTCATCCACGGTTTCAACTTCATAGCGAAGGGAATTGTGTCCACCCGCAATATATAATACTTGGATTTCAACTTCACGACGAAGGATATTCAAGTCAAGACTCAACTTCACGACGAAGGGGCCATCCGTGATTTCAACTCCACGACGGAGGATATCGTACCCACACATCCACGATTTCAACTCCATGACGGAGGATATCGTGCCATTTGAGGCTCAACTTCACGACGAAGGGGCTTCCCAGTTTCAGAGCCAATTTCAACTTCACAGCGAGAGATATTGGACTTAAGACAACACAAGCTCAAATTCATAACGAAGGGGAACTGATTATCAACAAACAACTTTTCAGTTTCATTCAGAGTCAATTTCAACTTCACAGCGACGGATATTGAACTCGAGACAACACAAGCTCAACTTCACAGTGAAGGGGCGGCTGGCTGTCAACAAATAATTTCCCAGTTTCAGAGCCAATTTTAAGTTCGCAGTGAGGGATATTGGACTCAACACAACGCAAGCTCAACTTCACAACGAAGGGGAGACTGATTGTCAACAAACAACTTTTCAGTTTCATTCAGAGTCAATTTCAACTTCACAGCGAAGGGGCGACTGGCTGTCAACAAACAATTTTCCAGTTCCAGAGCTAATTTCAACTTCACGACGGAGGATATTGGACTTGGAACAATACTACCCACTTGGATTTCAACTTCACGATGAAGGATATCCAATTACAAGGCCCAACTTCACGACGAAGGGGCCACCCACGGTTTCAACTTCACGACAAAGGGGAATCGTGCACACAAGCAGCATCCATCTCTAGATTGGATTTCAACTTCATGACGAAGGTTATCCAACTCAAAGAAGGGTTATCTATCACCAAAGACCTTCGAGTTCGATTACATTCAACTCAGAGGTAAATCAAACTTACAGCATAGCTCAAGGCAAGAAGGGCTATCTGTCAACGAAAATTATCGAGTTCGATTCTATTCAGCTCGATGACACCTCAATCATATAATTGTCTGACTGCAATTGAGGTTTTCAAGCCGAGAATAAGATATGGGTTAGTCGTGCCTTAGTAGCAAGAAGCCTTTTTTCCGTCAACATAGCTTAAGTCGAGAAAAGCTATATGCCAATGAAGACTTTTCGAGTTCGGTTTCATTTAGCTTGAGAGCATATCAACCACATTGTGCAGTCAAGGGATTACTTTCCAGTCGAATTTTTAGCCAAGGTCATTAAACCGAGAAGAAGACCAAAGTGGACTACAACGAGAAGCCATATTCTGATTCAAATTATTTCAAGATGGACTCACCTTCGCGATGGAGGAGCCATCCGCAACTCAATTCGACAGGGAGTTATTCTTCAACTCTACTGAACGAAAAATTTGTGTTTTTTTATCTTTGTCCTATTTTTGTTCCACGAAAAAGGACAAAGAGGGGCAGCTGTAGACACCCATTTTCTTAAAAGATAGAACTAGCAAGAGTTCATCTCCTAAGAGGACTCTTCCACCACCATATCTTTTAAAGAAACAACCACACCAACAAACGTGAAACAACCGAGCAAGGAGTCTAGTTGCATTAGGATTCTATTATTAATAGGATTCTAAAAATAGTTAGTTTTTTTTCCACTATAAATACATGTACATGTAATGTAACACACGATTTACATATAAGATACAGAGGAAAGCACGAAAAAATACAAAGGCAAAGCTATTGTAAACGATTCGAAAAGGAAATAAAAGGTAACATCTTTTTTTTACATTGATTCGTTCATTTCTCGCATGTGCATGTTATTTTTCTTGAGATTTGGTTTAAATAACCCAAAGCGTGGGTTGCGCCGATGACCAAAAAGGAGTGAGATTTCGAAGTTTTGAACCTAGATCTACTCCCGAGGCATGTTCATTTTTTTAAAGTATTTAATATTCTCCCTAAGTCAATCTTAATCTCTAATTTACCTTGAAATTTACCCTTTAATTTTACTTTTATATTAATTTCATCCCCTATATATATATTTTTAATTATATTTTTTATTTATTTACTATATTCCTCTTTTTTTATTTATATTATATTATTTTTATTATATATATCTTATATCATTATATATATATATATATATATATATATATATATATATAGATGTATTAATTTTTCTCCATTTACTATGTATATATTTTTTCATAATATTATATTTTATACGTTTTTATATATATTTTCTTAATATTCTATTTTTATTTTTATTTATTTATATATACTATATTTTTACTTGATTTTATTTTTTCTATTATGTTTTTCTTAATATCATGTATATCTTTATTTTTTTATTTGTTTTATTTAGTATTATATATTTATTATTTTTACTTGTTTTAGTAAATACTACTTTATATATACACATTATTTTTATTCCTTTTTAATTTCTTTTACTTTTTATTTTTATTTTTTTTACTCCATTAATTTTTTCTCTTTATCTGTGTCTTTATTTTTTAACATTTTATTCATTTTGTTTATTTTTATTATTATTTTTATGTGTTTTGTTATTTTCCATTTTTTTCTTGTTTTATTTATTATTCTCACGTTTGCACACTTGCTATCCTAATTCAAGTTTATATTCCGCTACGAGTCAAACGTTTTTATCTTTTAAGGGTATTCAAATCAATCATTTGTAAATAATTTGAATCGGGTCTGTTAAATTTTAATTTTAATTTCGAATTTTCGCAACTAAGACAACCGGCAAATTAATTGGTACCGAAAGGGCGGTTCAAGGGTGCTAATCCTTCCTTAACCGTAACCGACTCCCGAACCCGACACATTTCTGGTAAAAATACAGATCAGGTAAGATGGTGTCCGACCCACCTAAATTCGTTTTAAAATGGTCGGTGACGACTCCAATCCACATTTTTCAAGTCGAAGCCCAATTCCGGGCCCTAACCGAAAGACGGTTACGACAAGTAGGAGGATAGCAGAGACTATGTCGGTGGCGGTGGTCGTGGCAGGAAAGTGCGGCGGTGGCAGATTAAGGTTAGAATTTGGGATTTTAGGGCTGTTTTATAATATAAGAAAAGTTTATTTTTTTTATAAATATCATAATATTTAAAATATTTAAAAAAATAAATTTCAAAATATCAGATTATGACACATGTCACTTAACAGGAGAAATTAATGTCGTTGAAGGCCCGGGCACTTAAAGGGGTAATGTTTGTAACATTAGGCACTGAATGAGTCAAAAAATAATTTAGACACCTATTTGGGAAACGGGTATAGTTTGAGCACTTGTTTTGGTATTAAGTCATAATTTAATAAAATAATGGTTTAACTCGCCAATTATAATTTAATAAAGTGAAAAACCGTTGAGATTTCATCTCACAAAATTAGGTGAATTGAATTATATATGCAATTGCGAGTTACTCGTGAGAATAGTTCCTTTTATTAGCAAGACATTGTAGTATTATGTTTCTTTAATACTGTTGAAGAATTTCGGACCCAATAAATTTTGTTTTGTCATTTAAGGCTTCTGTCCTTTGATTGGTAGTTATAATGTTTTATATTATTTACAAAAGATGACTGTACTGTATAAAAATAAGAGTTTGATTCCAACACATGTTTTATAAAATAAATATTTATTTATAAACGTCTTGTATGTTACATAGAACTCGTATGTATTCATCGAGAGACAGAATCGTATGCAGAAGACAATTTTAGACTGTTAGGGGTTCAAAATCGTTGGACAAAAATACTTTTATTTTGATGATTATATCAATAGTTTGGTTTTTATAGTAACTGCCCACATGATTGTACTGTGAGCTTGCCACCATTAACCACGTAAACAACCTTTCTCTGCATTTATTCATTTTCCTCAGGATACAAACAACTAAAACACGGATCGAAAAAGGTATCTACAGAATCAACAAAACCATAAAGGTAAACACCCAAAGTCTACAAAAAGGCATCAGCTACACCTTAGTCCACGTAAATATAATATATCCTTCTTCGGTCTTTATGAAAATTCAGCGTTACCAGTAATCGTGGAAGCTTTGGTACTGCCCTGAAAAAAGAAACAAAGGGAAGATGAAGAAGAACCTTCTGCCTCTGCTTCTTTGCCTTGTTTCTTTCCATGAGACCATTGCTGTTTTTGCGGTGCAAGGCCCAGTTTCGTCACCCATTTCTAGTCCTTTCTTTCCAGGTACTGAAATTCCACCATTGCTCACTTTTCCTCTCTAAATTCTGCTGAAAAAAAAGGTTGTTCCTTTAGCTTTATAAAGCGGTTACTGAAATGGCAAGTAGCAAGGAGCACGAAAGAATGAGTTTATCAAAGAAAATGTTAATAGCTCTCGGTGTTGCTTGCTCTTCATTGGGTGTAACTATCGCATCTTTGTTTTTGGTTATGGATTTGTTACAAAAAGAAATCACTTAAGCCCGTCAAAAATAATGCCAACAGCTCAGGTATGTTCTCTTGAGTCAATGCTCAGTTCATAGTTACTGGGATTCTGAGAGTGCACTAAAGAGTTGATTCTTTTGTCGTTAGATGCTGAAAAACGGATTGCTTTGGCACCATTTTTGGGTAAATTCAAGTTTACGAGGATGGTTCCAAAGGAGGGTTTTGCTTCATTTATGGATTACAAGATACTTGCAGAAGCTACCAACAAGTTCCATCAAAATAATATTCTGGGAATTGGTGGATTTGGATGTGTTTACAAAGCTCAATTCGTCGATGGTTCTTATGCTGCTGTCAAGAAGTTGGAATGTTCAAGCCATGATGCAGAACAAGAGTTCCAGGTATTAAAAAACCCATTCTTTTCGTAAGTTTCCTTGGATTTTCATCTTTGATGTGGTGATATTCTTTGGAAATTAGAGAATGAGGTGGATTTGTTTTCTAACTTCAAGCATCCAAACATAATTTCATTGGAGAAAATAACCTCAGTGACCAAAAATGCCTTATAATATACGAATTTAACCAACTTTTTTTGGATTTGCCAAAATGACCAACAAATTCGCAACCCAGTTTCCAATTTCGCAAAGCGAATATGTAAATCGCATTACGATTTTCCAAATTCGCGTTGCGATTTTCCAAATTCGCAACGCGAAAGTCAAATTCGCAACTGAATTTCAAATTCGCAACGCGAATTTAATTTCGCAACAGGTTTTAGTTTCGCAACACAAATGTTTTGGGTATATAACAACGCAGCAGCAGCAACTCATAACCTAAATCCCTAAATCGTAACTCATTCCATCTCCATCTATCACTCTCTCCGGCGACATCCGTTCCTATATCCAACGACATCCTTCCCCATCTCTATTTTTTTACATAATTTTATTTCTATATAATTTTTCAATGATTTCTCTCCCAAATTATCAACTATCAACTTAATAAAGGTATGCTTTTCTCTAAGTTAGTGATGATATCTAGTTTATAGCTCGTTTGTTTAGTAAATTAATTTACAATTTTTAGAATGAAATCATCTAATGTTGATCATGTTTGGATAGATTTGTGTTTTGGAGGGTCATGAGAGAATGTTCATGGTGTTTTACAATATGTGTCTTTACCCATGAATCTTCAACTAAAACTGTCATTAAAAAAGTTAACTTATGAAACTCTAATATTACGTGTTGCAAAGAAATTGAATTTAGAGCCTCTAAGTGGATTTAGGCTATTTTATCTGAGAAAATGTAAAGTTTATTTGTTAATCGACAATGAAGATGTTGAACGATTCATTGCTTACATTAGTGTTTCGCAAGAAGATGATGTTACATTGTATGTTGTTGAACCTAGAAGTAGTGAAGTTGGGTCAGTAGCGGGTAGTAATCAACTAAGTTCTTCAACCCAAAATTTAATGGTTCCACCACAATTTCATCACCAAGAAAATTTTGTTTCACCACATTTCCAATACCAAACACAATATCAAACATAATCTCAAAACCCACAACCTTATCCTAATCCAAATCCCAATCAACTTTCAGCACCAAATTCCGATTTTCGTATTGACCAGTTAAAAGATTATGAGTCAACAGAAAAAATTGTGAGTACTAGTCAGTATTCGAAATATGATCTTGGTCAATACTCGGATTTTGATGATGTGATGGAAGAAGAAACAGACCCTGCATGTAATGATTTTGATATTGGTCAATACCAGAATTTTGATGATGAAACAGCCACTGCCGAGGAAGATGTTGTTGATGATAATGAGGAGGAAGTTACGACTGTGAATGAACATGTTGAACATCAATTCTGTAATTCATATAACCCTAAAGAAGAAAAAGAAGAAGAAGAAGTCCTCGAAGAAAGGAAAAAGAAGAAAAATGCCAAGGGAGTATAACTGGAATATGCCAGAATTACTTCAGATACCGGAAGAAGAGTTGGTAAAGATATCAGTTGATTGTTACACAAAAGTTATTCGTATCAAGAAAGATGATTATTTTGATACAAAGGAAGACTTGAAGATAGCTTTGTATACGAAATGTGTGGAAGATGGCTATCAACTAAGAGTTAACAAATCAAGCAAAGATTGTTTCGAAACAAGGTGTATGATTGACAAAAACTGTACGTGGCGTATGATTGCAAAAAGGATAAAAGATTGTGAAATGTTTCAAGTTAGGACTTTTATTGATAAACATACATGTTCAAGAACCCAAGTTTTTCCTCACCATAGATAGGCAAACAAAAAGGTGTTGGGTGGTTTTCTGGCTGAGTTAATGTTTTTGAATGGAAGGGTATATCGGGGACATAAAATTATGATTGACATGAATGCTCGGTTCAAGATTAGTATCTCATATTATCAAGCTTGGAGAGCCAAATGTTATGCCTTGGAATTTTTGAGGAGGTCGCAAGAAGCATTGTTTGCCCAACTGCCGGCTTATTGTCACAATTTAAAGTTGAAAAATCCTGGGTCGGTAACTCATATCAAAACAGATAGAGATGGATGCTTTGAGTTGATGTTTATCACCATTGGTGCTGCGGTTAGTAAATAATTATAATCTTGTTGACTCATTTTTGTTAGTTCCATGCATTTCACATTTAAATGATTATATTTCTTGTGTATATGATTTTGTAGATTCGTTTGTTTATTACTTGCATGCGCCCAATTATTATAGTTGATGGAGCACATTTGAAAGGTATATACCTTGGAGTAAACTTATTAGCAGTAGCCATGGATGCTAACAATGGGATACTGCCAATAGCTTACGGTGTTGGCAAATCTGAAACCTCTGATTCATGGACATGGTTTATGGGGCATCTTAGGGATTGCATAGGTCCTATTAATAATCTGATAATCATATCCGATAGGGCAAACTAATTGACAACGCTGTTAGAAGGTGTTTCCCAGATGCTTTTCATGGACTTTGTGGTGTTCATTTGTATAGAAATCTAAAATCAAGGTCTGCTGGTATAAAAAATCACAAATGGACATACTGGAAGGCTATAAAAGCTTATCGGGAAGTGGATTTTAATAAGCATATAAATTGTTTAAGACGTGTTTTGCCTCAATGTGCTCAAACACTAGAAGATGTCGGGTTTGAAAGATGGTCAAGAGTACATCAACTTGGAGCAAGATATGGATTCATGACATCTAATAGTGCAGAATCAATCAACGCTCTAAGTCGTCATTCCCGGAAATTACCCATTACTATGTTAATGGAATTTTTTCGAGCCTCTATTCAACAGTGGTACTACAAGAAAAGAAACCATGCAGGTATTATTTCTTTAAATTCGTAACTTATCATATATTTTACTAAGTATTATTTATTTAAATTTACATGAACATTGGAACGTCGTGTTACACCATGGACTGAAAAAATATAACGAAACGTGTTGTGAAGTCAACGTCCTGGAGAGTTGAACCATGTTCAAACACTTTGTTTGAAGTATTGGATAATAACTTAAATGGGCTTGTCGATCTAAATGCAAAGACGTGTAGTTGTAAGAAATGGCAAACATCTGGTTATCCATGTGGCCATGTTATAAAAGTTGATCTTCATCTAAACCAAGATGATTCAAGCGCATACGCTATGGATTGCTACACTACAGAAGTATATCGACAGACTTATACCGAGATTGTCTACCCATGTCTACATCCGTCTGAGTGGGACATACCAGATGACTTACAAACAGTTTTGCCACCAGTCCTGACAGCAGCTACCTAGCCGACCAAAAAATCACGATCGTATACCGTCTAAGGGTGAAGAGAAGAGGATATTGACATGTAGTTGGTGCAAGGAAAGTGGTCATACAAGGTTGACCTGTGGATCACCAGTGCCATCACAATCATCTTTTCCTCTACCAAAAAATGGATCCTCATCAAAATCCAAAGCTCATATGGTGCCAAGCAAAAGGAAATCAAAATCAAAATCAAAATCTCAATCAAAACCAAATTCCCAATCACAATCGCTTCACCTTTTGGGACTTATTAACTTGGGTGATTTTTAAATGCAAACGTTGTATTATGTGTATTTTATGTGTGAATGCATACATTTTCAGTTAGACATTCATTAGTAACTTGAGTTTGAGCATTACTATGATCTGTTCAGTTGTTATCATGTTAGGATTTTCTCTTGTGTTTGATTGCTTGGATAGTTGTTCTCTTGCTTCTTCAAGTGTCCTTAGCTTGTATTTATAGCTTGGAATGTGTTTGATGTTGTATATACCTTGATGTTGTATGTTGCGATCAATGTAAAAGTCAAATTCGTAACGCGAAAGTCAAATTTGAAACTCGAAATAAGCGTTGCGATAGTCAAATTTGCAACGCGAAATCGCAAACCGAATTTGACTTTCGCGTTGCGAATTTGACTATTGCAACGCTTATTTCGCGTTGCGAATTTACCTTCAACATGTATTTTTTACCTTAAACATAATGCATATTGAAATTAAACAACAAATCAATTAAACATTGTTGTGGGTACATTATTTGAACATTGTTATGGGTACATTATTTGAACATTGTATGTATATTTTTTTTCAACTTTAAACGCGAGGGAAATCCCGACCATCGTATTTTTTGGTCAACTTTAAAGCGTCAGAAACGTTTCGGGCGTATGATCTGGGTGGTATACGAGAAATGCAACAAATGGCAACTAAAAATCCCGATAATTGAGGGCTACAACTTGTAATAATAACAAAAATAATAAGTCCGAAATGCTTTTGAGTACCACCCAAATCATAAGTCCGAAATGCTTCTGATGCTCATCAAAATCCAAAGCTCATATGGTGCCAAGCAAAAGGAAATCCAAATCCAAATCTCATATGGTGCCAAGCAAAAGGAAATCAAAATCTACAACTTGAGTTTAAACATTGATATAATCTGTTCAGTTGATCATGTTGGGATTTTCTCTTGTGTTTGATTTTTTGGATAGTTGTTCTCTTGCTTCTTCAAGTTCCTTAGCTTGTATTTATAGCTTGGAATGTGTTTGATGTTGTATATACCTTGATGTTGTATGTTGCGATCAACGCGAAAGTCAAATTCACAAACCGAAAATCGCATTGCGAATTTGACTTTCGCGTTGCGAATTTGTACCTTCAACAGGTCTTTTTTGCCTTCAAACATAATGCAGATTGAATTTTTTAGAAACAACAAATCAACTTTTACAAATCAATTAAACAAGCAAAAAATAATTCTTATTGACAAATCAAATTAAAAAAATCAACTTTTACAAATCAATTAATCAAAAAATAAATCTTATTTCCTCATCAGTTAAACAAATCAACTTTCAATGTAAAATTCAATTAAACAAAGAAAAAAAAAGTGTACCCCAGACTGTTGTTTATGCACAAATACATTTCACACAGCTCACTTCAGGATTAACCTGCATAAACCAAACATTTGCTCAAACAACACTTTCTACACATCTAAAACCAACAAACAACAAATTATTGAATTCTAGGTACTTAACCAAATATTTTCAAACCAATTAAAGAGTATATATGTTAACAACACTTTCTCAAACTTACCAATTGTTATGTACAATTTTCAGCACGCGGATGCAGGTAGGCAGCATCTCGCATATATCGATATGGCCATATAATGCTGAAACCACAAGCATACTGCAGCTCTATCTCTATCTGTGGGAGGTAGATACTATATAATTCCTGTCGTCAAACGTTCCAAGCACAAGCATACGAGAGGACCACAATCCCCTCTGGCTCCCTGTGTTTGTTGTGGCACAGTCTCGTCTCTGATCATTGTAATTTTGAAACTTTTTTGGCTTATTGTTTTCAGAATTTGTCCAATAATCAATCGCATTCAAGTATTTAGCCAAATGATCGCTCCATCCCTTTGTAATAATATCTCTCAAATCAGACAATGGTATGTAATTCAACATGCTGTCATATACCATTATCTTCAGGGATGGGAGCTGAAGCTCGACGAGAAGCCAATGACGATGGTCCAAAATAGGGATAAACACATGCAATCATAAATAATTGCGTACATCAAATAAAATTTATGAAAACCTTTAAAATATTCAAAAAAATAAATACTAACCTTATCGACCTCTCACCACGCAGGATAAAGTTTAGCTTTTCCATTAGCCAACTTATATGAAGCATCTCTTTGATCCTTCAAGTGAGCTGCTTGAAAATACGTCGCATAATAGTCCATCGAGTACCTCTTTTCTTCAATTTCCTTATTATTAGAAGACGTGACACCCATGCATCAATATGTTGTTTTATAAAAAAATAAATATATTAGTGAATTTATTAATAATTTTTAAAAAATTAATCAAAATGCAATATAAGAAGAATATAATACTTACTACCCCTTCGAGATAGCCATTATTTTCAACCCCTAATAAAACACCCCACCAAGACCGATCAAGAAACAAATGAATAGCATCGTCGATTTGGAATAGGTCAGAATAACAACCCTTGCTCCGCTCATGTAAATAAAAATCAACTGCGGTCTTAGCCCAAAGGGTATTATCCGTAATTGTGTCCGGTAGTGTTTCCCTCTCCTACTGAGGAATGGTACTGGCCGGTAACACATACGAAATCCAACTCGCATCCATCATATCTGGCACGGGAGGGGGTTTATCAATATGTCGACATATGACGCCATATGAATCGGGCTCTTGAACGGCGGCGGGACCTCTTGAACGATGATGGGGGCTCTTGAACGGTGGAAGGGGCTTCTTCGATGACGAGAGGGGCCTCTTGAATGATAGGAGGCGCCTCTTGAATGATGATAGGTGCATCGGGCTTCTTCTTACAGAGTCTTGGCACTAGTGGGGTGAACGGAGACGTAATGGCACGTGCACGACATCTGATGCGTGAACCCTGTCGTGCAAGAAAAACCCGACGTAAAACATCTACCTTATCGGGCCACTGAAAATAAATTAATACATAAATCAGTAAATAAATAATTCCGAAAATAGGTTATTTGCTTTTTTAGTATAGTATTAAACAAATTTACCTCATTGCGTAGAGTATGAACCTCATTCTGTAACAATGAAACAATCTCGCGTAGAGCGGCAACCTCATCACGTAAAGTAGATACCTCACCACGTAGCGCACCATTGTCATCGCATAAAAAATCCACCTCACCACGTAAAGATCGAACCTCATCACGACATGCACCATTATCTTCACGTAAAGTACCGACCTCATGACGCAAAGCACCGACCTCATCACGTAATTCCCCTAACTCATCCCGTGGAGGTGGAGAACAGGGAGATAAATGTCGTGGCCTCTTTGCCGGTCGCCTATCATGAGGTGATAGTGGAGAAGAGGCTCGATGATGTGATGGAATATGTGATGGTGGAGGTAGAGAAGAGGCTCAATCAGGTGATGGCTCCGGGTGTCGAGCTGTAGAATCGGCCCGATCAGGTGATGGCTCTCAAAGTGGGGGGTACTCATCATCCATCCCATCAAAAAACCGCTTACTAGCTTGCCACCAATCAGTGGCAAGCTCAGCCTCTGTGGGTGTCAGCCTCTGTAATG